>NC_139909.1:16954257-17379342 GCF_905171665.1 Trachurus trachurus | reverse complement strand
TTTTTGACCAAAATTTTTTTTTTTTTGACCAAAAATTAAATTTTCTCCAAACTCGGATATATCATCTGGGGGTCCGAGGGGAGTCCAACACAGAAGGGTTGGTTGAAATCGGGCCGGTGGTTTTGGAGAAAAGGACCAAAAACCGCTCAGGCCATTTTGAAAAAAAGAGGCACTCCGCGGGTTAAAGTTTTTTTTTTGACCAAAAATTAAAATTTCTCCAAACTCGGATATATCATCTGGGGGTCCGAGGGGAGTCCAACGCAGAAGGTTTGGTTGAAATCGGGCCGTTGGTTTTGGAGAAAATGACCAAAAACCGCTCAGGCCATTTTGAAAAAAAGAGCCACTCCGCGGGTTACATTTTTTTTTTTGACCAAAATTTTTTTTTTTTTTGACCAAAAATTAAATTTTCTCCAAACTCGGATATATCATCTGGGGGTCCGAGGGGAGTCCAACACAGAAGGTTTGGTTGAAATCGGGCCGGTGGTTTTGGAGAAAAGGACCAAAAACCGCTCAGGCCATTTTGAAAAAAAGAGCCACTCCGCGGGTTACATTTTTTTTTTGACCAAAAATTAAAATTTCTGCAAACTCGGATATATCATCTGGGGGTCCGAGGGGAGTCCAACGCAGAAGGTTTGGTTGAAATCGGGCCGGTGGTTTTGGAGAAAATGACCAAAAACCGCTCAGGCCATTTTGAAAAAAAGAGCCACTCCGCGGGTTAAAGTTTTTTTTTTGACCAAAAATTTAAATTTCTCCAAACTCGGATATATCATCTGGGGGTCCGAGGGGAGTCCAACACAGAAGGTTTGGTTGAAATCGGGCCGGTGGTTTTGGAGAAAATGACCAAAAACCGCTCAGGCCATTTTGAAAAAAAGAGCCACTCCGCGGGTTAAAGTTTTTTTTTTGACCAAAAATTAAAATTTCTCCAAACTCGGATATATCATCTGGGGGTCCGAGGGGAGTCCAACGCAGAAGGTTTGGTTGAAATCGGGCCGGTGGTTTTGGAGAAAATGACCAAAAACCGCTCAGGCCATTTTGAAAAAAAACTTTAACCCGCGGAGTGGCTCTTTTTTTTTGACCAATTTTTTTTTTTTTTTTAACAAAAATTTAAATTTCTCCAAACTCGGATATATCATCTGGGGGTCCGAGGGGAGTCCAACGCAGAAGTTTTGGTTGAAATCGGGCCGGTGGTTTTGGAGAAAATGACCAAAAACCGCTCAGGCCATTTTGAAAAAAAGAGCCACTCCGCGGGTTACATTTTTTTTTTGACCAAAATTTTTTTTTTTTTTTACCAAAAATTAAAATTTCTGCAAACTCGGATATATCATCTGGGGGTCCGAGGGGAGTCCAACGCAGAAGGTTTGGTTGAAATCGGGCCGGTGGTTTTGGAGAAAATGACCAAAAACCGCTCAGGCCATTTTGAAAAAAAGAGCCACTCCGCGGGTTAAAGTTTTTTTTTTGACCAAAAATTAAAATTTCTCCAAACTCGGATATATCATCTGGGGGTCCGAGGGGAGTCCAACGCAGAAGGTTTGGTTGAAATCGGGCCGTTGGTTTTGGAGAAAATGACCAAAAACCGCTCAGGCCATTTTGAAAAAAAGAGCCACTCCGCGGGTTACATTTTTTTTTTGACCAAAATTTTTTTTTTTTTGACCAAAAATTTAAATTTCTCCAAACTCGGATATATCATCTGCGGGTCCGAGGGGAGTCCAACGCAGAAGGTTTGGTTGAAATCGGGCCGGTGGTTTTGGAGAAAATGACCAAAAACCGCTCAGGCCATTTTGAAAAAAAGAGCCACTCCGCGGGTTAAAGTTTTTTTTTTGACCAAAAATTAAAGTTTCTCCAAACTCGGATATATCATCTGGGGGTCCGAGGGGAGTCCAACGCAGAAGGTTTGGTTGAAATCGGGCCGTTGGTTTTGGAGAAAATGACCAAAAACCGCTCAGGCCATTTTGAAAAAAAAAGCCACTCCGCGGGTTACATTTGTTTTTTTGACCAAAATTTTTTTTTTTTTGACCAAAAATTAAATTTTCTCCAAACTCGGATATATCATCTGGGGGTCCGAGGGGAGTCCAACACAGAAGGTTTGGTTGAAATCGGGCCGGTGGTTTTGGAGAAAAGGACCAAAAACCGCTCAGGCCATTTTGAAAAAAAGAGCCACTCCGCGGGTTAAAGTTTTTTTTTTGACCAAAAATTAAAATTTCTCCAAACTCGGATATATCATCTGGGGGTCCGAGGGGAGTCCAACGCAGAAGGTTTGGTTGAAATCGGGCCGTTGGTTTTGGAGAAAATGACCAAAAACCGCTCAGGCCATTTTGAAAAAAAGAGCCACTCCGCGGGTTACATTTTTTTTTTTGACCAAAATTTTTTTTTTTTTTGACCAAAAATTAAATTTTCTCCAAACTCGGATATATCATCTGGGGGTCCGAGGGGAGTCCAACACAGAAGGTTTGGTTGAAATCGGGCCGGTGGTTTTGGAGAAAATGACCAAAAACCGCTCAGGCCATTTTGAAAAAAAGAGCCACTCCGCGGGTTACATTTTTTTTTTGACCAAAAATTAAAATTTCTGCAAACTCGGATATATCATCTGGGGGTCCGAGGGGAGTCCAACGCAGAAGGTTTGGTTGAAATCGGGCCGGTGGTTTTGGAGAAAATGACCAAAAACCGCTCAGGCCATTTTGAAAAAAAGAGCCACTCCGCGGGTTAAAGTTTTTTTTTTGACCAAAAATTAAAATTTCTCCAAACTCGGATATATCATCTGGGGGTCCGAGGGGAGTCCAACGCAGAAGGTTTGGTTGAAATCGGGCCGGTGGTTTTGGAGAAAATGACCAAAAACCGCTCAGGCCATTTTGAAAAAAAGAGCCACTCCGCGGGTGACTTTTTTTTTTTTGACCAAATTTTTTTTTTTTTTTTACAAAAATTTAAATTTCTCCAAACTCGGATATATCATCTGGGGGTCCGAGGGGAGTCCAACGCAGAAGTTTTGGTTGAAATCGGGCCGGTGGTTTTGGAGAAAATGACCAAAAACCGCTCAGGCCATTTTGAAAAAAAGAGCCACTCCGCGGGTTACATTTTTTTTTTGACCAAAATTTTTTTTTTTTTTTACCAAAAATTAAAATTTCTCCAAACTCGGATATATCATCTGGGGGTCCGAGGGGAGTCCAACACAGAAGGTTTGGTTGAAATCGGGCCGGTGGTTTTGGAGAAAATGACCAAAAACCGCTCAGGCCATTTTGAAAAAAAGAGCCACTCCGCGGGTTAAAGTTTTTTTTTTGACCAAAAATTAAAATTTCTCCAAACTCGGATATATCATCTGGGGGTCCGAGGGGAGTCCAACGCAGAAGGTTTGGTTGAAATCGGGCCGGTGGTTTTGGAGAAAATGACCAAAAACCGCTCAGGCCATTTTGAAAAAAAGAGCCACTCCGCGGGTTACATTTTTTTTTTTACCAAAATTTTTTTTTTTTTGACCAAAAATTTAAATTTCTCCAAACTCGGATATATCATCTGCGGGTCCGAGGGGAGTCCAACGCAGAAGGTTTGCTTGAAATCGGGCCGGTGGTTTTGGAGAAAATGACCAAAAACCGCTCAGGCCATTTTGAAAAAAAGAGCCACTCCGCGGGTTAAAGTTTTTTTTTGACCAAAAATTAAAATTTCTCCAAACTCGGATATATCATCTGGGGGTCCGAGGGGAGTCCAACGCAGAAGGTTTGGTTGAAATCGGGCCGTTGGTTTTGGAGAAAATGACCAAAAACCGCTCAGGCCATTTTGAAAAAAAGAGCCACTCCGCGGGTTACATTTGTTTTTTTGACCAAAATTTTTTTTTTTTTTGACCAAAAATTAAATTTTCTCCAAACTCGGATATATCATCTGGGGGTCCGAGGGGAGTCCAACCCAGAAGGTTTGGTTGAAATCGGGCCGGTGGTTTTGGAGAAAAGGACCAAAAACCGCTCAGGCCATTTTGAAAAAAAGAGCCACTCCGCGGGTTAAAGTTTTTTTTTTTGACCAAAAATTTAAATTTCTCCAAACTCGGATATATCATCTGGGGGTCCGAGGGGAGTCCAACACAGAAGGTTTGGTTGAAATCGGGCCGGTGGTTTTGGAGAAAATTACCAAAAACCGCTCAGTCCATTTTGAAAAAAAGAGCCACTCCGCGGGTTACTTTTTTTTTTTGACCAAATTTTTTTTTTTTTTTGACCAAAAATTAAAATTTCTCCAAACTCGGATATATCATCTGGGGGTCCGAGGGGAGTCCAACGCAGAAGGTTTGGTTGAAATCGGGCCGTTGGTTTTGGAGAAAATGACCAAAAACCGCTCAGGCCATTTTGAAAAAAAGAGCCACTCCGCGGGTTACATTTTTTTTTTTACCAAAAATTAAAATTTCTGCAAACTCGGATATATCATCTGGGGGTCCGAGGGGAGTCCAACGCAGAAGGTTTGGTTGAAATCGGGCCGGTGGTTTTGGAGAAAATGACCAAAAACCGCTCAGGCCATTTTGAAAAAAAGAGCCACTCCGCGGGTTAAAGTTTTTTTTTTGACCAAAAATTAAAATTTCTCCAAACTCGGATATATCATCTGGGGGTCCGAGGGGAGTCCAACGCAGAAGGTTTGGTTGAAATCGGGCCGTTGGTTTTGGAGAAAATGACCAAAAACCGCTCAGGCCATTTTGAAAAAAAGAGCCACTCCGCGGGTTAAAGTTTTTTTTTTGACCAAAAATTTAAATTTCTCCAAACTCGGATATATCATCTGGGGGTCCGAGGGGAGTCCAACACAGAAGGTTTGGTTGAAATCGGGCCGGTGGTTTTGGAGAAAATGACCAAAAACCGCTCAGGCCATTTTGAAAAAAAGAGCCACTCCGCGGGTTAAAGTTTTTTTTTTGACCAAAAATTAAAATTTCTCCAAACTCGGATATATCATCTGGGGGTCCGAGGGGAGTCCAACGCAGAAGGTTTGGTTGAAATCGGGCCGGTGGTTTTGGAGAAAATGACCAAAAACCGCTCAGGCCATTTTGAAAAAAAGAGCCACTCCGCGGGTGACTTTTTTTTTTTGACCAAATTTTTTTTTTTTTTTACAAAAATTTAAATTTCTCCAAACTCGGATATATCATCTGGGGGTCCGAGGGGAGTCCAACGCAGAAGTTTTGGTTGAAATCGGGCCGGTGGTTTTGGAGAAAATGACCAAAAACCGCTCAGGCCATTTTGAAAAAAAGAGCCACTCCGCGGGTTACATTTTTTTTTTGACCAAAATTTTTTTTTTTTTTTACCAAAAATTAAAATTTCTGCAAACTCGGATATATCATCTGGGGGTCCGAGGGGAGTCCAACACAGAAGGTTTGGTTGAAATCGGGCCGGTGGTTTTGGAGAAAATGACCAAAAACCGCTCAGGCCATTTTGAAAAAAAGAGCCACTCCGCGGGTTAAAGTTTTTTTTTTGACCAAAAATTAAAATTTCTCCAAACTCGGATATATCATCTGGGGGTCCGAGGGGAGTCCAACGCAGAAGGTTTGGTTGAAATCGGGCCGTTGGTTTTGGAGAAAATGACCAAAAACCGCTCAGGCCATTTTGAAAAAAAGAGCCACTCCGCGGGTTACATTTTTTTTTTTACCAAAATTTTTTTTTTTTTGACCAAAAATTTAAATTTCTCCAAACTCGGATATATCATCTGGGGGTCCGAGGGGAGTCCAACGCAGAAGGTTTGGTTGAAATCGGGCCGTTGGTTTTGGAGAAAATGACCAAAAACCGCTCAGGCCATTTTGAAAAAAAGAGCCACTCCGCGGGTTACATTTGTTTTTTTGACCAAAATTTTTTTTTTTTTTGACCAAAAATTAAATTTTCTCCAAACTCGGATATATCATCTGGGGGTCCGAGGGGAGTCCAACACAGAAGGTTTGGTTGAAATCGGGCCGGTGGTTTTGGAGAAAAGGACCAAAAACCGCTCAGGCCATTTTGAAAAAAAGAGCCACTCCGCGGGTTAAAGTTTTTTTTTTGACCAAAAATTAAAATTTCTCCAAACTCGGATATATCATCTGGGGGTCCGAGGGGAGTCCAACGCAGAAGGTTTGGTTGAAATCGGGCCGTTGGTTTTGGAGAAAATGACCAAAAACCGCTCAGGCCATTTTGAAAAAAAGAGCCACTCCGCGGGTTAAAGTTTTTTTTTTGACCAAAAATTAAAGTTTCTCCAAACTCGCATATATCATCTGGGGGTCCGAGGGGAGTCCAACACAGAAGGTTTGGTTGAAATCGGGCCGGTGGTTTTGGAGAAAATGACCAAAAACCGCTCAGGCCATTTTGAAAAAAAGAGCCACTCCGCGGGTTAAAGTTTTTTTTTTGACCAAAAATTAAAATTTCTCCAAACTCGGATATATCATCTGGGGGTCCGAGGGGAGTCCAACGCAGAAGGTTTGGTTGAAATCGGGCCGGTGGTTTTGGAGAAAATGACCAAAAACCGCTCAGGCCATTTTGAAAAAAAGAACTTTAACCCGCGGAGTGGCTCTTTTTTTTTGACCAAATTTTTTTTTTTTTTTTACAAAAATTTAAATTTCTCCAAACTCGGATATATCATCTGGGGGTCCGAGGGGAGTCCAACGCAGAAGTTTTGGTTGAAATCGGGCCGGTGGTTTTGGAGAAAATGACCAAAAACCGCTCAGGCCATTTTGAAAAAAAGAGCCACTCCGCGGGTTACATTTTTTTTTTGACCAAAATTTTTTTTTTTTTTTACCAAAAATTAAAATTTCTGCAAACTCGGATATATCATCTGGGGGTCCGAGGGGAGTCCAACACAGAAGGTTTGGTTGAAATCGGGCCGGTGGTTTTGGAGAAAATGACCAAAAACCGCTCAGGCCATTTTGAAAAAAAGAGGCACTCCGCGGGTTAAAGTTTTTTTTTTGACCAAAAATTAAAATTTCTCCAAACTCGGATATATCATCTGGGGGTCCGAGGGGAGTCCAACGCAGAAGGTTTGGTTGAAATCGGGCCGTTGGTTTTGGAGAAAATGACCAAAAACCGCTCAGGCCATTTTGAAAAAAAGAGCCACTCCGCGGGTTACATTTTTTTTTTTACCAAAATTTTTTTTTTTTTGACCAAAAATTTAAATTTCTCCAAACTCGGATATATCATCTGCGGGTCCGAGGGGAGTCCAACGCAGAAGGTTTGGTTGAAATCGGGCCGGTGGTTTTGGAGAAAATGACCAAAAACCGCTCAGGCCATTTTGAAAAAAAGAGCCACTCCGCGGGTTAAAGTTTTTTTTTTGACCAAAAATTAAAATTTCTCCAAACTCGGATATATCATCTGGGGGTCCGAGGGGAGTCCAACGCAGAAGGTTTGGTTGAAATCGGGCCGTTGGTTTTGGAGAAAATGACCAAAAACCGCTCAGGCCATTTTGAAAAAAAGAGCCACTCCGCGGGTTACATTTGTTTTTTTGACCAAAATTTTTTTTTTTTTTGACCAAAAATTAAATTTTCTCCAAACTCGGATATATCATCTGGGGGTCCGAGGGGAGTCCAACACAGAAGGTTTGGTTGAAATCGGGCCGGTGGTTTTGGAGAAAAGGACCAAAAACCGCTCAGGCCATTTTGAAAAAAAGAGCCACTCCGCGGGTTAAAGTTTTTTTTTTGACCAAAAATTTAAATTTCTCCAAACTCGGATATATCATCTGGGGGTCCGAGGGGAGTCCAACACAGAAGGTTTGGTTGAAATCGGGCCGGTGGTTTTGGAGAAAATTACCAAAAACCGCTCAGTCCATTTTGAAAAAAAGAGCCACTCCGCGGGTTACTTTTTTTTTTTGACCAAATTTTTTTTTTTTTTTGACCAAAAATTAAAATTTCTCCAAACTCGGATATATCATCTGGGGGTCCGAGGGGAGTCCAACGCAGAAGGTTTGGTTGAAATCGGGCCGTTGGTTTTGGAGAAAATGACCAAAAACCGCTCAGGCCATTTTGAAAAAAAGAGCCACTCCGCGGGTTACATTTTTTTTTTGACCAAAAATTAAAATTTCTGCAAACTCGGATATATCATCTGGGGGTCCGAGGGGAGTCCAACGCAGAAGGTTTGGTTGAAATCGGGCCGGTGGTTTTGGAGAAAATGACCAAAAACCGCTCAGGCCATTTTGAAAAAAAGAGCCACTCCGCGGGTTAAAGTTTTTTTTTTGACCAAAAATTAAAATTTCTCCAAACTCGGATATATCATCTGGGGGTCCGAGGGGAGTCCAACGCAGAAGGTTTGGTTGAAATCGGGCCGTTGGTTTTGGAGAAAATGACCAAAAACCGCTCAGGCCATTTTGAAAAAAAGAGCCACTCCGCGGGTTAAAGTTTTTTTTTTGACCAAAAATTTAAATTTCTCCAAACTCGGATATATCATCTGGGGGTCCGAGGGGAGTCCAACACAGAAGGTTTGGTTGAAATCGGGCCGGTGGTTTTGGAGAAAATGACCAAAAACCGCTCAGGCCATTTTGAAAAAAAGAGCCACTCCGCGGGTTAAATTTTTTTTTTTGACCAAAAATTAAAATTTCTCCAAACTCGGATATATCATCTGGGGGTCCGAGGGGAGTCCAACGCAGAAGGTTTGGTTGAAATCGGGCCGGTGGTTTTGGAGAAAATGACCAAAAACCGCTCAGGCCATTTTGAAAAAAAGAGCCACTCCGCGGGTGACTTTTTTTTTTTGACCAAATTTTTTTTTTTTTTTTACAAAAATTTAAATTTCTCCAAACTCGGATATAAAAAAGAGAGAAGGTCACACGCACATCCGTACCAAAAGCTTGGGCAGGTGCTGAGCCAAAAACATACAAGCATTAAAAAGAAAATAGAAAGGCTCGCACACCGCAGGGCTCCTGAATGCAGTCCATTTAATGTCAGGAACAATGTAACGTTTCGAGCAAAAGCTCTTCGTCAGACATACAAAATCCACATAGACGCCATCTTAGGTATCATGTGGTAGTCATGTGACAACTAGAAACCAGGAAGCAGATACCGGTACAAACACAAAACCTAACATTTAACAAAAAACTATATATTAAAGAGTGCCAAAGAAAAAACATACAAAACGGCATCCACTAGTACTGCAAAGTCCTGTTATATTCTAGTATATTTAAACATCACTCTTATAAAAAAAATTCCTGAGAAAAAACACAAGTATGGGTACAGGAGTACACATACACACAAGTAAATAGACTGTGTATAGTGCGTACACATGCGCCCATACAAATGAAAGACACCACAAAAGTAAGTCATACCAGCCACAACGCAGAAATATCATATCACATATCATGTTACACATAGCATACATAGTAGAAAACAGCATAGATAGTAGAAAAATATATCAAAATCTAAGTGTATAAAACACTAGTGCAAGAGACACACAGGGAGGCTGAACTCAATAGGATATGCAAACAGTGATCAGGCAAGAGTGCCGTCATGAAGTTGGCATATGCTACCGAGGCCACACCTGCGTGCTAAGGCACAATAATATAGCACATACAAGCACAAAGCAACACACAATATCAAACTTGCTGGGCGATAATGTGTGACAAAATCACAGTAATTATAGGAATGGACGAATGTCCATGTCTTCGTTCATGCCCTTGGGTGACATAGTATCTAAAGTATAGATCCAGAAAAGTTCACGTCTGAGAAGCAGTTTGTTAATATCACCTCCCCTCCTCGGTTGACATACTAGTTCTATACCAATGTAGCTAAGAGAAGCCACACTATGTTTCATCTGGTTAAAGTGATTCGCTACAGGGCTCTTGGGATCAGAGTTTCTTATAGCACACCTATGTTCAGAGATTCTGTTTTTAAGGGGTCTAGATGTCTTACCAATATATGCAAGCCCACAAGGGCACTTAAGCATATATATAACGTTGTTAGTTTTGCAAGAAATTATACCCTTAATAGAAAACGCTTTACCAGTGCGTGGATGATGAAAGATTTTGGTTTTACGTGTAAAATTGCACTGTTGACAATTACCACACTTATAATTACCTGCTTCCACAGGGGGAAGAAAAGAAACAGAAGCACGAGGAGGTGGAGGGCTAGGATTATCCGCCCTGACCAGCATGTTTCTAAGATTGGGGGGTCTTCTAAAGGCAACACGGGGGGGGGTTTCAAAACGTCCTCTCAGAGAGGGGTCGGAGGAGACAATATGCCAATGTTTATGTATAATCGAGGACATATTCCTAGCAAGAGGTGAATAAGGAACAACACATGTAATTCTGTCATTAACAGTTTCAGTTCTAGTGGAAAAAAGACAGTCAGTTTGAGTTACATTAGAAAAGCGGTCGGAAGCCTGCGTCACCCATTCTTTTTTGTACCCTCTTTGAAGGAATCTATTAGCTAGATCCTGCTTTTGTATGTTAAAATCAGCGTCTGAACTGCATATCCGACGAATGCGGTTCATCTGTGCAATAGGCAGGCTCCTTTTCAAAGGGGAGGGGTGATATGATTGTCCATGTAGCAGTGAATTCCTGTCAGTAGGTTTCCTGTAGAGTGAAGTGCTGAAACCTTTGTCGCTCTTGATGATAAGAATGTCCAAAAAGTTCATTCTAAGAGGGTCGTGTGCCATAGTGAATTTCAAGTGTGTGTTCTGTGCATTAACAAAATTAAAAAAGTCTCTGAGTTTGTCCTCAGTCGAGGTCCAGATGAAGAAAACGTCATCTATGTACCTTTTGTATGTAGAAATATACTGAAGGAACGGATTACAGGAGGGATTCAGCACCACTTCTTCCTCAAAAAGGCCGACATACAAAGATGCAAAGCTGGGTGACATCTTAGACCCCATACTGACTCCAGACACCTGCAAAAAGAAATCTTTATCAAACATAAAGTAATTTGTGGTCAACACAGTCTCTAGCAGTTTCAAAATACAGTCCGTGCTAGGAGTGGGCCTGTCCTCTCTGGACAAGAAAGTTTCAGCTGCTCTGAGCCCTCCTTGGATAGGGACGTTAGTGTAAAGGGACTCAATATCCATGGTTACTAGGATGCAGGGCTCATGGTTAGTTTGAGCGCTGTTAATAAGTTTGATAAAGTCTATAGAGTCTTTGACATATGCAGGTAAAGATGAAACACAAGGCTGGAGGAAAAAGTCAACAAAAGCGGAAATATTCTCAGTGAGTGAGCCTATCGCCGCCACAATAGGTCTTCCTGGAGGAGTGATAATGTATTCCTTGTGTATTTTGGGGAGGGTGTAGAAAACAGGTGTCACAGGTGAATTGACCAGCATAAAGGCGTGCTCTTGTTTCGTAATCTCTCCTTCTTCTAGGAGGTCTTTGAGGCAGCCATGTACCAGGGTAGTATATTCTACTGTAGGGTTACCTGGTAGTTTGCAGTAAAAAGTGTCATTGTTCAGCTGTCTCATGATCTCCTGTGTGTATGGTTCTCTATCCAAGATAACCAATGCTCCCCCTTTATCAGCACTTTGAATTATAATAGACTTATCCTCTTTGAGAGCCTCCAGTTCCATATGTTGTGTTCTAGTGAGGTTATGGGTGACCTTATATTGTCTTTTCTGTCCCAGGAGTTTGGAAATATCTCCCTCTACCAATCTGCAGTATGTATCAACAGAAGAGTTCCTGTGTTTTGGAGGTATGAACGTGGATTTACCTCTGAACGAAGTGTAGGCTCGGTGCTTGGGGGGGGCCGAAGTGTCTGGAAGAGATGTCAAAGGCTCCTCAGTCTCTATGCCACTGGGGGGGGTCGTCTCACCAGTGCTATGGGGGATACCACAGGACACATGATTATCTCTCTGATGGTGATTAAAAAACTCCTTTAAACGTAATGTACGAAAAAATTTTTGGAAATCCACAAAAACATCAAAATCTTTGCAGTGGGTAGTGGGGCAAAATGACAGCCCCTTATTTAACACCATAGTGCATGATTCAGATAAAGGCTTACTTGAGAGATTGATGACATTCACTTCCTCCACTGGCTGTTGCGAGTGTTGTATGGCTCCCGTGCGAATTTTCTTCCCCCGCCTGCACCTCTTGCGCTGTGGGATCGGGTGCCTTGGGGGTGTTGTGGAGTGTGTTGAGTTTGGCCTAAAAAAGGCCTTCGCTGGGAAGCATTGGAGCCAGCCGAGTCCACGTCGAGTGAGGAGGTGGAAGTCGCTGGACTGTAGTGTTGGTGTCGCACCCTCCTCCTCGGTGGCCTATGCTCGCCTGTAGCTGGTGCCGTGTCGGTTTTGTTGAGCCATTTGTACACAGTGCCCAGTTCATAGTCTTTTGTGTCACGGTCAAACTTTTTCTTTTTAAACACAGATAATTCTTCTTGTAGCTGTTCTCTTTTCTGTTCACATGATTTAATTAGTTGCGTCATTTCTTCTTTGTTGGGAGACTCGCTCAGCAGTTGATTTTTGATTTTATTAGCTTCCTCTCTCGTTTCACCCAGTTGTGAAGTCAGCTCTTGGATGGTCAGTGCCATGAGATCAAACGAGCATTTATTCAGAATCTCGCACCAGCGAGTATTAAAAGTTTCATTGTCTCTCCCAATAATGGGACTTTTTACCATACGTAGTCCTCGGGGAATCCGCTTGACCCGCAGGTAGTCAGAGAGAGTAACAGCATGCAAGAATTGTCGTACCTCTTTATCTTGAAGTTTGTAGATGGTATTAATGGCTTCCTGGTCTCCGGACCTTGCCGCGACGTCTTTGAACAGTGAGTCTTTCAGCATGATGCGGGAATAATCTTCCTCTGTGAACTCAAATGTTCTGGAAATATCATCCATGTCCGTGTGGAGACACGGTCGCTGGTAAGTATGAATGACTTACGATGTTTGGATACTGCGAGGAGTTCCCGGAGTGCCGTGTGTAAAGTGTACATAAAAAAGAGAGAAGGTCACACGCACATCCGTACCAAAAGCTTGGGCAGGTGCTGAGCCAAAAACATACAAGCATTAAAAAGAAAATAGAAAGGCTCGCACACCGCAGGGCTCCTGAATGCAGTCCATTTAATGTCAGGAACAATGTAACGTTTCGAGCAAAAGCTCTTCGTCAGACATACAAAATCCACATAGACGCCATCTTAAGTATCATGTGGTAGTCATGTGACAACTAGAAACCAGGAAGCAGATACCGGTACAAACACAAAACCTAACATTTAACAAAAAACTATATATTAAAGAGTGCCAAAGAAAAAACATACAAAACGGCATCCACTAGTACTGCAAAGTCCTGTTATATTCTAGTATATTTAAACATCACTCTTATAAAAAAAAAAAAACCGCTCAGGCCATTTTGAAAAAAAGAGCCACTCCGCGGGTTAAAGTTTTTTTTTTGACCAAAAATTTAAATTTCTCCAAACTCGGATATATCATCTGGGGGTCCGAGGGGAGTCCAACACAGAAGGTTTGGTTGAAATCGGGCCAGTGGTTTTGGAGAAAATGACCAAAAACCGCTCAGGCCATTTTGAAAAAAAGAGCCACTCCGCGGGTTAAAGTTTTTTTTTTGACCAAAAATTAAAATTTCTCCAAACTCGGATATATCATCTGGGGGTCCGAGGGGAGTCCAACGCAGAAGTTTTGGTTGAAATCGGGCCGGTGGTTTTGGAGAAAATGACCAAAAACCGCTCAGGCCATTTTGAAAAAAAGAGCCACTCCGCGGGTTAAAGTTTTTTTTTTTGACCAAAAATTAAAATTTCTCCAAACTCGGATATATCATCTGGGGGTCCGAGGGGAGTCCAACGCAGAAGGTTTGGTTGAAATCGGGCCGTTGGTTTTGGAGAAAATGACCAAAAACCGCTCAGGCCATTTTGAAAAAAAGAGCCACTCCGCGGGTTAAAGTTTTTTTTTTGACCAAAAATTTAAATTTCTCCAAACTCGGATATATCATCTGGGGGTCCGAGGGGAGTCCAACACAGAAGGTTTGGTTGAAATCGGGCCGGTGGTTTTGGAGAAAATGACCAAAAACCGCTCAGGCCATTTTGAAAAAAAGAGCCACTCCGCGGGTTAAAGTTTTTTTTTTGACCAAAAATTAAAATTTCTCCAAACTCGGATATATCATCTGGGGGTCCGAGGGGAGTCCAACGCAGAAGGTTTGGTTGAAATCGGGCCGGTGGTTTTGGAGAAAATGACCAAAAACCGCTCAGGCCATTTTGAAAAAAAGAGCCACTCCGCGGGTGACTTTTTTTTTTTGACCAAATTTTTTTTTTTTTTTTACAAAAATTTAAATTTCTCCAAACTCGGATATATCATCTGGGGGTCCGAGGGGAGTCCAACGCAGAAGTTTTGGTTGAAATCGGGCCGGTGGTTTTGGAGAAAATGACCAAAAACCGCTCAGGCCATTTTGAAAAAAAGAGCCACTCCGCGGGTTAAAGTTTTTTTTTTGACCAAAAATTAAAGTTTCTCCAAACTCGGATATATCATCTGGGGGTCCGAGGGGAGTCCAACGCAGAAGGTTTGGTTGAAATCGCGCCGGTGGTTTTGGAGAAAATGACCAAAAACCGCTCAGGCCATTTTGAAAAAAAGAGCCACTCCGCGGGTTACATTTTTTTTTTGACCAAAATTTTTTTTTTTTTTGACCAAAAATTTAAATTTCTCCAAACTCGGATATATCATCTGCGGGTCCGAGGGGAGTCCAACGCAGAAGGTTTGGTTGAAATCGGGCCGGTGGTTTTGGAGAAAATGACCAAAAACCGCTCAGGCCATTTTGAAAAAAAGAGCCACTCCGCGGGTTAAAGGTTTTTTTTTGACCAAAAATTAAAATTTCTCCAAACTCGGATATATCATCTGGGGGTCCGAGGGGAGTCCAACGCAGAAGGTTTGGTTGAAATCGGGCCGTTGGTTTTGGAGAAAATGACCAAAAACCGCTCAGGCCATTTTGAAAAAAAGAGCCACTCCGCGGGTTAAAGTTTTTTTTTTGACCAAAAATTTAAATTTCTCCAAACTCGGATATATCATCTGGGGGTCCGAGGGGAGTCCAACACAGAAGGTTTGGTTGAAATCGGGCCAGTGGTTTTGGAGAAAATGACCAAAATCCGCTCAGGCCATTTTGAAAAAAAGAGCCACTCCGCGGGTTACTTTTTTTTTTTGACCAAATTTTTTTTTTTTTTTTACCAAAAATTAAAATTTCTCCAAACTCGGATATATCATCTGGGGGTCCGAGGGGAGTCCAACGCAGAAGGTTTGGTTGAAATCGGGCCGGTGGTTTTGGAGAAAATGACCAAAAACCGCTCAGGCCATTTTGAAAAAAAGAGCCACTCCGCGGGTTACATTTTTTTTTTGACCAAAATTTTTTTTTTTTTTTACCAAAAATTTAAATTTCTCCAAACTCGGATATATCATCTGGGGGTCCGAGGGGAGTCCAACGCAGAAGGTTTGGTTGAAATCGGGCCGGTGGTTTTGGAGAAAATGACCAAAAACCGCTCAGGCCATTTTGAAAAAAAGAGCCACTCCGCGGGTTAAAGTTTTTTTTTTGACCAAAAATTTAAATTTCTCCAAACTCGGATATATCATCTGGGGGTCCGAGGGGAGTCCAACACAGAAGGTTTGGTTGAAATCGGGCCGGTGGTTTTGGAGAAAATGACCAAAAACCGCTCAGGCCATTTTGAAAAAAAGAGCCACTCCGCGGGTTACATTTTTTTTTTTGACCAAAATTTTTTTTTTTTTTGACCAAAAATTTAAATTTCTCCAAACTCGGATATATCATCTGCGGGTCCGAGGGGAGTCCAACGCAGAAGGTTTGGTTGAAATCGGGCCGGTGGTTTTGGAGAAAATGACCAAAAACCGCTCAGGCCATTTTGAAAAAAAGAGCCACTCCGCGGGTTACATTTTTTTTTTTGACCAAAATTTTTTTTTTTTTTGACCAAAAATTAAATTTTCTCCAAACTCGGATATATCATCTGGGGGTCCGAGGGGAGTCCAACACAGAAGGTTTGGTTGAAATCGGGCCGGTGGTTTTGGAGAAAAGGACCAAAAACCGCTCAGGCCATTTTGAAAAAAAGAGCCACTCCGCGGGTTAAAGTTTTTTTTTTGACCAAAAATTTAAATTTCTCCAAACTCGGATATATCATCTGGGGGTCCGAGGGGAGTCCAACACAGAAGGTTTGGTTGAAATCGGGCCGGTGGTTTTGGAGAAAATGACCAAAAACCGCTCAGGCCATTTTGAAAAAAAGAGCCACTCCGCGGGTTACTTTTTTTTTTTGACCAAATTTTTTTTTTTTTTTTACCAAAAATTTAAATTTCTCCAAACTCGGATATATCATCTGGGGGTCCGAGGGGAGTCCAACGCAGAAGGTTTGGTTGAAATCGGGCCGGTGGTTTTGGAGAAAATGACCAAAAACCGCTCAGGCCATTTTGAAAAAAAGAGCCACTCCGCGGGTTACATTTTTTTTTTGACCAAATTTTTTTTTTTTTTTGACCAAAAATTTAAATTTCTCCAAACTCGGATATATCATCTGGGGGTCCGAGGGGAGTCCAACGCAGAAGGTTTGGTTGAAATCGGGCCGGTGGTTTTGGAGAAAATGACCAAAAACCGCTCAGGCCATTTTGAAAAAAAGAGCCACTCCGCGGGTTAAAGTTTTTTTTTTGACCAAAAATTTAAATTTCTCCAAACTCGGATATATCATCTGGGGGTCCGAGGGGAGTCCAACACAGAAGGTTTGGTTGAAATCGGGCCGGTGGTTTTGGAGAAAATGACCAAAAACCGCTCAGGCCATTTTGAAAAAAAGAGCCACTCCGCGGGTTAAAGTTTTTTTTTTGACCAAAAATTTAAATTTCTCCAAACTCGGATATATCATCTGGGGGTCCGAGGGGAGTCCAACACAGAAGGTTTGGTTGAAATTGGGCCGGTGGTTTTGGAGAAAATGACCAAAAACCGCTCAGGCCATTTTGAAAAAAAGAGCCACTCCGCGGGTTACATTTTTTTTTTGACCAAAAATTAAAATTTCTCCAAACTCGGATATATCATCTGGGGGTCCGAGGGGAGTCCAACGCAGAAGGTTTGGTTGAAATCGGGCCGGTGGTTTTGGAGAAAAGGACCAAAAACCGCTCAGGCCATTTTGAAAAAAAGAGCCACTCCGCGGGTTACATTTTTTTTTTTGACCAAAATTTTTTTTTTTTTTGACCAAAAATTAAATTTTCTCCAAACTCGGATATATCATCTGGGGGTCCGAGGGGAGTCCAACACAGAAGGTTTGGTTGAAATCGGGCCGGTGGTTTTGGAGAAAAGGACCAAAAACCGCTCAGGCCATTTTGAAAAAAAGAGCCACTCCGCGGGTTAAAGTTTTTTTTTTGACCAAAAATTTAAATTTCTCCAAACTCGGATATATCATCTGGGGGTCCGAGGGGAGTCCAACACAGAAGGTTTGGTTGAAATCGGGCCGGTGGTTTTGGAGAAAATGACCAAAAACCGCTCAGGCCATTTTGAAAAAAAGAGCCACTCCGCGGGTTAAAGTTTTTTTTTTGACCAAAAATTTAAATTTCTCCAAACTCGGATATATCATCTGGGGGTCCGAGGGGAGTCCAACACAGAAGGTTTGGTTGAAATCGGGCCGGTGGTTTTGGAGAAAATGACCAAAAACCGCTCAGGCCATTTTGAAAAAAAGAGCCACTCCGCGGGTTACATTTTTTTTTTTGACCAAAAATTTAAATTTCTCCAAACTCGGATATATCATCTGGGGGTCCGAGGGGAGTCCAACGCAGAAGGTTTGGTTGAAATCGGGCCGGTGGTTTTGGAGAAAATGACCAAAAACCGCTCGGGCCATTTTGAAAAAAAGAGCCACTCCGCGGGTTAAAGTTTTTTTTTTGACCAAAAATTTAAATTTCTCCAAACTCGGATATATCATCTGGGGGTCCGAGGGGAGTCCAACACAGAAGGTTTGGTTGAAATCGGGCCGGTGGTTTTGGAGAAAATGACCAAAAACCGCTCAGGCCATTTTGAAAAAAAGAGCCACTCCGCGGGTTACATTTTTTTTTTTGACCAAAAATTTAAATTTCTCCAAACTCGGATATATCATCTGGGGGTCCGAGGGGAGTCCAACACAGAAGGTTTGGTTGAAATCGGGCCGGTGGTTTTGGAGAAAATGACCAAAAACCGCTCGGGCCATTTTGAAAAAAAGAGCCACTCCGCGGGTTAAAGTTTTTTTTTTGACCAAAAATTTAAATTTCTCCAAACTCAGATATATCATCTGGGGGTCCAAGGGGAGTCCAACACAGAAGGTTTGGTTGAAATCGGGCCGGTGGTTTTGGAGAAAATGACCAAAAACCGCTCAGGCCATTTTGAAAAAAAGAGCCACTCCGCGGGTTAAAGTTTTTTTTTTTACCAATTTTTTTTTTTTTTTTTACCAAAAATTTAAATTTCTCCAAACTCGGATATATCATCTGGGGGTCCGAGGGGAGTCCAACGCAGAAGGTTTGGTTGAAATCGGGCCGGTGGTTTTGGAGAAAATGACCAAAAACCGCTCAGGCCATTTTGAAAAAAAGAGCCACTCCGCGGGTTAAAGTTTTTTTTTTGACCAAAAATTTAAATTTCTCCAAACTCGGATATATCATCTGGGGGTCCGAGGGGAGTCCAACGCAGAAGGTTTGGTTGAAATCGGGCCGGTGGTTTTGGAGAAAATGACCAAAAACCGCTCAGGCCATTTTGAAAAAAAGAGCCACTCCGCCGGTTAAATTTTTTTTTTGACCAAAAATTAAAATTTCTCCAAACTCGGATATATCATCTGGGGGTCCGAGGGGAGTCCAACGCAGAAGGTTTGGTTGAAATCGGGCCGGTGGTTTTGGAGAAAAGGACCAAAAACCGCTCAGGCCATTTGGAAAAAAAGAGCCACTCCGCGGGTTACATTTTTTTTTTTGACCAAAATTTTTTTTTTTTTTGACCAAAAATTAAATTTTCTCCAAACTCGGATATATCATCTGGGGGTCCGAGGGGAGTCCAACACAGAAGGTTTGGTTGAAATCGGGCCGGTGGTTTTGGAGAAAAGGACCAAAAACCGCTCAGGCCATTTTGAAAAAAAGAGCCACTCCGCGGGTTAAAGTTTTTTTTTTGACCAAAAATTTAAATTTCTCCAAACTCGGATATATCATCTGGGGGTCCGAGGGGAGTCCAACACAGAAGGTTTGGTTGAAATCGGGCCGGTGGTTTTGGAGAAAATGACCAAAAACCGCTCAGGCCATTTTGAAAAAAAGAGCCACTCCGCGGGTTACATTTTTTTTTTGACCAAAAATTAAAATTTCTCCAAACTCGGATATATCATCTGGGGGTCCGAGGGGAGTCCAACGCAGAAGGTTTGGTTGAAATCGGGCCGGTGGTTTTGGAGAAAAGGACCAAAAACCGCTCAGGCCATTTTGAAAAAAAGAGCCACTCCGCGGGTTACATTTTTTTTTTTGACCAAAATTTTTTTTTTTTTTGACCAAAAATTAAATTTTCTCCAAACTCGGATATATCATCTGGGGGTCCGAGGGGAGTCCAACACAGAAGGTTTGGTTGAAATCGGGCCGGTGGTTTTGGAGAAAAGGACCAAAAACCGCTCAGGCCATTTTGAAAAAAAGAGCCACTCCGCGGGTTAAAGTTTTTTTTTTGACCAAAAATTTAAATTTCTCCAAACTCGGATATATCATCTGGGGGTCCGAGGGGAGTCCAACACAGAAGGTTTGGTTGAAATCGGGCCGGTGGTTTTGGAGAAAATTACCAAAAACCGCTCAGGCCATTTTGAAAAAAAGAGCCACTCCGCGGGTTACATTTTTTTTTTGACCAAAATTTTTTTTTTTTTTACCAAAAATTTAAATTTCTCCAAACTCGGATATATCATCTGGGGGTCCGATGGGAGTCCAACGCAGAAGGTTTGGTTGAAATCGGGCCGTTGGTTTTGGAGAAAATGACCAAAAACCGCTCAGGCCATTTTGAAAAAAAGAGCCACTCCGCGGGTTAAAGTTTTTTTTTTGACCAAAAATTTAAATTTCTCCAAACTCGGATATATCATCTGGGGGTCCAAGGGGAGTCCAACACAGAAGGTTTGGTTGAAATCGGGCCGGTGGTTTTGGAGAAAATGACCAAAAACCGCTCAGGCCATTTTGAAAAAAAGAGCCACTCCGCGGGTTACATTTTTTTTTTTGACCAAAAATTTAAATTTCTCCAAACTCGGATATATCATCTGGGGGTCCGAGGGGAGTCCAACACAGAAGGTTTGGTTGAAATCGGGCCGGTGGTTTTGGAGAAAATGACCAAAAACCGCTCGGGCCATTTTGAAAAAAAGAGCCACTCCGCGGGTTACATTTTTTTTTTTGACCAAAAATTTAAATTTCTCCAAACTCGGATATATCATCTGGGGGTCCGAGGGGAGTCCAACACAGAAGGTTTGGTTGAAATCGGGCCGGTGGTTTTGGAGAAAATGACCAAAAACCGCTCGGGCCATTTTGAAAAAAAGAGCCACTCCGCGGGTTAAAGTTTTTTTTTTTGACCAAAAATTTAAATTTCTCCAAACTCGGATATATCATCTGGGGGTCCGAGGGGAGTCCAACACAGAAGGTTTGGTTGAAATCGGGCCGGTGGTTTTGGAGAAAATGACCAAAAACCGCTCAGGCCATTTTGAAAAAAAGAGCCACTCCGCGGGTTAAAGTTTTTTTTTTGACCAAAAATTTAAATTTCTCCAAACTCGGATATATCATCTGGGGGTCCGAGGGGAGTCCAACACAGAAGGTTTGGTTGAAATCGGGCCGGTGGTTTTGGAGAAAATGACCAAAAACCGCTCAGGCCATTTTGAAAAAAAGAGCCACTCCGCGGGTTAAAGTTTTTTTTTTTACCAAAATTTTTTTTTTTTTTTACCAAAAATTTAAATTTCTGCAAACTCGGATATATCATCTGGGGGTCCGAGGGGAGTCCAACGCAGAAGGTTTGGTTGAAATCGGGCCGGTGGTTTTGGAGAAAATGACCAAAAACCGCTCAGGCCATTTTGAAAAAAAGAGCCACTCCGCGGGTTACATTTTTTTTTTGACCAAAAATTAAAATTTCTCCAAACTCGGATATATCATCTGGGGGTCCGAGGGGAGTCCAACGCAGAAGGTTTGGTTGAAATCGGGCCGGTGGTTTTGGAGAAAAGGACCAAAAACCGCTCAGGCCATTTTGAAAAAAAGAGCCACTCCGCGGGTTACATTTTTTTTTTTGACCAAAATTTTTTTTTTTTTTGACCAAAAATTAAATTTTCTCCAAACTCGGATATATCATCTGGGGGTCCGAGGGGAGTCCAACACAGAAGGTTTGGTTGAAATCGGGCCGGTGGTTTTGGAGAAAAGGACCAAAAACCGCTCAGGCCATTTTGAAAAAAAGAGCCACTCCGCGGGTTAAAGTTTTTTTTTTGACCAAAAATTTAAATTTCTCCAAACTCGGATATATCATCTGGGGGTCCGAGGGGAGTCCAACACAGAAGGTTTGGTTGAAATCGGGCCGGTGGTTTTGGAGAAAATTACCAAAAACCGCTCAGGCCATTTTGAAAAAAAGAGCCACTCCGCGGGTTACATTTTTTTTTTGACCAAAATTTTTTTTTTTTTTACCAAAAATTTAAATTTCTCCAAACTCGGATATATCATCTGGGGGTCCGATGGGAGTCCAACGCAGAAGGTTTGGTTGAAATCGGGCCGGTGGTTTTGGAGAAAATGACCAAAAACCGCTCAGGCCATTTTGAAAAAAAGAGCCACTCCGCGGGTTACATTTTTTTTTTGACCAAAAATTAAAATTTCTCCAAACTCGGATATATCATCTGGGGGTCCGAGGGGAGTCCAACGCAGAAGGTTTGGTTGAAATCGGGCCGGTGGTTTTGGAGAAAAGGACCAAAAACCGCTCAGGCCATTTTGAAAAAAAGAGCCACTCCGCGGGTTACATTTTTTTTTTTGACCAAAATTTTTTTTTTTTTTGACCAAAAATTAAATTTTCTCCAAACTCGGATATATCATCTGGGGGTCCGAGGGGAGTCCAACACAGAAGGTTTGGTTGAAATCGGGCCGGTGGTTTTGGAGAAAAGGACCAAAAACCGCTCAGGCCATTTTGAAAAAAAGAGCCACTCCGCGGGTTAAAGTTTTTTTTTTGACCAAAAATTTAAATTTCTCCAAACTCGGATATATCATCTGGGGGTCCGAGGGGAGTCCAACACAGAAGGTTTGGTTGAAATCGGGCCGGTGGTTTTGGAGAAAATTACCAAAAACCGCTCAGGCCATTTTGAAAAAAAGAGCCACTCCGCGGGTTACATTTTTTTTTTGACCAAAATTTTTTTTTTTTTACCAAAAATTTAAATTTCTCCAAACTCGGATATATCATCTGGGGGTCCGATGGGAGTCCAACGCAGAAGGTTTGGTTGAAATCGGGCCGTTGGTTTTGGAGAAAATGACCAAAAACCGCTCAGGCCATTTTGAAAAAAAGAGCCACTCCGCGGGTTAAAGTTTTTTTTTTGACCAAAAATTTAAATTTCTCCAAACTCGGATATATCATCTGGGGGTCCGAGGGGAGTCCAACACAGAAGGTTTGGTTGAAATCGGGCCGGTGGTTTTGGAGAAAATGACCAAAAACCGCTCGGGCCATTTTGAAAAAAAGAGCCACTCCGCGGGTTAAAGTTTTTTTTTTGACCAAAAATTTAAATTTCTCCAAACTCGGATATATCATCTGGGGGTCCGAGGGGAGTCCAACACAGAAGGTTTGGTCGAAATCGGGCCGGTGGTTTTGGAGAAAATGACCAAAAACCGCTCAGGCCATTTTGAAAAAAAGAGCCACTCCGCGGGTTAAAGTTTTTTTTTTGACCAAAAATTTAAATTTCTCCAAACTCGGATATATCATCTGGGGGTCCGAGGGGAGTCCAACACAGAAGGTTTGGTTGAAATCGGGCCGGTGGTTTTGGAGAAAATGACCAAAAACCGCTCAGGCCATTTTGAAAAAAAGAGCCACTCCGCGGGTTACATTTTTTTTTTTGACCAAAAATTTAAATTTCTCCAAACTCGGATATATCATCTGGGGGTCCGAGGGGAGTCCAACACAGAAGGTTTGGTTGAAATCGGGCCGGTGGTTTTGGAGAAAATGACCAAAAACCGCTCGGGCCATTTTGAAAAAAAGAGCCACTCCGCGGGTTAAAGTTTTTTTTTTGACCAAAAATTTAAATTTCTCCAAACTCGGATATATCATCTGGGCGTCCGAGGGGAGTCCAACACAGAAGGTTTGGTTGAAATCGGGCCGGTGGTTTTGGAGAAAATGACCAAAAACCGCTCAGGCCATTTTGAAAAAAAGAGCCACTCCGCGGGTTAAAGTTTTTTTTTTTGACCAAAAATTTAAATTTCTCCAAACTCGGATATATCATCTGGGGGTCCGAGGGGAGTCCAACACAGAAGGTTTGGTTGAAATCGGGCCAGTGGTTTTGGAGAAAATGACCAAAAACCGCTCAGGCCATTTTGAAAAAAAGAGCCACTCCGCGGGTTACATTTTTTTTTTTACCAAAATTTTTTTTTTTTTTTACCAAAAATTTAAATTTCTCCAAACTCGGATATATCATCTGCGGGTCCGAGGGGAGTCCAACGCAGAAGGTTTGGTTGAAATCGGGCCGGTGGTTTTGGAGAAAATGACCAAAAACCGCTCAGGCCATTTTGAAAAAAAGAGCCACTCCGCGGGATAAAGTTTTTTTTTTGACCAAAATTTTTTTTTTTTTTACCAAAAATTTAAATTTCTCCAAACTCGGATATATCATCTGGGGGTCCGATGGGAGTCCAACGCAGAAGGTTTTTTTGAAATCGGGCCATTGGTTTTGGAGAAAATGACCAAAAACCGCTCAGGCCATTTTGAAAAAAAGAGCCACTCCGCGGGTTAAAGTTTTTTTTTTGACCAAAAATTTAAATTTCTCCAAACTCGGATATATCATCTGGGGGTCCGAGGGGAGTCCAACACAGAAGGTTTGGTTGAAATCGGGCCGGTGGTTTTGGAGAAAATGACCAAAAACCGCTCGGGCCATTTTGAAAAAAAGAGCCACTCCGCGGGTTAAAGTTTTTTTTTTGACCAAAAATTTAAATTTCTCCAAACTCGGATATATCATCTGGGGGTCCGAGGGGAGTCCAACACAGAAGGTTTGGTCGAAATCGGGCCGGTGGTTTTGGAGAAAATGACCAAAAACCGCTCAGGCCATTTTGAAAAAAAGAGCCACTCCGCGGGTTAAAGTTTTTTTTTTGACCAAAAATTTAAATTTCTCCAAACTCGGATATATCATCTGGGGGTCCGAGGGGAGTCCAACACAGAAGGTTTGGTTGAAATCGGGCCGGTGGTTTTGGAGAAAATGACCAAAAACCGCTCAGGCCATTTTGAAAAAAAGAGCCACTCCGCGGGTTACATTTTTTTTTTTGACCAAAAATTTAAATTTCTCCAAACTCGGATATATCATCTGGGGGTCCGAGGGGAGTCCAACACAGAAGGTTTGGTTGAAATCGGGCCGGTGGTTTTGAAGAAAATGACCAAAAACCGCTCGGGCCATTTTGAAAAAAAGAGCCACTCCGCGGGTTAAAGTTTTTTTTTTTACCAAAAATTTAAATTTCTCCAAACTCGGATATATCATCTGGGCGTCCGAGGGGAGTCCAACACAGAAGGTTTGGTTGAAATCGGGCCGGTGGTTTTGGAGAAAATGACCAAAAACCGCTCAGGCCATTTTGAAAAAAAGAGCCACTCCGCGGGTTAAAGTTTTTTTTTTGACCAAAAATTTAAATTTCTCCAAACTCGGATATATCATCTGGGGGTCCGAGGGGAGTCCAACACAGAAGGTTTGGTTGAAATCGGGCCGGTGGTTTTGGAGAAAATGACCAAAAACCGCTCAGGCCATTTTGAAAAAAAGAGCCACTCCGCGGGTTACATTTTTTTTTTTACCAAATTTTTTTTTTTTTTTTACCAAAAATTTAAATTTCTCCAAACTCGGATATATCATCTGGGGGTCCGAGGGGAGTCCAACGCAGAAGGTTTGGTTGAAATCGGGCCGGTGGTTTTGGAGAAAATGACCAAAAACCGCTCAGGCCATTTTGAAAAAAAGAGCCACTCCGCGGGTTACATTTTCTTTTTGACCAAAATATTTTTTTTTTTTTGACCAAAAATTTAAATTTCTCCAAACTCGGATATATCATCTGCGGGTCCGAGGGGAGTCCAACGCAGAAGGTTTGGTTGAAATCGGGCCGGTGGTTTTGGAGAAAATGACCAAAAACCGCTCAGGCCATTTTGAAAAAAAGAGCCACTCCGCGGGTTAAAGTTTTTTTTTTGACCAAAAATTTAAATTTCTCCAAACTCGGATATATCATCTGGGGGTCCGAGGGGAGTCCAACACAGAAGGTTTGGTTGAAATCGGGCCGGTGGTTTTGGAGAAAAGGACCAAAAACCGCTCAGGCCATTTTGAAAAAAAGAGCCACTCCGCGGGTTACATTTTTTTTTTTGACCAAAATTTTTTTTTTTTTTGACCAAAAATTAAATTTTCTCCAAACTCGGATATATCATCTGCGGGTCCGAGGGGAGTCCAACACAGAAGGTTTGGTTGAAATCGGGCCGGTGGTTTTGGAGAAAAGGACCAAAAACCGCTCAGGCCATTTTGAAAAAAAGAGCCACTCCGCGGGTTAAAGTTTTTTTTTTGACCAAAAATTTAAATTTCTCCAAACTCGGATATATCATCTGGGGGTCCGAGGGGAGTCCAACACAGAAGGTTTGGTTGAAATCGGGCCGGTGGTTTTGGAGAAAATGACCAAAAACCGCTCAGGCCATTTTGAAAAAAAGAGCCACTCCGCGGGTTAAAGTTTTTTTTTTGACCAAAAATTTAAATTTCTCCAAACTCGGATATATCATCTGGGCGTCCGAGGGGAGTCCAACACAGAAGGTTTGGTTGAAATCGGGCCGGTGGTTTTGGAGAAAATGACCAAAAACCGCTCAGGCCATTTTGAAAAAAAGAGCCACTCCGCGGGTTAAAGTTTTTTTTTTGACCAAAAATTTAAATTTCTCCAAACTCGGATATATCATCTGGGGGTCCGAGGGGAGTCCAACACAGAAGGTTTGGTTGAAATCGGGCCGGTGGTTTTGGAGAAAATGACCAAAAACCGCTCAGGCCATTTTGAAAAATAGAGCCACTCCGCGGGTTACATTTTTTTTTTTACCAAATTTTTTTTTTTTTTTTACCAAAAATTTAAATTTCTCCAAACTCGGATATATCATCTGGGGGTCCGAGGGGAGTCCAACGCAGAAGGTTTGGTTGAAATCGGGCCGGTGGTTTTGGAGAAAATGACCAAAAACCGCTCAGGCCATTTTGAAAAAAAGAGCCACTCCGCGGGTTACATTTTCTTTTTGACCAAAATATTTTTTTTTTTTTGACCAAAAATTTAAATTTCTCCAAACTCGGATATATCATCTGCGGGTCCGAGGGGAGTCCAACGCAGAAGGTTTGGTTGAAATCGGGCCGGTGGTTTTGGAGAAAATGACCAAAAACCGCTCAGGCCATTTTGAAAAAAAGAGCCACTCCGCGGGTTAAAGTTTTTTTTTTGACCAAAAATTAAAATTTCTCCAAACTCGGATATATCATCTGGGGGTCCGAGGGGAGTCCAACACAGAAGGTTTGGTTGAAATCGGGCCGGTGGTTTTGGAGAAAAGGACCAAAAACCGCTCAGGCCATTTTGAAAAAAAGAGCCACTCCGCGGGTTACATTTTTTTTTTTGACCAAAATTTTTTTTTTTTTTGACCAAAAATTAAATTTTCTCCAAACTCGGATATATCATCTGCGGGTCCGAGGGGAGTCCAACACAGAAGGTTTGGTTGAAATCGGGCCGGTGGTTTTGGAGAAAAGGACCAAAAACCGCTCAGGCCATTTTGAAAAAAAGAGCCACTCCGCGGGTTAAAGTTTTTTTTTTGACCAAAAATTTAAATTTCTCCAAACTCGGATATATCATCTGGGGGTCCGAGGGGAGTCCAACACAGAAGGTTTGGTTGAAATCGGGCCGGTGGTTTTGGAGAAAATGACCAAAAACCGCTCAGGCCATTTTGAAAAAAAGAGCCACTCCGCGGGTTAAAGTTTTTTTTTTGACCAAAAATTTAAATTTCTCCAAACTCGGATATATCATCTGGGGGTCCGAGGGGAGTCCAACACAGAAGGTTTGGTTGAAATCGGGCCGGTGGTTTTGGAGAAAATGACCAAAAACCGCTCAGGCCATTTTGAAAAAAAGAGCCACTCCGCGGGTTACATTTTTTTTTTTTTTTTTTGTGATCAATTATTTATTGGTTTTTTAACAGACAACTGATAGGGCATGAAAGGAAACACAATCGGTGGGGTAGCATAATGAAATACTGCCTTGTTATCTTCATTTTACCCCATTAATCCCCTTCCCCCCACCCTCCTCCCGATTGGCATATTGAATTAACAGGGTTGTTCAATCAATCAAAACCAAACAAACAATAATATTAAAAAACAACAACAACAACAATAACAACAAAAAAGACAAAACAGAACCAATAATATCCCAAAGCACTCACTCATACATCATTCATTCACTCACTCATTCTACCCTAACCCAGAAATTTCATGACCGCACACATAGCCAGTATGTCAGTTGCATGCACATCTGTACATGTACATTTTATATGTTTTAGTCAAATAGACAGAAACCAAAGTACACAAGAAATAAACAGTTCACTGCACAGCCAGGAAAAAAAAAAAAAAACAATAATAATAATACAATTCTTACATTAAACTTTCAATTTTTTTTACCAAGTTTGACCAACAGCTGATATTTTGTGTTTTAGCTGAATGTAATCGTGCAGTGGTAAGCTCTAGCTGTGCAATGTCCTTGTATGAAGAGAGCCATTCCTTGATTGACATTACATGTGGGGGTTTCCAACGGCAGGCTATCATCCTCTTAGCTGCTGTAAGCCCAGCAAACAGAAGACGGCTATTATTTGTTGTTAGTTTCAGAGAAGAAATATCATTAAGTAATAGTAGAGAAGGAGAGCAAGGAATAGTTCTCTCCACTACAACAGACAATATACTTGAAATATTTTCCCACAATCTGTTAACTTCTGGGCACTGCCAAACTAAATGAAAAAATGTACCAACGGTATTGCCTGAACAAAAATCACAAAATGGGTTACTTTTAAGTTTCATTTTATAAAGTCTTTGGGGTGTAAAATAAAATCGATGGACAAACTTATAGTGAATCATCTGATGATTCGGGTTTCTAGATGAGATAGTAATATTTGACCATATAGATTGCCAGTTGAACTCTGAGGAAGCATTTATAATGTCACTTTTCCAAAGTCTATTTAAAGGCAGATGTTTGTATGAAGCCTCCACGATCAGTTTGTACAACTCAGAGGCAATACCCTTATTTTTACCTTTAGTATTCAGTTTAATATGAAAAGGATGATCTTCTAATTTGGAGTCCCACGGAACACCTTGAGCGCGCATTGCTGCCCGTAACTGTAAATAAAAAAAAAAGGAAGTGCCCGGAAGATCAAAAGTTTTTTGTAATTCCCGGAATTCAAGGAGACCTTGTATCCCTATGATGTCCTGGAGTGTATTTACTCCCTTATCACTCCACTGGGGAAAAGAAATGGGTTTCCCATCTATTAAAAGACTAAAATTATGAAAAATTGGAGACTGACGAAAAAATTTTGAGTGTATTTTTGCAAACTGTTGGACTTTAAGCCACACAGTGAAGAGATAGGAAATAATTGGTCCAAAGTCACGTTTCACTAGCTTATGAGAAATATTAGAATGTATCAAGTTATGCAGGCTATATGGAGATGTTAATTTCTCCTCAATAGGGAGCCATGAAACCTGACTGTTTGGATTTAACCAGACAGCAAGTGGACGTAGGACAAAGCTCCACGAGTACCACTCAAAATTGGGCAAGTTCACACCACCTGCTGATTTGTGCCTTTGCAATGTAGAGGTTTTAATTCTCGGTTTTTTCTTGTTCCAGAGAAACTGATTTATGATAGAATGCAACTTTTTCCAATAATTGTTTGGAGGGGCAAGAGGGATCATTGAACTTATAAAATTTACACGTGGCAAAACATTCATCTTAATCACCGATAGTCTAGAATGAAAGGAAGTAGGGAGTTTACCCCATTTCATTAAGTCTTCCTCTACATCCTTCAAAGCCTTATTATAATTATTTATGGTTATCAAATCCAAAGAAGGAAAAATAGAAACACCCAAATATTTAAAATTAGTGACAACAGGTATAGGAAAATTTAAAGTAGGAGTCTGATCGCTTTGTTTACCCAGTAACATTAATGCTGATTTGCTCCAGTTGATTTTATATCCAGAGATATTACTAAAGGTCTCAAATATTTTCATCAGATGTGGAAGTGATTCTGCCAGATTCTTTATGAAAATTAAAATATCATCTGCGAATAAAGAAATAGAATGAGGTGTGTCACGTACAGTGATCGGCTCTATAACCTCTGACTGCCTTATTGCCTGAGCTACAGGCTCTAATGACAGTGAAAATAGAAGAGGGGACAATGGGCATCCCTGACGTGAAGACCTCGAAATTGGGAACCTAGGAGAACAAATATTACCCGTTATCACTACAGCAGAAGGATTAACATACAACAGTCTAATCATGAAAATAAAGTTATCACTAAAGCCCATATGTCGGAGCACAGACCACAAGTAGCACCACTCCAGCCGGTCAAAAGCTTTCTCAGCGTCCAAAGTAAGAATAGAACTATTATTTTCTGAACTGGAGGCTGAGTGTATGATGTGAAGTAGTCGGCGGACATTATCCGAAGCTAGTCTTGATTTTATAAACCCGGTCTGATCATGGTGAACAAGATGGGGCATATAGCACTCTAACCTGGATGCCAAAACCTTCGCATACAATTTAATTTCACAGTTAAGGAGACTTAGAGGCCTGTAAGATGAGCAATCGACAGGAGGCTTATCTTTCTTTAACAAAAGAGATATTATAGCAATATTAGAGCTTGTAGAGAAAGATCCTCTGCAGATAGAAGCATTTATCATATTCAACAAATGAGGTCCGAGCTGAGGCCAGAGAGCCAAATATAGCTCTGGAGGTAGACCATCAATGCCTGGTGATCGGCCTTTATTCATTGATTTGATAGCTTGGCCTAGCTCCTCTATAGTGATTGGTGCCTCTAATGAGTGTACAGCATCCAAGGGCAATTTAGATAAAGATAACGAATTCAGAAAATCATTAGAGGTTTTTTCATCATAATCCACCTCCGATGTATATAGTTTTTGAAAAAACCCTTTGAAGGTGTGATTAATCTTTACAGGATCAGAGGTTAAAGTTCCTTCTTCATTTCTGATCACTGCAATATTTACCAATTGGTTATTTGCTCTTATCTTTAGCGCGAGAAGGCGACTAGGTCGGGCGCTATTCATATAATGATTTTGTCTCGTGCGATGCATAATAAATTCTGTTTTTTGTCTCAGCAAGCTACTAAGTTCTTCCAATAGGTTCTGGCGCATGTTAATGTTTTCAAGCGACATATCATTTACCATACTTTGTTCTGTTGCTACAATTTCAGCCTCAAGAAAATCGATATGGCGCTTTCTACTTTTATTAAGATTTGATGCGAATGATATGGTTTTATTTCTGATGCAACCTTTAATTGCGTCCCATAACACTCGTGGGTCGTCAACGGACGTGCTGTTTATTTGTATAAAATCTTTTAATTCAGCCTCCAGTTCTGTTATATACACATCATTTTGGAGCAAACTAGCATTGAAACGCCAACGAGGGGCTCTGGGTTGGCCAGCTCTTATCGAAAAGGTGCATAATACAAATCTATGGTCAGATAGTGGTGTTGGACACAGAGTAGTGCTATCAATATTACTAAAAAGAGTTTGGGAGACAAAAATATAATCGATTCTTGAGAAAGTCTTGTGACAAGCAGAGTAGAACGAGAAATCCCGAATGGAGGGGTTCATCAAACGCCACATATCCTCTAGTCCATAATCAGCAGCCAATTTTCGTAATGCTTTAGAGGACAACTGTTGATCTCTACTCTCTGTTACCCCTGTTCGGTCTGTCTGATGCAGCCACACCGCATTAAAATCACCTCCTATCAGGAGCTCAAACTCAGGGAGGTCTAGTAATATTGATATTAATGAATCATAAAAATGTTGATCAAAACAATTTGGAGCATAGGCACAAATCAGAGCAATTTTGACACCATCATAAATAATCTTACAGAAAGTGATTCGCCCATCATCACTGCCCCCTGTTCCCAGAATACTATAATTTAAATTACGTTTAGCAGCTATAAGGACGCCTTTACTTTTTTTGTCAAAACAGGAGGATGCAATAACATGATAGTGTTTGTTCTGAAATCTATGTACATCAGGCTTCAAAAAATGTGTCTCCTGTATAAATGCAAAGTGTATATCTTTCCTAAACAGTTGCTCTAATGTGCTTATTCGTTTCTGGGGGGAATTAAGACCCCGTGAATTCCAGGATAGGACACTGATTTTATTCATAGGCTTTCAAATTCATGTATAGCATGATCAGGCAAACAAACCCAGCTAGGTAAATTGAGATACGAAATCTGAACTGAATCTGGGTCCCCATCCCACCCCCCACCATACACACCCACACACACACACACACACACACATACACACACACACCCACACCTACGCACACCTCCAAAAAAAACAACAACGAGACAAAGAAAAAAAAGGGAGAAAAAATAAAACAACACACAACAAAACAAAACAAAGCAAGTAAAAAAACAAACAAACAAACAAAACAAAAAAACCCTATCGTAAAAAAGTATACCGGTGTCCATGAGGGAAACAAAGAGTCCCTCCACCCTCCATCCAAGGAAAAAGGAAAAAAAAAAAAAGGCCTTTGTACCACGGGGCAGTGAGCGGCTTATTGCGGGCTACAGTTACCAGCGAAAAGGAAAAAAAATAAAATAATAATAATAATAATAGGAGCATGTAGTGCCGCTTAATTAATGTAGCCCACATAAAAAAGGCTGCCACAAAAAATGAGAGAAAAAAAAGGAGAGCAAGAAAAAACAACAACAAAAAAAAAACAGAGGAAAGTTTGCATTGTTAAACTGTCACTGTCGATTTAGCATCAATAAATCCAAGTAATTCAGTCTTGTTTCAAGTTGAATCTTTTAGGATCAGTCAAGAATCAGTCTTACCAACTCCGGAGATCCTTCACCGCCACATTTATTCGTCCGTGGTTGCAAGGAACCGCTCGGCTTCACTTGCCTCCTGGAAAGTGTGCACGTCGTTTCCCCGGGATAACTTGATGGTGGCCGGGTAGAGGAGGAAAGCTTGGAAGCCCTTGGTCCTCGCCTCGTGCATAAGTTTGTAGCATGGCTTCCGACGCTTAGTTGTGGCATCACTGTAGTCTGCGGTGAATCTCAGCGGGATATTATGTACCTCCGGAGGGTTTTTCCTTGCTTCGTTTAGCAATGCGTCTCTGTCGGTGTAACGAAGGCACTTGATTATCAGCGGACGGGAGCGTTGTGTTTTACCGCTGGCAGGTGGACGTCCCAGTCGGTGGCCCCTCATTAGCTCCGGCGGTGCAGACGCCAGGGCAGGGAACCATAATGGAATATTCTCCGTAAGATAGGCGAGAGCATTTTGTCCTTCTGCTCCCTCTTTTAAGTTGAAGATGAGGAGATTTTCCCTGCGCGCCCGGTCCTCCATTTCCGTGAGTTTAGTTTCCAGAGCTTGCTGCTTCTTCAGGCATTCAGAAGTCGTTTTTTCTGTCGTGGCAACGCGCTCCTGTATATTGACGGTTTCTGAGCGAATCGATTTTTTTTTTTACCAAAATTTTTTTTTTTTTTTACCAAAATTTAAATTTCTCCAAACTCGGATATATCATCTGGGGGTCCGAGGGGAGTCCAACGCAGAAGGTTTGGTTGAAATCGGGCCGGTGGTTTTGGAGAAAATGACCAAAAACCGCTCAGGCCATTTTGAAAAAAAGAGCCACTCCGCGGGTTACATTTTCTTTTTGACCAAAATATATATTTTTTTTTGACCAAAAATTTAAATTTCTCCAAACTCGGATATATCATCTGCGGGTCCGAGGGGAGTCCAACGCAGAAGGTTTGGTTGAAATCGGGCCGGTGGTTTTGGAGAAAATGACCAAAAACCGCTCAGGCCATTTTGAAAAAAAGAGCCACTCCGCGGGTTAAAGTTTTTTTTTTGACCAAAAATTAAAATTTCTCCAAACTCGGATATATCATCTGGGGGTCCGAGGGGAGTCCAACACAGAAGGTTTGGTTGAAATCGGGCCGGTGGTTTTGGAGAAAAGGACCAAAAACCGCTCAGGCCATTTTGAAAAAAAGAGCCACTCCGCGGGTTACATTTTTTTTTTTGACCAAAATTTTTTTTTTTTTTGACCAAAAATTAAATTTTCTCCAAACTCGGATATATCATCTGCGGGTCCGAGGGGAGTCCAACACAGAAGGTTTGGTTGAAATCGGGCCGGTGGTTTTGGAGAAAAGGACCAAAAACCGCTCAGGCCATTTTGAAAAAAAGAGCCACTCCGCGGGTTAAAGTTTTTTTTTTGACCAAAAATTTAAATTTCTCCAAACTCGGATATATCATCTGGGGGTCCGAGGGGAGTCCAACACAGAAGGTTTGGTTGAAATCGGGCCGGTGGTTTTGGAGAAAATGACCAAAAACCGCTCAGGCCATTTTGAAAAAAAGAGCCACTCCGCGGGTTACATTTTTTTTTTGACCAAAATTTTTTTTTTTTTTTACCAAAAATTTAAATTTCTCCAAACTCGGATATATCATCTGGGGGTCCGAGGGGAGTCCAACGCAGAAGGTTTGGTTGAAATCGGGCCGGTGGTTTTGGAGAAAATGACCAAAAACCGCTCAGGCCATTTTGAAAAAAAGAGCCACTCCGCGGGTTACATTTTCTTTTTGACCAAAATATATTTTTTTTTTTGACCAAAAATTTAAATTTCTCCAAACTCGGATATATCATCTGCGGGTCCGAGGGGAGTCCAACGCAGAAGGTTTGGTTGAAATCGGGCCGGTGGTTTTGGAGAAAAGGACCAAAAACCGCTCAGGCCATTTTGAAAAAAAGAGCCACTCCGCGGGTTAAAGTTTTTTTTTTGACCAAAAATTAAAATTTCTCCAAACTCGGATATATCATCTGGGGGTCCGAGGGGAGTCCAACACAGAAGGTTTGGTTGAAATCGGGCCGGTGGTTTTGGAGAAAAGGACCAAAAACCGCTCAGGCCATTTTGAAAAAAAGAGCCACTCCGCGGGTTACATTTTTTTTTTTGACCAAAATTTTTTTTTTTTTTGACCAAAAATTAAATTTTCTCCAAACTCGGATATATCATCTGCGGGTCCGAGGGGAGTCCAACACAGAAGGTTTGGTTGAAATCGGGCCGGTGGTTTTGGAGAAAAGGACCAAAAACCGCTCAGGCCATTTTGAAAAAATGAGCCACTCCGCGGGTTAAAGTTTTTTTTTTGACCAAAAATTTAAATTTCTCCAAACTCGGATATATCATCTGGGGGTCCGAGGGGAGTCCAACACAGAAGGTTTGGTTGAAATCGGGCCGGTGGTTTTGGAGAAAATGACCAAAAACCGCTCAGGCCATTTTGAAAAAAAGAGCCACTCCGCGGGTTACATTTTTTTTTTGACCAAAATTTTTTTTTTTTTTTACCAAAAATTTAAATTTCTCCAAACTCGGATATATCATCTGGGGGTCCGATGGGAGTCCAACGCAGAAGGTTTGGTTGAAATCGGGCCGTTGGTTTTGGAGAAAATGACCAAAAACCGCTCAGACCATTTTGAAAAAAAGAGCCACTCCGCGGGTTAAAGTTTTTTTTTTGACCAAAAATTTAAATTTCTCCAAACTCGGATATATCATCTGGGGGTCCGAGGGGAGTCCAACACAGAAGGTTTGGTTGAAATCGGGCCGGTGGTTTTGGAGAAAATGACCAAAAACCGCTCAGGCCATTTTGAAAAAAAGAGCCACTCCGCGGGTTACATTTTTTTTTTGACCAAAATTTTTTTTTTTTTTTACCAAAAATTTAAATTTCTCCAAACTCGGATATATCATCTGGGGGTCCGATGGGAGTCCAACGCAGAAGGTTTGGTTGAAATCGGGCCGTTGGTTTTGGAGAAAATGACCAAAAACCGCTCAGGCCATTTTGAAAAAAAGAGCCACTCCGCGGGTTAAAGTTTTTTTTTTGACCAAAAATTTAAATTTCTCCAAACTCGGATATATCATCTGGGGGTCCGAAGGGAGTCCAACACAGAAGGTTTGGTTGAAATCGGGCCGGTGGTTTTGGAGAAAATGACCAAAAACCGCTCAGGCCATTTTGAAAAAAAGAGCCACTCCGCGGGTTAAAGTTTTTTTTTTGACCAAAAATTTAAATTTCTCCAAACTCGGATATATCATCTGGGGGTCCGAGGGGAGTCCAACACAGAAGGTTTGGTTGAAATCGGGCCGGTGGTTTTGGAGAAAATGACCAAAAACCGCTCAGGCCATTTTGAAAAAAAGAGCCACTCCGCGGGTTACATTTTTTTTTTTACCAAAATTTTTTTTTTTTTTTACCAAAAATTTAAATTTCTGCAAACTCGGATATATCATCTGGGGGTCCGATGGGAGTCCAACGCAGAAGGTTTGGTTGAAATCGGGCCGGTGGTTTTGGAGAAAATGACCAAAAACCGCTCAGGCCATTTTGAAAAAAAGAGCCACTCCGCGGGTTACATTTTCTTTTTGACCAAAATATTTTTTTTTTTTTGACCAAAAATTTAAATTTCTCCAAACTCGGATATATCATCTGCGGGTCCGAGGGGAGTCCAACGCAGAAGGTTTGGTTGAAATCGGGCCGGTGGTTTTGGAGAAAATGACCAAAAACCGCTCAGGCCATTTTGAAAAAAAGAGCCACTCCGCGGGTTAAAGTTTTTTTTTTGACCAAAAATTAAAATTTCTCCAAACTCGGATATATCATCTGGGGGTCCGAGGGGAGTCCAACACAGAAGGTTTGGTTGAAATCGGGCCGGTGGTTTTGGAGAAAAGGACCAAAAACCGCTCAGGCCATTTTGAAAAAAAGAGCCACTCCGCGGGTTACATTTTTTTTTTTGACCAAAATTTTTTTTTTTTTTGACCAAAAATTAAATTTTCTCCAAACTCGGATATATCATCTGGGGGTCCGAGGGGAGTCCAACACAGAAGGTTTGGTTGAAATCGGGCCGGTGGTTTTGGAGAAAAGGACCAAAAACCGCTCAGGCCATTTTGAAAAAAAGAGCCACTCCGCGGGTTAAAGTTTTTTTTTTGACCAAAAATTTAAATTTCTCCAAACTCGGATATATCATCTGGGGGTCCGAGGGGAGTCCAACACAGAAGGTTTGGTTGAAATCGGGCCGGTGGTTTTGGAGAAAATGACCAAAAACCGCTCAGGCCATTTTGAAAAAAAGAGCCACTCCACGGGTTACATTTTTTTTTTTACCAAAATTTTTTTTTTTTTTTACCAAAAATTTAAATTTCTCCAAACTCGGATATATCATCTGGGGGTCCGATGGGAGTCCAACGCAGAAGGTTTGGTTGAAATCGGGCCGTTGGTTTTGGAGAAAATGACCAAAAACCGCTCAGGCCATTTTGAAAAAAAGAGCCACTCCGCGGGTTAAAGTTTTTTTTTTGACCAAAAATCTAAATTTCTCCAAACTCGGATATATCATCTGGGGGTCCGAGGGGAGTCCAACACAGAAGGTTTGGTTGAAATCGGGCCGGTGGTTTTGGAGAAAATGACCAAAAACCGCTCGGGCCATTTTGAAAAAAAGAGCCACTCCGCGGGTTAAAGTTTTTTTTTTGACCAAAAATTTAAATTTCTCCAAACTCGGATATATCATCTGGGGGTCCGAGGGGAGTCCAACACAGAAGGTTTGGTTGAAATCGGGCCGGTGGTTTTGGAGAAAATGACCAAAAACCGCTCAGGCCATTTTGAAAAAAAGAGCCACTCCGCGGGTTAAAGTTTTTTTTTTGACCAAAAATTTAAATTTCTCCAAACTCGGATATATCATCTGGGGGTCCGAGGGGAGTCCAACACAGAAGGTTTGGTTGAAATCGGGCCGGTGGTTTTGGAGAAAATGACCAAAAACCGCTCAGGCCATTTTGAAAAAAAGAGCCACTCCGCGGGTTACATTTTTTTTTTTACCAAAATTTTTTTTTTTTTTTAACAAAAATTTAAATTTCTGCAAACTCGGATATATCATCTGGGGGTCCGAGGGGAGTCCAACGCAGAAGGTTTGGTTGAAATCGGGCCGGTGGTTTTGGAGAAAATGACCAAAAACCGCTCAGGCCATTTTGAAAAAAAGAGCCACTCCGCGGGTTACATTTTCTTTTTGACCAAAATATTTTTTTTTTTTTGACCAAAAATTTAAATTTCTCCAAACTCGGATATATCATCTGCGGGTCCGAGGGGAGTCCAACGCAGAAGGTTTGGTTGAAATCGGGCCGGTGGTTTTGGAGAAAATGACCAAAAACCGCTCAGGCCATTTTGAAAAAAAGAGCCACTCCGCGGGTTAAAGTTTTTTTTTTGACCAAAAATTAAAATTTCTCCAAACTCGGATATATCATCTGGGGGTCCGAGGGGAGTCCAACGCAGAAGGTTTGGTTGAAATCGGGCCGTTGGTTTTGGAGAAAATGACCAATAACCGCTCAGGCCATTTTGAAAAAAAGAGCCACTCCGCGGGTTACATTTTTTTTTTGACCAAAATTTTTTTTTTTTGACCAAAAATTTAAATTTCTCCAAACTCGGATATATCATCTGCGGGTCCGAGGGGAGTCCAACGCAGAAGGTTTGGTTGAAATCGGGCCGGTGGTTTTGGAGAAAATGACCAAAAACCGCTCAGGCCATTTTGAAAAAAAGAGCCACTCCGCGGGTTACATTTTTTTTTTTACCAAAATTTTTTTTTTTTTTTGACCAAAAATTTAAATTTCTCCAAACTCGGATATATCATCTGCGGGTCCGAGGGGAGTCCAACGCAGAAGGTTTGGTTGAAATCGGGCCGGTGGTTTTGGAGAAAATGACCAAAAACCGCTCAGGCCATTTTGAAAAAAAGAGCCACTCCGCGGGTTACAGTTTTTTTTTTGACCAAAAATTTAAATTTCTCCAAACTCGGATATATCATCTGCGGGTCCGAGGGGAGTCCAACGCAGAAGGTTTGGTTGAAATCGGGCCGGTGGTTTTGGAGAAAATGACCAAAAACCGCTCAGGCCATTTTGAAAAAAAGAGCCACTCCGCGGGTTAAAGTTTTTTTTTTGACCAAAAATTTAAATTTCTCCAAACTCGGATATATCATCTGGGGGTCCGAGGGGAGTCCAACGCAGAAGGTTTGGTTGAAATCGGGCCGTTGGTTTTGGAGAAAATGACCAAAAACCGCTCAGGCCATTTTGAAAAAAAGAGCCACTCCGCGGGTTACATTTTTTTTTTCACCAAAATTTTTTTTTTTTGACCAAAAATTTAAATTTCTCTAAACTCGGATATATCATCTGCGGGTCCGAGGGGAGTCCAACGCAGAAGGTTTGGTTGAAATCGGGCCGGTGGTTTTGGAGAAAATGACCAAAAACCGCTCAGGCCATTTTGAAAAAAAGAGCCACTCCGCGGGTTACATTTTTTTTTTTGACCAAATTTTTTTTTTTTTTGACCAAAAATTAAATCTTCTCCAAACTCGGATATATCATCTGGGGGTCCGAGGGGAGTCCAACGCAGAAGGTTTGGTTGAAATCGGGCCGGTGGTTTTGGAGAAAATGACCAAAAACCGCTCAGGCCATTTTGAAAAAAAGAGCCACTCCGCGGGTTACATTTTTTTTTTGACCAAAATTTTTTTTTTTTTTGACCAAAAATTTTAATTTCTCCAAACTCGGATATATCATCTGCGGGTCCGAGGGGAGTCCAACGCAGAAGGTTTGGTTGAAATCGGGCCGGTGGTTTTGGAGAAAATGACCAAAAACCGCTCAGGCCATTTTGAAAAAAAGAGCCACTCCGCGGGTTAAAGTTTTTTTTTTGACCAAAAATTAAAATTTCTCCAAACTCGGATATATCATCTGGGGGTCCGAGGGGAGTCCAACGCAGAAGGTTTGGTTGAAATCGGGCCGTTGGTTTTGGAGAAAATGACCAATAACCGCTCAGGCCATTTTGAAAAAAAGAGCCACTCCGCGGGTTACATTTTTTTTTTGACCAAAATTTTTTTTTTTTGACCAAAATTTTTTTTTTTTGACCAAAAATTTAAATTTCTCCAAACTCGGATATATCATCTGGGGGTCCGAGGGGAGTCCAACGCAGAAGGTTTGGTTGAAATCGGGCCGGTGGTTTTGGAGAAAATGACCAAAAACCGCTCAGGCCATTTTGAAAAAAAGAGCCACTCCGCGGGTTACATTTTTTTTTTTTACCAAAATTTTTTTTTTTTTTTGACCAAAAATTTAAATTTCTCCAAACTCGGATATATCATCTGCGGGTCCGAGGGGAGTCCAACGCAGAAGGTTTGGTTGAAATCGGGCCGGTGGTTTTGGAGAAAATGACCAAAAACCGCTCAGGCCATTTTGAAAAAAAGAGCCACTCCGCGGGTTACAGTTTTTTTTTTGACCAAAAATTTAAATTTCTCCAAACTCGGATATATCATCTGCGGGTCCGAGGGGAGTCCAACGCAGAAGGTTTGGTTGAAATCGGGCCGGTGGTTTTGGAGAAAATGACCAAAAACCGCTCAGGCCATTTTGAAAAAAAGAGCCACTCCGCGGGTTAAAGTTTTTTTTTTGACCAAAAATTTAAATTTCTCCAAACTCGGATATATCATCTGGGGGTCCGAGGGGAGTCCAACGCAGAAGGTTTGGTTGAAATCGGGCCGTTGGTTTTGGAGAAAATGACCAAAAACCGCTCAGGCCATTTTGAAAAAAAGAGCCACTCCGCGGGTTACATTTTTTTTTTGACCAAAATTTTTTTTTTTTGACCAAAAATTTAAATTTCTCCAAACTCGGATATATCATCTGCGGGTCCGAGGGGAGTCCAACGCAGAAGGTTTGGTTGAAATCGGGCCGGTGGTTTTGGAGAAAATGACCAAAAACCGCTCAGGCCATTTTGAAAAAAAGAGCCACTCCGCGGGTTACATTTTTTTTTTTACCAAAATTTTTTTTTTTTTTTGACCAAAAATTTAAATTTCTCCAAACTCGGATATATCATCTGCGGGTCCGAGGGGAGTCCAACGCAGAAGGTTTGGTTGAAATCGGGCCGGTGGTTTTGGAGAAAATGACCAAAAACCGCTCAGGCCATTTTGAAAAAAAGAGCCACTCCGCGGGTTACAGTTTTTTTTTTGACCAAAAATTTAAATTTCTTCAAACTCGGATATATCATCTGCGGGTCCGAGGGGAGTCCAACGCAGAAGGTTTGGTTGAAATCGGGCCGGTGGTTTTGGAGAAAATGACCAAAAACCGCTCAGGCCATTTTGAAAAAAAGAGCCACTCCGCGGGTTAAAGTTTTTTTTTTAACCAAAAATTTAAATTTCTCCAAACTCGGATATATCATCTGCGGGTCCGAGGGGAGTCCAACGCAGAAGGTTTGGTTGAAATCGGGCCGGTGGTTTTGGAGAAAATGACCAAAAACCGCTCAGGCCATTTTGAAAAAAAGAGCCACTCCGCGGGTTAAAGTTTTTTTTTTGACCAAAAATTAAAATTTCTCCAAACTCGGATATATCATCTGGGGGTCCGAGGGGAGTCCAACGCAGAAGGTTTGGTTGAAATCGGGCCGTTGGTTTTGGAGAAAATGACCAAAAACCGCTCAGGCCATTTTGAAAAAAAGAGCCACTCCGCGGGTTACATTTTTTTTTTGACCAAAATTTTTTTTTTTTGACCAAAAATTTAAATTTCTCCAAACTCGGATATATCATCTGCGGGTCCGAGGGGAGTCCAACGCAGAAGGTTTGGTTGAAATCGGGCCGGTGGTTTTGGAGAAAATGACCAAAAACCGCTCAGGCCATTTTGAAAAAAAGAGCCACTCCGCGGGTTACATTTTTTTTTTTACCAAAATTTTTTTTTTTTTTTTACCAAAAATTTAAATTTCTCCAAACTCGGATATATCATCTGCGGGTCCGAGGGGAGTCCAAAGCAGAAGGTTTGGTTGAAATCGGGCCGGTGGTTTTGGAGAAAATGACCAAAAACCGCTAAGGCCATTTTGAAAAAAAGAGCCACTCCGCGGGTTACAGTTTTTTTTTTTACCAAAAATTTAAATTTCTCCAAACTCGGATATATCATCTGCGGGTCCGAGGGGAGTCCAACGCAGAAGGTTTGGTTGAAATCGGGCCGGTGGTTTTGGAGAAAATGACCAAAAACCGCTCAGGCCATTTTGAAAAAAAGAGCCACTCCGCGGGTTAAAGTTTTTTTTTTGACCAAAAATTTAAATTTCTCCAAACTCGGATATATCATCTGGGGGTCCGAGGGGAGTCCAACGCAGAAGGTTTGGTTGAAATCGGGCCGTTGGTTTTGGAGAAAATGACCAAAAACCGCTCAGGCCATTTTGAAAAAAAGAGCCACTCCGCGGGTTACATTTTTTTTTTTTGACCAAAATTTTTTTTTTTTTTGACCAAAAATTAAATTTTCTCCAAACTCGGATATATCATCTGGGGGTCCGAGGGGAGTCCAACACAGAAGGTTTGGTTGAAATCGGGCCGGTGGTTTTGGAGAAAAGGACCAAAAACCGCTCAGGCCATTTTGAAAAAAAGAGCCACTCCGCGGGTTAAAGTTTTTTTTTTGACCAAAAATTTAAATTTCTCCAAACTCGGATATATCATCTGGGGGTCCGAGGGGAGTCCAACACAGAAGGTTTGGTTGAAATCGGGCCGGTGGTTTTGGAGAAAATGACCAAAAACCGCTCAGGCCATTTTGAAAAAAAGAGCCACTCCACGGGTTACATTTTTTTTTTTACCAAAATTTTTTTTTTTTTTTACCAAAAATTTAAATTTCTCCAAACTCGGATATATCATCTGGGGGTCCGATGGGAGTCCAACGCAGAAGGTTTGGTTGAAATCGGGCCGTTGGTTTTGGAGAAAATGACCAAAAACCGCTCAGGCCATTTTGAAAAAAAGAGCCACTCCGCGGGTTAAAGTTTTTTTTTTGACCAAAAATTTAAATTTCTCCAAACTCGGATATATCATCTGGGGGTCCGAGGGGAGTCCAACACAGAAGGTTTGGTTGAAATCGGGCCGGTGGTTTTGGAGAAAATGACCAAAAACCGCTCGGGCCATTTTGAAAAAAAGAGCCACTCCGCGGGTTAAAGTTTTTTTTTTGACCAAAAATTTAAATTTCTCCAAACTCGGATATATCATCTGGGGGTCCGAGGGGAGTCCAACACAGAAGGTTTGGTTGAAATCGGGCCGGTGGTTTTGGAGAAAATGACCAAAAACCGCTCAGGCCATTTTGAAAAAAAGAGCCACTCCGCGGGTTAAAGTTTTTTTTTTGACCAAAAATTTAAATTTCTCCAAACTCGGATATATCATCTGGGGGTCCGAGGGGAGTCCAACACAGAAGGTTTGGTTGAAATCGGGCCGGTGGTTTTGGAGAAAATGACCAAAAACCGCTCAGGCCATTTTGAAAAAAAGAGCCACTCCGCGGGTTACTTTTTTTTTTTTACCAAAATTTTTTTTTTTTTTTACCAAAAATTTAAATTTCTCCAAACTCGGATATATCATCTGGGGGTCCGAGGGGAGTCCAACGCAGAAGGTTTGGTTGAAATCGGGCCGGTGGTTTTGGAGAAAATGACCAAAAACCGCTCAGGCCATTTTGAAAAAAAGAGCCACTCCGCGGGTTACATTTTCTTTTTGACCAAAATATTTTTTTTTTTTTGACCAAAAATTTAAATTTCTCCAAACTCGGATATATCATCTGCGGGTCCGAGGGGAGTCCAACGCAGAAGGTTTGGTTGAAATCGGGCCGGTGGTTTTGGAGAAAATGACCAAAAACCGCTCAGGCCATTTTGAAAAAAAGAGCCACTCCGCGGGTTAAAGTTTTTTTTTTGACCAAAAATTAAAATTTCTCCAAACTCGGATATATCATCTGGGGGTCCGAGGGGAGTCCAACGCAGAAGGTTTGGTTGAAATCGGGCCGTTGGTTTTGGAGAAAATGACCAATAACCGCTCAGGCCATTTTGAAAAAAAGAGCCACTCCGCGGGTTACATTTTTTTTTTGACCAAAATTTTTTTTTTTTGACCAAAATTTTTTTTTTTTGACCAAAAATTTAAATTTCTCCAAACTCGGATATATCATCTGCGGGTCCGAGGGGAGTCCAACGCAGAAGGTTTGGTTGAAATCGGGCCGGTGGTTTTGGAGAAAATGACCAAAAACCGCTCAGGCCATTTTGAAAAAAAGAGCCACTCCGCGGGTTACATTTTTTTTTTTACCAAAATTTTTTTTTTTTTTTGACCAAAAATTTAAATTTCTCCAAACTCGGATATATCATCTGCGGGTCCGAGGGGAGTCCAACGCAGAAGGTTTGGTTGAAATCGGGCCGGTGGTTTTGGAGAAAATGACCAAAAACCGCTCAGGCCATTTTGAAAAAAAGAGCCACTCCGCGGGTTACAGTTTTTTTTTTGACCAAAAATTTAAATTTCTCCAAACTCGGATATATCATCTGCGGGTCCGAGGGGAGTCCAACGCAGAAGGTTTGGTTGAAATCGGGCCGGTGGTTTTGGAGAAAATGACCAAAAACCGCTCAGGCCATTTTGAAAAAAAGAGCCACTCCGCGGGTTAAAGTTTTTTTTTTGACCAAAAATTTAAATTTCTCCAAACTCGGATATATCATCTGGGGGTCCGAGGGGAGTCCAACGCAGAAGGTTTGGTTGAAATCGGGCCGTTGGTTTTGGAGAAAATGACCAAAAACCGCTCAGGCCATTTTGAAAAAAAGAGCCACTCCGCGGGTTACATTTTTTTTTTGACCAAAATTTTTTTTTTTTGACCAAAAATTTAAATTTCTCCAAACTCGGATATATCATCTGCGGGTCCGAGGGGAGTCCAACGCAGAAGGTTTGGTTGAAATCGGGCCGGTGGTTTTGGAGAAAATGACCAAAAACCGCTCAGGCCATTTTGAAAAAAAGAGCCACTCCGCGGGTTACATTTTTTTTTTTACCAAAATTTTTTTTTTTTTTTGACCAAAAATTTAAATTTCTCCAAACTCGGATATATCATCTGTGGGTCCGAGGGGAGTCCAACGCAGAAGGTTTGGTTGAAATCGGGCCGGTGGTTTTGGAGAAAATGACCAAAAACCGCTCAGGCCATTTTGAAAAAAAGAGCCACTCCGCGGGTTACAGTTTTTTTTTTGACCAAAAATTTAAATTTCTCCAAACTCGGATATATCATCTGCGGGTCCGAGGGGAGTCCAACGCAGAAGGTTTGGTTGAAATCGGGCCGGTGGTTTTGGAGAAAATGACCAAAAACCGCTCAGGCCATTTTGAAAAAAAGAGCCACTCCGCGGGTTAAAGTTTTTTTTTTGACCAAAAATTTAAATTTCTCCAAACTCGGATATATCATCTGCGGGTCCGAGGGGAGTCCAACGCAGAAGGTTTGGTTGAAATCGGGCCGGTGGTTTTGGAGAAAATGACCAAAAACCGCTCAGGCCATTTTGAAAAAAAGAGCCACTCCGCGGGTTAAAGTTTTTTTTTTGACCAAAAATTTAAATTTCTCCAAACTCGGATATATCATCTGGGGGTCCGAGGGGAGTCCAACGCAGAAGGTTTGGTTGAAATCGGGCCGTTGGTTTTGGAGAAAATGACCAAAAACCGCTCAGGCCATTTTGAAAAAAAGAGCCACTCCGCGGGTTACATTTTTTTTTTGACCAAAATTTTTTTTTTTTGACCAAAAATTTAAATTTCTCTAAACTCGGATATATCATCTGCGGGTCCGAGGGGAGTCCAACACAGAAGGTTTGGTTGAAATCGGGCCGGTGGTTTTGGAGAAAAGGACCAAAAACCGCTCAGGCCATTTTGAAAAAAAGAGCCACTCCGCGGGTTACATTTTTTTTTTTGACCAAAATTTTTTTTTTTTTTGACCAAAAATTTAATTTTCTCCAAACTCGGATATATCATCTGGGGGTCCGAGGGGAGTCCAACACAGAAGGTTTGGTTGAAATCGGGCCGGTGGTTTTGGAGAAAATGACCAAAAACCGCTCAGGCCATTTTGAAAAAAAGAGCCACTCCACGGGTTACATTTTTTTTTTTACCAAAATTTTTTTTTTTTTTTACCAAAAATTTAAATTTCTCCAAACTCGGATATATCATCTGGGGGTCCGATGGGAGTCCAACGCAGAAGGTTTGGTTGAAATCGGGCCGTTGGTTTTGGAGAAAATGACCAAAAACCGCTCAGGCCATTTTGAAAAAAAGAGCCACTCCGCGGGTTAAAGTTTTTTTTTTGACCAAAAATTTAAATTTCTCCAAACTCGGATATATCATCTGGGGGTCCGAGGGGAGTCCAACACAGAAGGTTTGGTTGAAATCGGGCCGGTGGTTTTGGAGAAAATGACCAAAAACCGCTCGGGCCATTTTGAAAAAAAGAGCCACTCCGCGGGTTAAAGTTTTTTTTTTGACCAAAAATTTAAATTTCTCCAAACTCGGATATATCATCTGGGGGTCCGAGGGGAGTCCAACACAGAAGGTTTGGTTGAAATCGGGCCGGTGGTTTTGGAGAAAATGACCAAAAACCGCTCAGGCCATTTTGAAAAAAAGAGCCACTCCGCGGGTTAAAGTTTTTTTTTTGACCAAAAATTTAAATTTCTCCAAACTCGGATATATCATCTGGGGGTCCGAGGGGAGTCCAACACAGAAGGTTTGGTTGAAATCGGGCCGGTGGTTTTGGAGAAAATGACCAAAAACCGCTCAGGCCATTTTGAAAAAAAGAGCCACTCCGCGGGTTACATTTTTTTTTTTACCAAAATTTTTTTTTTTTTTTACCAAAAATTTAAATTTCTGCAAACTCGGATATATCATCTGGGGGTCCGAGGGGAGTCCAACGCAGAAGGTTTGGTTGAAATCGGGCCGGTGGTTTTGGAGAAAATGACCAAAAACCGCTCAGGCCATTTTGAAAAAAAGAGCCACTCCGCGGGTTACATTTTCTTTTTGACCAAAATATTTTTTTTTTTTTGACCAAAAATTTAAATTTCTCCAAACTCGGATATATCATCTGCGGGTCCGAGGGGAGTCCAACGCAGAAGGTTTGGTTGAAATCGGGCCGGTGGTTTTGGAGAAAATGACCAAAAACCGCTCAGGCCATTTTGAAAAAAAGAGCCACTCCGCGGGTTAAAGTTTTTTTTTTGACCAAAAATTAAAATTTCTCCAAACTCGGATATATCATCTGGGGGTCCGAGGGGAGTCCAACGCAGAAGGTTTGGTTGAAATCGGGCCGTTGGTTTTGGAGAAAATGACCAATAACCGCTCAGGCCATTTTGAAAAAAAGAGCCACTCCGCGGGTTACATTTTTTTTTTGACCAAAATTTTTTTTTTTTGACCAAAATTTTTTTTTTTTGACCAAAAATTTAAATTTCTCCAAACTCGGATATATCATCTGCGGGTCCGAGGGGAGTCCAACGCAGAAGGTTTGGTTGAAATCGGGCCGGTGGTTTTGGAGAAAATGACCAAAAACCGCTCAGGCCATTTTGAAAAAAAGAGCCACTCCGCGGGTTACATTTTTTTTTTTACCAAAATTTTTTTTTTTTTTTGACCAAAAATTTAAATTTCTCCAAACTCGGATATATCATCTGCGGGTCCGAGGGGAGTCCAACGCAGAAGGTTTGGTTGAAATCGGGCCGGTGGTTTTGGAGAAAATGACCAAAAACCGCTCAGGCCATTTTGAAAAAAAGAGCCACTCCGCGGGTTACAGTTTTTTTTTTGACCAAAAATTTAAATTTCTCCAAACTCGGATATATCATCTGCGGGTCCGAGGGGAGTCCAACGCAGAAGGTTTGGTTGAAATCGGGCCGGTGGTTTTGGAGAAAATGACCAAAAACCGCTCAGGCCATTTTGAAAAAAAGAGCCACTCCGCGGGTTAAAGTTTTTTTTTTGACCAAAAATTTAAATTTCTCCAAACTCGGATATATCATCTGGGGGTCCGAGGGGAGTCCAACGCAGAAGGTTTGGTTGAAATCGGGCCGTTGGTTTTGGAGAAAATGACCAAAAACCGCTCAGGCCATTTTGAAAAAAAGAGCCACTCCGCGGGTTACATTTTTTTTTTCACCAAAATTTTTTTTTTTTGACCAAAAATTTAAATTTCTCTAAACTCGGATATATCATCTGCGGGTCCGAGGGGAGTCCAACGCAGAAGGTTTGGTTGAAATCGGGCCGGTGGTTTTGGAGAAAATGACCAAAAACCGCTCAGGCCATTTTGAAAAAAAGAGCCACTCCGCGGGTTAAATTTTTTTTTTTGACCAAATTTTTTTTTTTTTTGACCAAAAATTAAAACTTCTCCAAACTCGGATATATCATCTGGGGGTCCGAGGGGAGTCCAACGCAGAAGGTTTGGTTGAAATCGGGCCGGTGGTTTTGGAGAAAATGACCAAAAACCGCTCAGGCCATTTTGAAAAAAAGAGCCACTCCGCGGGTTACATTTTTTTTTTGACCAAAATTTTTTTTTTTTTTGACCAAAAATTTAAATTTCTCCAAACTCGGATATATCATCTGCGGGTCCGAGGGGAGTCCAACGCAGAAGGTTTGGTTGAAATCGGGCCGGTGGTTTTGGAGAAAATGACCAAAAACCGCTCAGGCCATTTTGAAAAAAAGAGCCACTCCGCGGGTTAAAGTTTTTTTTTTGACCAAAAATTTAAATTTCTCCAAACTCGGATATATCATCTGGGGGTCCGAGGGGAGTCCAACGCAGAAGGTTTGGTTGAAATCGGGCCGATGGTTTTGGAGAAAATGACCAAAAACCGCTCAGGCCATTTTGAAAAAAAGAGCCACTCCGCGGGTTACATTTTTTTTTTGACCAAAATTTTTTTTTTTTGACCAAAAATTTAAATTTCTCCAAACTCGGATATATCATCTGCGGGTCCGAGGGGAGTCCAACGCTGAAGGTTTGGTTGAAATCGGGCCGGTGGTTTTGGAGAAAATGACCAAAAACCGCTCAGGCCATTTTGAAAAAAAGAGCCACTCCGCGGGTTACATTTTTTTTTTTTACCAAAATTTTTTTTTTTTTTTTGACCAAAAATTTAAATTTCTCCAAACTCGGATATATCATCTGCGGGTCCGAGGGGAGTCCAACGCAGAAGGTTTGGTTGAAATCGGGCCGGTGGTTTTGGAGAAAATGACCAAAAACCGCTCAGGCCATTTTGAAAAAAAGAGCCACTCCGCGGGTTACAGTTTTTTTTTTGACCAAAAATTTAAATTTCTCCAAACTCGGATATATCATCTGCGGGTCCGAGGGGAGTCCAACGCAGAAGGTTTGGTTGAAATCGGGCCGGTGGTTTTGGAGAAAATGACCAAAAACCGCTCAGGCCATTTTGAAAAAAAGAGCCACTCCGCGGGTTAAAGTTTTTTTTTTGACCAAAAATTAAAATTTCTCCAAACTCGGATATATCATCTGGGGGTCCGAGGGGAGTCCAACGCAGAAGGTTTGGTTGAAATCGGGCCGTTGGTTTTGGAGAAAATGACCAAAAACCGCTCAGGCCATTTTGAAAAAAAGAGCCACTCCGCGGGTTACATTTTTTTTTTGACCAAAATTTTTTTTTTTTGACCAAAAATTTAAATTTCTCCAAACTCGGATATATCATCTGCGGGTCCGAGGGGAGTCCAACGCAGAAGGTTTGGTTGAAATCGGGCCGGTGGTTTTGGAGAAAATGACCAAAAACCGCTCAGGCCATTTTGAAAAAAAGAGCCACTCCGCGGGTTACATTTTTTTTTTTACCAAAATTTTTTTTTTTTTTTGACCAAAAATTTAAATTTCTCCAAACTCGGATATATCATCTGCGGGTCCGAGGGGAGTCCAACGCAGAAGGTTTGGTTGAAATCGGGCCGGTGGTTTTGGAGAAAATGACCAAAAACCGCTAAGGCCATTTTGAAAAAAAGAGCCACTCCGCGGGTTACAGTTTTTTTTTTGACCAAAAATTTAAATTTCTCCAAACTCGGATATATCATCTGCGGGTCCGAGGGGAGTCCAACGCAGAAGGTTTGGTTGAAATCGGGCCGGTGGTTTTGGAGAAAATGACCAAAAACCGCTCAGGCCATTTTGAAAAAAAGAGCCACTCCGCGGGTTAAAGTTTTTTTTTTGACCAAAAATTTAAATTTCTCCAAACTCGGATATATCATCTGGGGGTCCGAGGGGAGTCCAACGCAGAAGGTTTGGTTGAAATCGGGCCGTTGGTTTTGGAGAAAATGACCAAAAACCGCTCAGGCCATTTTGAAAAAAAGAGCCACTCCGCGGGTTACATTTTTTTTTTGACCAAAATTCTTTTTTTTTTGACCAAAAATTTAAATTTCTCTAAACTCGGATATATCATCTGCGGGTCCGAGGGGAGTCCAACGCAGAAGGTTTGGTTGAAATCGGGCCGGTGGTTTTGGAGAAAATGACCAAAAACCGCTCAGGCCATTTTGAAAAAAAGAGCCACTCCGCGGGTTACATTTTTTTTTTTGACCAAATTTTTTTTTTTTTTGACCAAAAATTAAATTTTCTCCAAACTCGGATATATCATCTGGGGGTCCGAGGGGAGTCCAACGCAGAAGGTTTGGTTGAAATCGGGCCGGTGGTTTTGGAGAAAATGACCAAAAACCGCTCAGGCCATTTTGAAAAAAACAGCCACTCCGCGGGTTACATTTTTTTTTTGACCAAAATTTTTTTTTTTTTTGACCAAAAATTTTAATTTCTCCAAACTCGGATATATCATCTGCGGGTCCGAGGGGAGTCCAACGCAGAAGGTTTGGTTGAAATCGGGCCGGTGGTTTTGGAGAAAATGACCAAAAACCGCTCAGGCCATTTTGAAAAAAAGAGCCACTCCGCGGGTTAAAGTTTTTTTTTTGACCAAAAATTTAAATTTCTCCAAACTCGGATATATCATCTGGGGGTCCGAGGGGAGTCCAACGCAGAAGGTTTGGTTGAAATCGGCCCGGTGGTTTTGGAGAAAATGATCAAAAACTGCTCAGGCCATTTTGAAAAAAAGAGCCACTCCGCGGGTTAAAGTTTTTTTTTTGACCAAAAATTAAAATTTCTCCAAACTCGGATATATCATCTGGGGGTCCGAGGGGAGTCCAACGTAGAAGGTTTGGTTGAAATCGGGCCGGTGGTTTTGGAGAAAATGACCAAAAACCGCTGAGGCCATTTTGAAAAAAAGAGCCACTCCGCGGGTTAAAGCTTTTTTTTTGACCAATTTTTTTTTTTTTTTTTTGACCAAAAATTAAAATTTCTCCAAACTCGGATATATCATCTGGGGGTCCGAGGGGAGTCCAACGTAGAAGGTTTGGTTGAAATCGGGCCGGTGGTTTTGGAGAAAATGACCAAAAACCGCTGAGGCCATTTTGAAAAAAAGAGCCACTCCGCGGGTTAAAGTTTTTTTTTTGACCAGATTTTTTTTTTTTTTTGACCAAAAATTAAAATTTCTCCAAACTCGGATATATCATCTGGGGGTCCGAGGGGAGTCCAACGCAGAAGGTTTGGTTGAAATCGGGCCGGTGGTTTTGGAGAAAATGATCAAAAACCGCTCAGGCCATTTTGAAAAAAAGAGCCACTCCGCGGGTTAAAGTTTTTTTTTTGACCAAATTTTTTTTTTTTTTTGACCAAAAATTTAAATTTCTCCAAACTCGGATATATCATCTGGGGGTCCGAGGGGAGTCCAACGCAGAAGGTTTGGTTGAAATCGGGCCGGTGGTTTTGGAGAAAATGACCAAAAACCGCTCAGGCCATTTTGAAAAAAAGAGCCACTCCGCGGGTTAAAGTTTTTTTTTTGACCAAATTTTTTTTTTTTTTTGACCAAAAATTTAAATTTCTCCAAACTCGGATATATCATCTGGGGGTCCGAGGGGAGTCCAACGCAGAAGGTTTGGTTGAAATCGGGCCGGTGGTTTTGGAGAAAATGACCAAAAACCGCTCAGGCCATTTTGAAAAAAAGAGCCACTCCGCGGGTTAAAGTTTTTTTTTTGACCAAAAATTAAAATTTCTCCAAACTCGGATATATCATCTGGGGGTCCGAGGGGAGTCCAACGCAGAAGGTTTGGTTGAAATCGGGCCGGTGGTTTTGGAGAAAATGACCAAAAACCGCTCAGGCCATTTTGAAAAAAAGAGCCACCAGATGTGGGCCACACATGGGCCAGCTCAGGGCCAAACAGTATGTCCACAGCTGGCCCAGAGCTGGCCCATGTGTGGACCAGTTCTGGTAAACCGGATCCGGGCCAGTAAAGGGCCGTCATTCTTTGCGGTATGTGGGCCAGATGTTAGTACATCATGTGGGCCAGAACTGGGCCAGACCCGTCTTGCTATGTGGGCGGCAGCTCAGTAAGCTAATGGTGTCCACTCATCGGGTAGCCTTCTTCTCAACTGAAAACAAAACAACGCGGCGCGACGCTCAATGACGTCCCGGCGCCGCCACGCTTACGTTCTTAAAGGAACATTTACAACTGTTACAACGTGTACACGTTCACCCTCTTATTCCTTTATTTTGACATTCATTCATTCATTTTTACACCCCCCCCCCTCCTCCCACAGCACGTGCCTTTATTAGCTTTATATGCCGCTGCTGCTGCCTAAGGGGGCCCTTATGCAGGACTGAAACATAATCCACACCCTTACAAAAAAGCTTTTCAGCTGCAACCAAGCTCTCTCATGTCCTGGTTTTTTCACCCACCTTCACCTTTACACATTTTCAAGCAATGGTTTTCTTTGAATGCTCAGTTGTACTGTGGGAATTCACAGAGTAACAAAAATGGGCTGTATGTACAAATCAGTCCTGAATGGCAATTAAGTCTGTCTTACTGACATTTCAAAGGTGTCATCAGAGGTAAATGCACATTACATAGAATGATTGCCTGTTTGAAAGGAAATCCAGTGACCTTTCCTCCTCCTCCCTCTCCTCCTCCTTCTCATCATCAACAAGCTTTTAAAGCAGCATTCGTGATACAAAGCAAAAAAAAAAAAAAGAAGAGCATTTCAGTAAGTGTGACCACAGTGATGAATCACAATGTATGTGGGTGTGACTGACAGGACGTGAAGGCAGCCCTCCTCTCAAAAGTGTTCTTGATTTGTTGGATAAGTCTAATGTAGCAGAGGTTTCTCTAGGAGCAATTAAAGAGCAAATGGGCTGTGACATATTCTGATTATCTCTGACAATATCTTACTGATAGCTAACTCCAAACACTGACAATTTCATGGTTCTATTCATTAGCCTGCTCCCAAGTACCAAAAAGTACAACTTTGACTGATTCCACAATCATCTGTTGAGGCTTTGATTATATCCTTACAAATGATGTTGTCAGCAGTTAAAGTAATAATCACTGGGTTTGACTTCTATAGCCTCTTTATGCCTCTGTGACGGTGACAGGCGTGGTTTGACACATTGTGTTTTCAGGTTTTTCCATGTGTCTCTCCCATTGTCCTGAATGTGATATCTCTGTAATGCCTGGTAGGAAGTTTTCCAACTTTGATTCAAAGATTCACTCTGACTCATGAAGGTCAAAAGGCCAAGACCACTTCTTTATTGTTCATACATTGTGCTAAATTTTTCTAAAAGAAGACATCAAGTCTTTATGTATATACTATATATTGTGTGTGTGTGTGTGTGTGTGTGTGTGTGTGTGTGTGTGTGTGTGTGTGTGTGTGTGTGTGTGTGGACAATGCTTGTGAACTAGAACAAACTAGAATAAACAATCTGATTCTATTTTTATCAGTGTGCTAAAGGTAATCTCAGTTAACCTTGTAATACTACATTTTGCAGCTGTGATGTGATACAAATTATTTCACTGATTCTTAGCAGGGTTTAGGTTTCTTCATTAATTAACATAAAATTAGTATTCTGTATCTTCATTAAAATACAAGCATTTCAGAAACCTTTTGAACGTTGCCAATTAGCCTATATATTTCTGCTTTAACAAAGGCTTTCTGATTACTTTGGTTTGTCTTGTACAGTGCTTCTGACCTATTTTTTAAAGAACAGGTAGAAACTCTGTAAATTGCTTTCAAATCTTTTCTTGTGATCTTTGAACCAGGGGAAATTGAAAATCGTTTGGCAAGCGGAAACATACACACAGTATACACAGCATAAGATCACCTTTCTAATATTGACTTACAGGCCACTTTTCTCTTTCTTTTCATTTTTCATTTTTCACAGTTACAGTAGCTCACAGCTTCAACATCCCTCCTTTTTAAGATTTATTTCTGAGGTCCTTTAATCTTCTTCTCTTCATCTGCATCTGTTATTAAGGAGATAAATGGATTTGATAGGAAATAAATTGCGGATCACAGTGTTGCTGGAAAAGTAATGTGTACTCTCCACTAAATCCAAACCTTGTTTTTCCATTTTGGCTCTCTGGTTGCACTAAACAACATCACAACCTAATAGAGACTCCGCCACAGATCAAAGCAATGTACCTAATATACCACAGGATCACACTTAACACTGTAAGCACTGAAAAAGAGTTCATTTCGTCGACTGACATTTCCAAACTCTCCTTTAAAGAGGCCCAATTTTCACAGCGATAAGTAGACAACTATAACCCAACATGTGGGCCCAGACTTCCTGAGCTGTAATGAGTTTAAGTCCCTTTCTGGCCCAATGTGCTGTCTTGTTGTTTGATAGCAGTGTTACCCACACTCACTTACCCTTTCTCTTAGGCACTGCTGGGCCTCAGGGACTCGGTTCATTCTGTGTGTGTTTACCAATTCCCACAATCCACCGGGACTCTTGGGGCGTCCATTGGAAATTACATCGTATAAGGTCCCCAAGACTATTTAGTTGCCCGGGTGGTAATAATTGCAGGGCAGGAAAAATCAGAAGTCCAACTTTCCAGACACAGAATCTGTAATGTTGTTGGATGGGAGTAGCCTACGTGGTATTAGACTGGACTCCCAGTTGTATAAGACATTGAATATTGAAATAAAACAAACATGCCTGTGTGGTCATTTGGGTTAACTGTGGGGCGGTGTGGGCAGGGCAAGACACAAAACAAAATCCAGCTAGAACCAGCTCCAAACCTTATCTGGTCTTTAGCCGATCTTGGCAGACTTCATTTGGGCCAACTTGCTCAGGTTTAACTGGTTTAGCTGGTTGACCAGTATTGTGTAGCAATTTGTGAGCAGCCTGGTTCGCTATGCTGGTGTAACTGGTCAGCCAACAGAAGTTGGTATCTGAAAACCAGCTAACCAGTTTAAAATGGTAGCTTGTTACCAGTTAACACTGACTGCGTTTACATGCACTTCAGTACCCCGATTTCAATCGGGTTTTTTAAGTACCCCGAATTTGTGTTTGCGCATGTAAACACCATTTCCCGATTCCAGAAATCGGGATAAGCTCATATCCCGATTTTGAGAAACCCGATTTTGCTGCCCGGAGAACTCCGAAAGAAATCAGGATACTGGAGCATGTAAACACAGTACCCCGATATCTGAAAGCTGCTCAGCCAACTGACGTAACCGTTACCATAGATACGTTACGTAACAAAATGGCGGCGACAACAAGAGCACATTCTGGAGTGACGAGGAGACTATTACGTTTTTTTGTTAGTTTTTTTCATGCGAGAAAGTAACTGTTTAGTCCCCCAATGTGCGGCCGGTTTATCCACATGACGGCTGTTTAGACGTTTGCTACGACATTGTTCGGAGGAGTGAAGCTCCCCGTGTGTGAGCTGTGACCGGGACATCACAGAGACAGCAACCCCGTCTCCTGACGTGCTCGCCGGCCAGACTACTCCGTCACCTCGGGAGAGAAGACGGTCGTTAATTAACTTACCCGTAGGTTTTTAGATGTTTACTGCCAGCTGGTTATAGTCTTTTTAGGAGATAAATGCTAGTCTCATTGATGAAATCTAATAATTGTGGCAGTTGCCTTAGTTTGTTTGAAGTAAAAGTGAAGCTTCATGTGTGTATTGGAGGAGCAGCGCTGCCTGGAGGCTCTGTCGCCTAACGTGTGTACAGAAATCACCACTTTTACATCAATAAATGCATGTTTTACAATGAACCGATCAGTCTGCATTGAATTTACCTTTCTTTTATTAAGTTATATAACATGGCAGCATTTTTAATTTGTAAATTTTCGGACCTATATTTTCTAGAAGTTGCGCTTCCTGTTGTAAATAATAAACATGAATGAAACACACACGCACGTAAGACGCAGTATCAGAAACCGGGATACTGTATTTATCATGTATACAGGGATACTGAATAACCGGGGTTCTCTAACTTCATGTAAACACCATACCCCGAATTTGATCAATAATCGGGGTACTTAAAAAACCCAATTAAAACCGGGGTACTGAAGTGCATGTAAACGCAGTCAATCTTAAAATGGTTGCTTGTTACCAGTTAACCAGCTTGACATGGGAATTCCTTCAAAATAATGACATTCTCGGCTGTAGCTAATTTGTGTTTATTGCTGACTAGCAATTGTAGTAAATCTTACACCATATTTGCTGAACTTACAGCATTGTCTGATGTTAGCAAGTAGCCAGGGCTGCTGGCAAGGCTGCTTGTTCGACTCTAAAAGTTTTAGCACTGCTAAAACAACTAGAAACACTGGAAGTTTCTTTGCTTTTTCTTCTTTTGCAGAGCGCCTGCCTCCACAGAAACAACCTGATTCCATCACATTTGTGGGTGGCCCAGTTTAGCCTCAATCATTGCTCTTTGCCATTGGTAACTCTGAGAATTAGTGACACTGATGAGCCATAATCTGCACCAGAGGACGGCCTGCACTTCCCCCACCTCTAAACTCAGTAACTAATCTCTGGGATTCAGTACAGATGACACAAGTTTTTCATGGCCATTACTCTTGAAAGGCACTTTTCAAAAGAAGGACGAGGGTGCAATAGATCATTTTGTGTCCTGCTCAGTGTAATTTGTCTTGACCTGTCTTGTAACATTAGACGGCTACTGAGCCCTGGGCTCTTTGTGTTTTGTCATTTTCTCTGCCTCGTCTTGTTTGTGTTCTTGTACAATTACTTTATGATTACCAACATAACATTAATAACAAAGCTGCTGTACTGCAAAATAAAAATAAAAATTAAATGAACTGATAACATTTTGATTTTTCACAGCTGATTTTCCAGGGATTTTGCATCAGCATTTATAAAACCACTCTTGTAAAATATCCATTAAATAACCATGTAGCTATGAACTAAATAAGTGCAGTGAAATTATGGAAATTTTGATAGCAGGTCTGAGGTCTTAACAAGGACAAGATTATAAACTCAAATGTGCAGTGTTTATCCTTTCTTTCTCGATGTGCCCTGTCCTGTTCAATCTCAGGTTAATCTTATTGTTCTGTTTAGATGTTATGAAGTCACTTTGCACTGTAATTTTCCTGATTGTCATACAGTACTTAATGTCATTCCCAATTTCCTGCAATTTCAAAGAATTTTAGAAACTGAAATAATTTTGAATATTAATCCATAATAGTACTGTAAAGACTCTTACTTTGTGATTTCATTTTCATTCAGTTTTGAATCTGTGTATATGCATTAATAATCCTTTTGCATTTTATGTCAAGTCACAGCTCTGAAAAAAGAGACCACTCTTTTCTTAAATCAGCATCTCTAGCCAGTGTCTGTTGAATTTCAACAGAAGCACACATCATTCTACTTAATGAGGCACTGATTAGGTGATCATTGATTACTGAACTCTTCCAAAGCTAAAAAAGAAGAAGAAAAAAGTGTCGTGTAATGAATATGAATTTGTTTTATAGTATAGTAGTATAGTAGTAGTTTATAGAATGAAACAAAAGTGTTCATTTTACTTAAACACATACCTTTAAATAGTAAATCAGAAAAACTGATAATTTTAAAGTGGTCTCGTGATTTTTTAGAGAGCTGCATAATCAGTTAATCAGTATGTATACTTAACAACCACTCCCGTTGCCATCTGGTATAAACATTGTTTGATAAATTTCCTTTCTATTAAAGGACAGAGACTCAGGATAACCATACCACCTTTCATTACTCGTCCTTTATAATGCTGTTTTTTTATGTTTTGTGCAACTGTTTATTTTGTCCTTTGTTTAGTAGATTAATTATTTTTGAAACTCTGTGAACAGGAGCCTTTTCTGAACAAAGCTTGAATAAAAACCACAAACAAAGCAGAGAGGAATGCGTGACTGGTCGGTCACAGGTTTCAGTGCTTGAAAATGAGGAATAATTGTCTGTATTTAAACAAAAACTTGATATCAAATTTTGTCCCTTTGTTCTTAGTCTGTTTTTCATGATTAAAATTATATCAGAAGCTGAAAAGTGTGGCAGTTTACACCTCTACAATTGTTGGGTGACTCTGCAACGGCTTCTCAAAAAAGTCAAGTCTGTTTATTTGCAAAAATCTGCCAAACTGGCAGCAGGGTCGAGTACCAGTGTTGAATATTTAATGGAGAGCAACATTTTCCTCTGCATTTTATCACATTCCACAGTTCAGCCATTTTTGTCTGAGCCACAATACGCTGCTGAGGAGATTTTGAAAAGGAGACTAGTGCTGTGAGTGGAGCAGATGCCACCAGAGAGGATGTTTTTCGTGGATAGGAGGGTTGCAGAAGCCCAGGCGGCTAACAGGGAAGAGCTGGTTTATCCCAAAGCCTCTGCAACACAATGTTTGAACTCAAGGTCGTCACTGGTGATTATCAAAGCATCAGGACAGAAATAAGATGGCATTTAAGAATGCAATGTCTGCAGAACAAACTGAATAAAAGAGAGAAAGATGTGCTGTGTGACCTCTTAATAGTTGTCAGGTTTTAAATGCTGTTTGACAGTCCAGTGGTCCAAGTTATGAATTTGCCGTCTTCATGATGGCATTACATTACTTGTCTTTCATCAAACCGGCGACATGCACACACACCCCGACTCACATTTCACTGCACAGACAGAGGCGGAAAAGCAGAACTGAGTGAAATAGTCACTTCATCCGCGTAGGATGGAACAACATCATGTAGAAATGAAACCATCCACTCGACTATAGAGTTAGAGGTGTTTCACCACTTATTTAAAGGGCTCCATCTGTTCTGTAGCATTTGCAGCTGCTTCTCTGCAAATGTTTTACCTGTCTGACTATCAAACCCTTTCCATGTCTTAGTGCTGGGTAAGCTGTGACAGAAAAACATTACATTTTCCATCATATATTTAATATTTTTTTCTCTGAATGTAGATATGTGAAGAAACATTAAACAGATTATGCAGGACCCCGGCAAAGTGTCTATTGCTGATCAGATCAGTTCGGCGGCGTGAAGCACAGGAAGAAGTGGGATGTAAAAAATCCTTGGAGAGTCGATACATGAGCCCCTAAATTACCTCAACGGTTCTCACTTTTGAAATTGAATAGGCTTGCTGAATGATTTAAAGGCCGGCTTTATGGGAATAATGGAGAGCAAGTGCGGTAACACAGTGTTCACAGTGCAGCAAGCTCAAAACAATAAACAGACGCAGAGAAACATAATAGCAGAACTTATAAATGGATACCCATGTATAAGACATGTGAATAGACACATTAACAGGGCAATGCATTGTTCAGGCTCCCAGCAAAGCACGTGTACTAAATCTTACGAATCAATGTTCCTGCCCATATAACCTGTGTTACACATTTGTAATTTGCATTCATTTAAGGCATATTGGTATCATGCTATATATCGGCCTTACAGCTGAGATTGATAGCTTCCGCTCTCTCCTCTATTGTGTCAGTGTATCCACATCATTTCAGGTGAGCAACATATGACTCTGCTAGCAATTCAAATTAAAATCACAAAAATTATCTATTTAATTTGGATTATCACCACCGAGGCATCAGCGGCCAGCACAGTGTCCAAAATCCAAAGACAGTGTCGAGAAGTTCAGAAACAAGTAAAAAAACGAAATGCCAAACACACAGGCAGTACAACTTACAGACTTGGCAGACAGGAAGCAGAAGCAAAAACATGAAAAGAGATAATTGTTAGCACATGGGTCCTATCAAGCCTGGATTCTATTGTGACTTGGTATCAGAAAACAACAGGATTTACCAGGGCTAGCTGGTTAGCATGCTAATTTCGGCAGATTAGAAGAAGTGATACAAACAGAAGCAAAATGAGAGATACTTCCCACCGCTGGATGAAGCACGATGCATAGTTCACAACAGTTCCTCTAAACTAGTGAGAAAACACATGCTAACGCTGACATTTGCTACATGGCAAAGGCAAAAAAGTACAAGTAGCTCCTTTAAGAAAAAATCTGCTGGATAAAGCAGCTGTGAGTACAAAACAGCTTTTTTGAAAGCGCTGAAAAACACCCAATTCTGTTGCCAGTGTAGCAGTAGAGTTTTGTGTTGGTTGTGTTGAAAAACTCAACATAATGGAAAATTGGAGGGACAAGACGCTGCAGCTTTTTATTTTCACAACTTTTCATTCGAAGTGAAAGGAAAAATGCAGTTCATGTTCCTGAAAGTGTTATTTCATTACAACAGCACGCCATGGCCTTTTTGGAAAATTTTCACTCTCTGATTTTTAAGGATATTTTGGTGTTGATCTTAGGTGGTTGCTTTCACTACAAAGAAAGATGATCTGGATGTTTGGCAATTCTTGAAGCAGTACAAAGCAACTATACTCTCTTGACCTCTCTGTACATCGTTCCCTGTTATTAACCTGCCATTAATATAAAGACACTCAGATCCTGGACCTCTTCTTCCTTTCTATTCACCTTGTACAATTCACACTCAGCTTAAATTTTCAAATAGGCTCTTGACTCCAAAAAGGCAATTTGACATTTACAATGGTTTTCATTCATGTCTTTCTTTTCCAAAAGACCATTCTTCATCTCGTTCCTCATCATTCATTCACACCCTCTTTCCCGGCTTCACTCTTATACACCAAAACTCAGTCTTTTTTTTGTCTTTTCTTCCTTTGCACATTACTTATACTTTTCAGAAATATCACTGCTCAACCACATCAGCCCTTTAATTTTTTTCTCCTCTTGCACTTTTACTTTTTGTCTCTCCACTCGAACCTCTTTCCTCGTCTCTTTCTCTGTCTCCACTGAAGGGTACATGAATGGACCGTGTAGCAGCTGTATATTTGACAGGACTAATAGCGCTGATATTTTTTACCTTGTACGAGGGCCACGGCTGCATTATGCCTACATTGATTTATAGTTGCTGTGCGAGTCAAGACACCGACACCAAACTGTGAAAGTCTTTATGTATTACTTCTGTTTCAGTGAAGATTAGAATTCACTACACATACCATTTCGTGGCTGCTTTTATCTCCTCTCGTTGCCATGTGTGCATGAAGTTTTGTCACGCTCGGCCACAGAGGGAATCAAACCACTAACCCTGCGAGTGTTACTGTCATGCTTTACCAACTGAGCCATACAGAGGGCTTTCTACTCAACCCAGTCGCCAGAAAGAAACGTTCACTATGGACTATTCTGCAAACTCCAGAAAAGTCCAGGATCAACGTTTCCGAGCGAAAATACGTTATACGCCAACATTACGTTGCCCATTCATTTAACGTGAGCCAATTGCTGCGTTCATTATCAACGTTTTACATGTGGCTGTACAACGTTATTTTTTCGCTGGAAAAACAACATTTTAGGATATATTTGGCATGGTTTTGATGACTTTTTTAGCGAGAAATGTGTGTTTTAGTTTCCAAATGTATGTTGAATTAATGCAAATAAGCTTGTGTTTGTAACATATTCTGCGAATTTGAAAATTGAAAACGTATATATTCAACATTATTCATTAAGCTTTCTGGCGGATAAAATGTGATTATTTGGCACTATTTGAGGACATTTCTAGCGAGAAATGTGTCTTTTACTTTACAAATATGTTGAATGAATGAAAATTAAGTTTTATTTGTAGCCTACTCCAGCGATATTTTATCCGACTGATTCTCCCACTATGCTGTGGGCACTGAATTATGATTATGAAAACCTGATACTTTTTTCGTTTTGACGAAGATTTTTTCAGCTTGTAGTTGCTGTCGTGGTTGTTTTAAACGCTATTTTATGAATGTAATTTTTTTTTTTCATTATTGTGGTAGGCCAACGTTTGGTGCATTATTTTAATCATAAACGTTATATTTATTCAGTTAATGTGTATTTCGTTTGTTAGTTATTACGAAGATTGCTCAGATTTCCATCGTTGCTATGGTTACAGTGAACGATCAGCTGATTTCATTGTGACTGACGTAGCTTCCGGCATGTCCGTCATCGTCTCACCGACAGGCAGCCCCAGCCCCCGTTCAGGTAACGTAAACAAACAACATGGAAAATTGTGATAAAATAATTAACAGTTAAAGCTATTTTACCTCCAAAAACCAGCCAGTGTCGTCAACCACAAACAAAGTTTGACAGATGTGGTTGATCAAAGTTGTTAAACTGGCTGACTTTACTAGCTGCACTGTTTGATGTAGATTTTAATGATTAGGCTAACGTTAACATAGCTAGGCTAACATTAATGCTACATGCCAGCCCTCACTGTTTTACAGGTAACAGATAATACCTACAATGGCTACAGCTGAAGCTGAGTTCAATGAGATGCTCAGTAAAACGAAGAGCCTGACACAAAGGTAATTTAAATATCTTATTCCATGCATGGGGATCAGATATTATGATGCATTTGTGCAGGAAGTCTGTGTGGTTAACTGCATTACTTTGATTATATTGTGTTGTTTTTTTTAGGTCAAAAAAGAGGACAAAGGCATCAGACCTGCCACGATGGAGAAAACGTGATGATCATCTCTGTGTCCTTGAGGAGACCGGTGTGGAGATGCTTGATGAACAAGAGCCAGGATTTGGTATGTGATCGTGATAATTTGTGCATCATTATTCTTATTTTGGTAGAAAAACATCATGTTAGGATTTCTATGCGGATGTACCAGTCCAAGAAGCTTTCTGAAGTCTGTAGTAGTTGTAGTCGTAGGCCTGCACACCTCAACATCACCATAATACTTCATTTAGAATGTGATTTTCACAGGGCCTGATTTAAGCCACAGTACCACCTTAAATTAGCTCAGTGCAGCATCACACCGGTGCTCTTGACATTTACCAATCATATTTCCAACACACGCAACAAAACACCACCTGAGAACTCTCTCCTAAACTTCATATGGATGCTGGCAGAAAATGTATGCCAGGGTGGGCTGGCTTATGCAATATTTACAGTTGCCACCTTTTAATTCTACATATAAGTGTATTTTCAATTATTCTGTCAACAGACTGGCAAAGTGTGTTTGAACACCGTTTTACCAGAGTTTTATGGAGTGGGTGATAAGCTCTTTCAAGGTGGACAAGCTGTGCGCAGAAAGAGGATGACACTTGTTGGAAATTCCCACGGGTCACGTGATTCCCGCGGGATGGGAGTCAAAGTTTTATTAATCCTGTGATTGGGACGGGACGGGAATAAAAATCAACGGGAGCGGGCAGGAGCGGAAACTCCATTGATAGATGATGATTTTCAGCCGTGTTAAACTACCAAAAGGACAGATGCGTCCATTTTTGCCGTCATCTTTCAGTGAGCCAAAACTATTTTGGCTTGCGTTAGTTAGTTAAATGGGGAGTGGGCGCAGGAGACACACAATAACAACAAAATGCAACATTTTTGCAACATGTTTGGGGTTCATTTGTGTATTTTCCACATAGATTCTCATTGAACTTCTTGTACTACTTGAAAGTTTATTTTTAAAATAACATTAGAAACTTTTTGTCTTTGTATGCACCAGGAAAGGGCATCTGTGGTCGGTCTCAGCTGAATGCAGCAAAGGCGAGGACAACGAGGAGGAGAAGCTCCAGCCTTGATGAGCAGGTGTGTATCATATAAGAGTTATGCCATCATGGCATTATTCTTTGTGCTCTAAATATGTATGTATATCCACACATCAGCTGACCCACACTATAGGCCCAGTTCCAATCCGCCCCATAAGACTCAGGCCCTGAACCCTCACTGACTAAAGTGACGTCAGATCTAAGACAGAGTGTGAGAGACTGTGAGGGTCCAGATGCTGTAAACATGACTGGAACAGCACTTACCCACTCTCACGATACGTTACCTTGACAACAAAATGTTGTTGACTCCGGTCATGAAATGATAATTCAATTTGCCTTGATGAGCAGGTGTGTATCATACAAGAGTTATGCCATCATGGCATTATTCTTTGTGCTCTAAATATGTACAGGCAAGTACCGTATAATAACATTCTTATTCTTGTTGATATAGTCCTCAACTACATTCTCCTAAATCTATGCAACCAACATGTTTCACTGTTTAAGCTGACACACTATACTCTTCTCTACAAGTCATTTTGCACTTCATCTATTCACAACCGTACTACACTTGAATAATTGATTAAGGTTTCACTAACTCACTTTCACAGACTAACAAAAACCCAGCAGTTGAATGAATCTATCTATTGGGCTCTTTTGGTTTTGTTTTGTTTGTTTGTTTTTTGAAAGAAGACAATAAGAGTTTAATTGCAATTTTACTTACTACTTTTTGTGTGACTGTTAATATATTTTCACCATCAGTACAACAATTACTGCTATTAATGCTGTATGCAATCCTACAGGGGAGAGATCTTCGCATATCCCATGTTCTCAAGTCCTCCAGTCTTCTGTATGGACGTAGTTGGCAAGTACTGGTCCTACATAAGTGAAGCCTGCCCTGAATACAGCCACCTGACCACCATGACGTCCTTGTTGTCTGTGCTTTATGCCAAGGCATATGGCATCAAGTGAGAGGTAACTGTAACTGTTTCAGCACAGCTGACTGACACTATACTCTTCTCTCCAAGTTATTTAGTACTTTATCTGTTAACAACTGTACTACACTTGAATGAAAATCAGTGTTGATCAAGGGTCAAGATCTTGTATACAGGGATGCACATGTACAGGCAGGTGTATATGCATTCACACACATCCATTATGTAGATAGCATCACTAACATTAAGAATTGCTCAAATTATTTTCTAAGTATTAATATTTGTATTCATGTCATTCATGGATGTCTCTATCAAAACAAGTGTTTTAGTCATTTCAGTAATTTAGCTTTTTGTGCTTTTATGCTAAACTTACAAACTTTCACTCATTTCCAGACTGTGATGTCCACATAAACCTGTAGAGCTTCCCTTATTCCAAGATTGTGGGGCAAAGGATTACCAAAGTAAGTTGTCCTTGTGGTGGTTGTTGTTTCTGTTGTTTTTAGTTGAATACTGTTTACTAGTGTGCAGATATTACAAGGGCTTCTACCAACACTTCTCATCTTTTCAGGGTTTTATGTAGGCTACATGAACCATTTCATATACACATTCACCATGCAGAGGAGAATTGGGCAAGTTGAGCATAGGAGCATCTAAATTGAGTCCCCCCCCGACCCCCACCAGCTCCCACCTCCCCCTTTACTTCATATTCCACCTGTCCAGGTGGCAGGTGAACACAAACTGCAGTGACCTGCTGCTGAGCCACCAACTCACTGAGCTTTGGGGAGTTTTGTGATTACATTGCATCTTGGGAAGAATCCTTCATCTTTCTCTTTTAAAGTAATACATGGCTCACCATAAACAGCAGCTTGTTTTCAGCAGCGTACTTACTGTAATCATAAACATCCAGAATCCTGATTTAGTAATCAGGACAAGTAAAGACAAAATACATTCATTTAGGAGCGTCAAGTGACCAGATGACAGTCCTCACTGCAGGCGGCCCCGGTTCGAATCCCGCATCGGGCAGTCCTTTCTTTGACTTTTCCTGTCATTCCCTCTCTCTCTCTCTCTCTCTCTCTCTCTCTCTCTCTCTCTCTCTCTCTCTCTCTCTCTCTCTCTCCCCATTTCCTGTCTCACTCAACTGAACTAAAAAAAGGAAAAATATAAAAATACATTCATGTAGTGTATGTGGCAGGTGGCACAACGTACCCCACAGTTACCATATTGACTTTAATACTTCCCACAGCTAAAAAGGTTCAACTGATGCATACTACACATTTATAATCATCTCTTTTGGTCTAAACACAATTCTCATGAAACTTGTGATTGACAAAAATTCACTTTCGAGAGTTAAAATGTTTTTTCGGACATAGATGTCTAACCGTTTAACCCATGTGGTTCTTACGTCACAAATTCCATGAAATGATGCCTTCCTCGGTCCTCCTAAATATTTGGTCACATGCTCTATTTTTCTTAATGGTTCCCTAGCAACAAGGGGTGGCTCAGCTTGCCCTATGCTGCGTACCACAGTCTCCCCTACACATTTACTGCAAACTTTCTATAATCACCATTTCACCACACACAGTTTAAAGTTAAGATCTTATGTTATAATAGCCTGACAAGCCAGACTATATCATTAAAATGTCTAGTCTGGCAACGACCGGTAGACCTCGGCTCAATCCAGGGGGCTGGATGAAGGCTGTCATGCAATAGGGTAGCGCTACGACTAATCAGAGCAAAGAGCAGGATGACGTTAGCCTGACAAGCCAATTAAAATGTATGTCGTCATGGCGTTAAGCCGCCCAACGACTCTCTAAACAGATAGAGCGCTGTGATTGGTCAACACAATATTTTTGCTGCCGCTAGGGTGCGTCTAGATTTCTAGGCTAATGTTATGATAGATATTATTATAGATTATTATTTCTGCTTATTTTTTGTATTAATTTTCAGTCATTTTGGTTATTGCTTGTTTTTCAGGGGTTTAAGGGAGGTGAAGGTGAAATGGCTGCCCTGCTCAAAGAGGTACAGTATGTATGTTGTGTCATCATAGATGCATTACCACAAATGCAACATCTCAAATTCTGTGCACAACTTTGCCATGAAGCGTAGCTGTGTGAGAGGCTTCTGGGTTACAGGGTGAACATTCATGCTGGAGTAACAGATATAGTTCAGAACACTGTAGTTACCAATCAACATTGAATACAAGTAACACCATACAGTATTTCTAAAAGAAGTGTGTATGTCATGTTCAACATCATGTTTAATTCATGATTCATTGATACTAAAGCAACTGTTACTAAAAAGAATTTCTCTTTTTTCCATTTCTTCTTTCTCGTAGCAACATGATGGAGAGATTCCTGGGTGCCACACAAACAGCTTAAAACAATGTACAATTATGTGGTTAATGATTATAGTTACATTGTTATGAATGATTGAGTGGTGGATCAGTTGATAGATTGGTTAGTTATGCTTATCCAATTGTACAGTTTTTGTGTGTTTTTGTCCTTTTAATCATTTTTTAAACGGTAGTCCATGAGTTCATCAGTTGTATACTGTATTCATGTTTGAAAATCTCTTCCCACAGATAACAAAATAAAAGTATCTGCATTCATCAACCCGAATGGAAAATATGCATGCCTGTTAATTGAAGAAATGTAGTACATTTACATACACTATGTTCTCCAGAGTACAGTTTACCTTGTAGTATGTGTTAAATAAAGGTTGCCTTAGACTGTCATCTTTCAGATTTCGTTTTTATGAGCATTTGCATATAAGCCCATCTTGACAAGTCCATCAGTGGAAGAAGAGAAGACCAAGAAGAAAGGGCTGATCTCACTCAACCAACACGATTGACTGCTTCATGGCTAGAGGATATTTCAACAGTGATCCAACTTCCCAAACACAGCCACTGCAATACTGACAATAACTATAGACAAAAACAATGGTTTCTGTGTGTGTGTGTGTGTGTGTGTGTGTGTGTGTGGTTTGTACAAATGAAACAGCAATCACTAATACCTTTCACTAATGCCTTGGAGAAAAGGAAGGTGAGGAGACCATATGGCGATCAGCCATTATAGAATAAGGTGTTATAACAGAGTTATGTAATCATTTTTTATATACTTGGGGAGGAGGGGTATCCCATCCAACATACAGTGCACTTGTGATTGTAAGACTGTAACATATCCTAAATTTGGGGGAGGGGCTAACACAAATCAAAACTGCAGTATCAATTTGGTGTAGATTTATAAGAGAAATTTAGATTTATAGATAGATTTTTATCAGGGCAAGTGGGAAAATTGTATAGAATGATTGGTTAGGCTATTTAAAGTTTTGTTCTCTGCTGCTGACCTCCTTTCTCAGAGTCAGGGCATCCTAATTAGAGAGAGGACAGCTGGTCTTCCTTGTCTGACCTTTGTGTAGATGTAGATTATGAGGAAAATTAGTCTAAACTGGTCAAAATTTTAAAGTCTAACAGTGTATAAGTCAGACACCAACACCTTGAACAATTTTTGGCCACTCACTACCCCTGAAAACATGTTTGACTGATTTCATCCAGTTAGGCTCATAGATAGGGCTAGGAACGTATATCTCAAAGGGCCATAGTTTTCAAGCAAGATGAAAATTAAACTTTGTCGTAGGACAACAATGAAGACATCGTTGGAAAGGTCTTGACCTAGGGAGTAACATGTGTCAGTATGAAAACTGAGGTCAGCTCTTGCTCCCCACAAGTGACCTTTGAACCTTGATCCTGACACACTTTTAAAGGCTTCTAGAGCAGCAACAAAATGTGCTACAGACAAGTTATACACATTTTTGGAAAGCTCTTGACCTCTACTATCAGGTCCAATGGCAAACCAGCAGGAAGGGGTCAAGAATAGGGTCAAATATGGCACAAAACACATTTTCTCCCTTTTAACAGGAACACACATCAAATCTGACCAAACACATGTGCTCGGCACCCCAGAAAACCTATAAAAAAATTACAATGTTCCTGGTCTTAGACAAACATAATAGGGAAAACACATTAGAACTACAACCAACATGGCGGAGCGCACATACAGTCAACGTGTCACTATGGCAACATGTAGTTCTTGTGTCGTTCTCCTGGGTTGGGGTTGGGGTTGTCACACTAGGGTTCAAAAAGCGTCTATTCGCTCATTCTTTAACAAAAAACGCATAACCATGACATATATGTTTATATCGTGAGAGATTGTATGTTATAAAATATAAAAATAGTAATGTATTAGTGCTAGTTTAGACGTGATTTCTGCCACGCTGTTTCGCGGTCTGAACGGGATGCGTTCAAAGGCAATAGGATTAGGCAACGTTTCAAAACGGAACACCCAAGCATCATTCCTCGACACATTTTTGTTGCTATAAAGTGAGAGTGTTGTTTGAAGACTGTGTTCATAAAATGTGGCTTAAAAAATATGCAACCAGATGGGTTAATAGCCAGTTTAGCTTACATTAGAGCATTGAGCTATTGAACGCAGCCCAAGGTGTCCAAGGCAGACAACAGAGAGGTTACAAGAAGTTGTGAGAGAGGAGATTTACTATATCAATTTTATCAATAAAAGATGGCTACATCTATCCAATGCAATATGGTGAAAAACTCAAAAGATTGCAGATTTCAGTGTAGCCTATTGAAATGAAATTATTATATATATTGGAATATGGTGATAGAAAGAAAATTGTGTTTTAAATACTAACGTTTCTGTACATTTGCAGGGTCAAGAAGTGAAGGAATCAAGGTCATTTGATTTGAATTCATTTAATTGTCATTTTATAACACAGGGTGGTAAAAACAAAACTTAAAGAGTCATTTTCATACTACAGATAAAGAATACATACACAGATCATTACAACTAGAATAAAACATGGTTAAGTAAGACCATCTACACATATTTATACACACATACACATTTAGTGGTGGAAAATCTAACCACTTACGGCATTGCAAGTTTATCTGTATAGCCTGTTTTTACAAACACTTTGTCTCCAAGGTCATTACATAGCAACAACATCCTCTGCCCTTAGACCCTCACATCCACTGAGGAAAAACTTCAGAGAGAAAAAAACAGGAGAAACTTCAGGATGAGCAGCAGAGGGATCCCACACCCAGGACGGCCAGACGGGACATAGATGTTGGACATATAGTATACAGAGAAGAAAACAGTTCACAACAAGCAATAGGAAGTACTAACCTTTACAGTTTTGAGGAAAAACGTTTAATCTACTTTGTCGTTGACTACAACCCACAGTACTGTGGTGATGAAAAATGGTCACGAAATAAACAAAGCCCTATACACCTGGCCTGATCTGTTTCACAAGAATGTATTAATTTATCTCCTCCTTGTGGGTCTCTGGGCTTTGCCTTTGCCTGTGGAGATGCTGGTGTGTCTGGTGCAAAGAGAAGCTAAAGACTTTCATGAGCCCCTGTTGGTCACTTTTTGAGTCGGGTTTTAACTGTTTTAGTATCATGTTGTGCTCACTTACTGTAACTAACAACAATGTAGTCGGACTATTCCACTAAAATACCTGAAATACAATAGTCATGTAATGCGAAAATGTAGTGAAATGTAAATCATAACTCTATAACAATGTGTAACAGCCTAAAACAAACCTCCCTTACTCATGAGCTTAGTGATAATGGCAGTCCTGGAGAGGAAAGAGTTGCCCATTTCCTCCACCAACGTAGATCCAGCTCCATCCTGGTTGTCTGCTCCCCACTTTATCTGTAATTAAAGAACAGTGCACATCATTAGTCTGAGTCTGTGGAACATTCATCAGTTTGTTTGAGCGTTGTAATCCAGCATGCAGCGCTCACTGGATTTGAAACTTTCCAATGACTGTCAGCATTATCATGCTGAGTTTCACCTTTAATAATGATAAACCATGTATTACCTTGTGTCTTATGGGTTGTAGAATTCAATACAATTATGTAAACATCATCAAATTATAGCTAATAAGAACTGTTAAATATCACTGTAATTGGATATGAAACGAATAATAAATAAAATGATATTGCACTTGATGCCATATGCCTTGGGATAAAGCACAGACAACAAGGACTTCATGGCAGTCAGGTGGCTGCATTCTGGGCAGGCTTCACTTATTATAGTTGCGTACACCCTTAATAGCAGTAATTGTTGTTGTACTGATGGCAAACATATTAACAGTCACACAAAAAAGATGAAGCTAATATTGTAGTTTCAAAAAAAGAGCCCAATAGATAAATTCATTCAACTGGGTTTGTGTTAGTCTGTGAAAGTTAGACAGATTTTCATTCAAGTGTAGTACAGTTGTGAATAGATGAAGTGCAAAATAACTTGCAAAAGAGTATGGCCCAATTCCAATCCGAGCCCTTACGGACACACTGACTTAGGGTGCACTCACACTAGGCACACTAGACTAAAGTCCTGATTCTATTGCCAGTGTGAGTGGAAGTGTACCGTGCCTGAGCACGGTACACTTCCCTGGCCCGGCACGGTTGGTGAGGTGTGCACGGTACGCTTGGCCAGGAATGCGTACAGTAATGCGTCGCGGGCTCGTTCTCCACCTCGTGTCTGCAACCGCGTGTAAACAACAGTCACGATTGCGTCGCGCCATAAACATAGCTAGTTGACATCGCTTTGATTAAACTTCAAGATGTTACCATGACAACCGGTCAAACAATTAAAAAGCGCTGTTCTTTCTGCAGTCAGAGCGCATCATGGATGTATTGGTATATCAACGCGATGACGTATGTGTCGGAGGCAACCGTGCTTCAGCACGCTTGGGTTCGAGGTAGTGTGAGTGCGGGCCAGCGGGGGACAGGGGAGGGGGGGCATTCGGGCTTCAGCACGGTACGGATCAACTGGCCCTAGTGTGAGTGTGTCCTTAGAGGCGCATTCACGGGAATTCCGTGAGTGTGTGAGGGCTGTCAGATCATCAAGTCAGTGAGTCAGTGAATGAGCCCTTACTGCCCCCTTACCGTAAGTTAGCACCGATGCATGGTGATGCCGTTGGAACGCAAGTGTTCAAAAAAAAAGCAAAAAGCAAATAAACAAACGTAGTCAGAGAGAGCTCTGCCGCTCTCTTTATTGTTAATGGACAGGGGCAACAAAAAAATAAAAAAAGAAGTTTACCGTCAGTATTAACGTGTGCAAACTGCACATGTTAACATGTGCAGTTTGCACACGTTAATACTGACGGTAGTAGTACTGCAGAGTATTGATGATGATTTGATCAGATCTGATCCAGGAACATTTTGTTTTGAGTCCGTCCCCCTCACACACTTTGTGCGTGTTGAAATTACAGTAAATTATCATTTCATGACCGGAGTCAACAACATTTTGTTGTCAAGGTAACGTATCGTGAGAGTGGGTAAGTGCTGTTCCAGTCATGTTTACAGCATCTGGACCCTCACAGTCTCTCACACTCTGTCTTAGATCTGACGTCACTTTAGTCAGTGAGGGTTCAGGGCTTGAGTCTTATGGGGCGGATTGGAACTGGGCCTATAGTGTGGGTCAGCTGATGTGTGGATATACATACATATTTAGAGCACAAAGAATAATGCCATGATGGCATAACTCTTATATGATACACACCTGCTCATCAAGGCTGGAGCTTCTCCTCCTCGTTGTCCTCGCCTTTGCTGCATTCAGCTGAGACCGACCACAGATGCCCTTTCCTGGTGCATACAACGACAAAAAGTTTCTAATGTTATTTTAAAAATAAACTTTCAAGTAGTACAATAAGTTCAATGAGAATCTATGTGGAAAATACACAAAAACACTTACTGTACATGCTTGGCCCTCATTTGGAAGTCATCATCATTGTAGTAGCCCCCTTCCTCAGAGCTGGAGAAAATAAAAAATAAAAACAGTACATTGGTCAGACCATATCCATTTATGTCCATCTCAGTTGAATGAACCCAAACATGTTGCAAAAATGTTGCATTTTGTTGTTATTGTGTGTCTCCTGCGCCCACTCCCCATTTAACTAACTAACGCAAGCCAAAATAGTTTTGGCTCACTGAAAGATGACGGCAAAAATGGACGCATCTGTCCTTTTGGTAGTTTAACACGGCTGAAAATCATCATCTATCAATGGAGTTTCCGCTCCTGCCCGCTCCCGTTGATTTTTATTCCCGTCCCGTCCCAATCACAGGATTAATAAAACTTTGACTCCCATCCCGCGGGAATCACGTGACCCGTGGGAATTTCCAACAAGTGTCATCCTCTTTCTGCGCACAGCTTGTCCACCTTGAAAGAGCTTATCACCCACTCCATAAAACTCTGGTAAAACGGTGTTCAAACACACTTTGCCAGTCTGTTGACAGAATAATTGAAAATACACTTATATGTAGAATTAAAAGGTGGCAACTGTAAATATTGCATAAGCCAGCCCACCCTGGCATGCTCCATTTTCTGCCAGCATCCATATGAAGTTTAGGAGAGAGTTCTCAGGTGGTGTTATGTTGCGTGTGTTGGAAATATGATTGGTAAGAGCACCGGTGTGATGCTGCACTGAGCTAATTTAAGGTGGTACTGTGGCTTAAATCAGGCCCTGTGAAAATCACATTCTAAATGAAGTATTATGGTGATGTTGAGGTGTGCAGGCCTACGACTACAACTACTACAGACTTCAGAAAGCTTCTTGGACTGGTACATCCGCATAGAAATCCTAACATGATGTTTTTCTACCAAAATAAGAATAATGATGCACAAATTATCACGATCACATACCAAATCCTGGCTCTTGTTCATCAAGCATCTCCACACCGGTCTCCTCAAGGACACAGAGATGATCATCACGTTTTCTCCATCGTGGCAGGTCTGATGCCTTTGTCCTCTTTTTTGACCTAAAAAAAACAACACAATATAATCAAAGTAATGCAGTTAACCACACAGACTTCCTGCACAAATGCATCATAATATCTGATCCCCATGCATGGAATAAGATATTTAAATTACCTTTGTGTCAGGCTCTTCGTTTTACTGAGCATCTCATTGAACTCAGCTTCAGCCGTAGCCATTGTAGGTATTATCTGTTACCTGTAAAACAGTGAGAAAAGTACAGTGAGGGCTGGCATGTAGCATTAATGTTAGCCTAGCTATGTTAACGTTAGCCTAATCATTAAAATCTAGGCTACATCAAACAGTGCAGCTAGTAAAGTCAGCCAGTTTAACAACTTTGATCAACCACATCTGTCAAACTTTGTTTGTGGTTGACGACACTGGCTGGTTTTTGGAGGTACAATAGCTTTAACTGTTAATTATTTTATCACAATTTTCCATGTTGTTTGTTTACGTTACCTGAACGGGGGCTGCCTGTCGGTGAGACGATGACGGACTTGCCGGAAGCTACGTCAGTCACAATGAAATCAGCTGATCGTTCACTGTAACCATAGCAACGATGGAAATCTGAGCAATCTTCGTAATAACTAACAAACGAAATACACATTAACTGAATAAATATAACGTTTATGATTAAAATAATGCACCAAACGTTGGCCTACCACAATAATGAAAAAAAAAAAATTACATTCATAAAATAGCGTTTAAAACAACCACGACAGCAACTACAAGCTGAAAAAATCTTCGTCAAAACGAAAAAAGTATCAGGTTTTCATAATCATAATTCAGTGCCCACAGCATAGTGGGAGAGTCCAATCAGTCGGATAAAATATCGCTGGAGTAGGCTACAAATAAAACTTAATTTTCATTCATTCAACATATTTGTAAAGTAAAAGACACATTTCTCGCTAGAAATGTCCTCAAATAGTGCCAAATAATCACATTTTATCCGCCAGAAAGCTTAATGAATAATGTTGAATATATACGTTTTCAATTTTCAAATTCGCAGAATATGTTACAAACAGAAGCTTATTTGCATTAATTCAACATACATTTGGAAACTAAAACACACATTTCTCGCTAAAAAAGTCATCAAAACCATGCCAAATATATCCTAAAATGTTGTTTTTCCAGCGAAAAAATAACGTTGTACAGCCACATGTAAAACGTTGATAATGAACGCAGCAATTGGCTCACGTTAAATGAATGGGCAACATAATGTTGGCGTATAACGTATTTTCGCTCGGAAACGTTGATCCTGGACTTTTCTGGAGTTTGCAGAATAGTCCATAGTGAACGTTTCTTTCTGGCGACTGGGTTGTTCTACTAGCATTGGATTATTCAAAAATATTCTGCAGCGTAGGGCCCAATGCTAACATGAATTCCTCAACTTCCTTACTAGTTCATGAGCTCATGAAAAGTAGAGCACTTTTCCCATTTTTCACACATCCTTCAAGAGGGCTGCAGTCTTTTTTTTCCTTTTTCTTTTGGTGCAACTGGTACCCAATCACAGCAGAGTCAAAGGGAAATGCTAAACACAATGATTGGTCAGGAGTGGTGTGTGTTTGCAGTAGGACATTTTTCACTTCACAGGCTGCAGTAAAAAGTTCTGATTTGGGTTGGAGGGTGGTCATTTTCAGGTGTGCGCCGTGAAAAATTCAGGTGTGCGATTGCAGACACAAAAAAAAGCATACACACACACAAAACAGGCAGCGTGAACAAAATGTAAGCTTGAATGGTAAACACTTGGTATTTGGCACAAGCTGGGATCAGAATTAGAGGGTGTCGTCTGTTCACACAACCAGAGGTATAACATATAATCACTGCTATTCAAGTGCTCAACCAAGCATTTTAAATGGGAACTTCACCAATCTTACACTTCAAGTTAAGTTTATCAGTCACAGCATCATCCGGCTTTGGCATTACAAAGTTTTACCAACAGGGATCCTGGGAGTTGGAGTGTATTATCTTTGCAGAGTAAAGCCAGGAGAAGTTTGAGTGGAAGTAACATGCTTAATTTTCATCTAAAAATATCAAGCTGCAGACATAAAGCTCATAACTTTTGAAATCTGTTCACTTAATGTGATAATTTGCACATTGAAATAAATACACAACACTCATATACTTGTAATATGTATTGTATGGTGACAGCAGCAGAAAAAAGAAATCAAAGTATTTAAATCAAAATGCAAAACAATTAGTCAGTCAATGAAAGCTGTGTAACTTCCTTAAGCAACAGGAATCGTTGCTAATACACAGGTTAACAGGTTAACATGCACTGGCTTTGGTATACGCACAAATCAGAGACAATCCCCAGAGCCTCCAAGTGGTCTCATCAGCATACTTCAGCACAGAGTCTAGTATCCATGTTTGTACGGGTTTGTAGCATTGAGTGGTCTCAGTGTGGAGAACATGTACGGCTAAGCCCTGAAGGGAGAACACGTGTCAGTCAGACCTAATCCACTGCTGGAGAAGCTAAACATTGTCACACAGCATTCGGCTGAGCTTTCCACACTGTTTGAGATTGTGCTGCTTTTCATGTTTGACCACATATTAAAGCCTAGTAGGTGTGAGATGGTGTGAGGCTTTCATTCCTGGAGGCAGTGTAAACTAAATGTGTATCAAACTTTCAAAAACAAGTTCATTTTTTGGGTTATCAGCTTTATGTACCACATAATATCACATGAAATCTTTTTTCTTTTTTTTGTAATGCTGAGATTACTCCTGAAAGAAAAAAATGAAATGGGAATACAGAATGTGAAATGCACTTGTGGGACCTTCAACTCCTCCCATGTTGCAACTCTATGAAAGCAGCTCTTCAGTAGCATTATGGAAAATTTAGGATCCAGTGTTTTTGTAGCTTCGCCCATACCAGGGACTGAAACAGAATAATTCAACCTCTGTTGCTTCATGTCTGACCATTCTTCTACTTCTTCTTCTTGTGGGTAGGCCTTAAACTCTGTTTGTAGACACACTAAAAGTAGATTTGATATAACAACAACTGCAACTGAATTATCTACACTGAGCAGACAAGTGTTTAATTCACCATTTGTGTTGTATCTGTCTCGAAGAATCAGTTGAAGCTTGTTTGTTTACTCCCTGTAGCACCCCTGGCACTTACGGTCAGCTAATCACTGGGATGATTTGATTTGTGCCAAATGTCTTTTTTTTTCCCCTTTCTTTTTTTTAAACACTTGATTTGATGCTGTTGTCTTAATCAGGAAGTCTGAGCAGCAAAGTTGCTCAGATGTCTACTCAAACAGCGGCTGGCAGGTATTATAAATGCTGATTATCCAGACTGTGTACCACTGCGTAGGCTATTAGTGCTCCTTTATCCTGTTTATTCAAAGGCAGCCAAGTCAAGTAAAGCAATTGCACTGTCCAAATGTAAGGTCTGATCGTTTTAAAGGCGAACGAAACAGTCACAGTTTAAATATTTGACAATTGACAAACTTGGGCTGTTAATGGTTCCCAGTGGGAGAAATTTGGACGACGAGGACAATTTCCGAGCCACATACGTTTCATGAATTTGACACAATTTCCTGGTTTGCCTAACCTATAAACACAACACATCGGGAAAATATGCTCACTTCTTTCTCTGTCCAGCCCTCCTTTACCCTCTCATTCATATTCTCTCACTTTCTGACACACAGATACACATATACACTGACACACACACACAGGTGGTGTGGTTATGGTAGTCAGATATACCAGCTGTGTTAATAATGCAGTGACGGTTCAGTGTAATATGAGCCTGGAAGCCTGCATAGAGCAAGTCTGCCATCTACTGAGAAAAAGAGAGGAGGCTTGTTGTACATGTCTCCTTACAGTACAGCCTCTGTTATTTTGATGCAGATATTCATCTTCATCTTGCTTGCTGTGATTTTGAGTCATTATCTGGTGTATGTCGCCAAAGGTTAGCTAAACGGTTGCGAAGCTGTCAAATGGAGCTCAATGTTTTTGATCCCTAGCTTTGGTTGTTTAACACAGGGTTGCCAACTCTCACGCATCTGGCGTGTGTCACACGCTTTTAGGTCCTGTCTCACGCTCTCACGCCACTCAAACAATTCTCACGCCAAAATCAAGCGATTTGAAAAAAAAAAAAAAAAATTTAAAAAGCAAGCTTTGGCACTCATCAATAGGCTCTCTGATTGGTGTGCGCGATGCTTATCCGCGTGTCGATTGGACGGCTGCTCAAGCCTGTGATCACAGCACAGTAGGACGGGGAGTTGTCGATCCGCGAGCCACCCCCCCACCCACAGCGGCGGTGCGCAGTGGCAACTGGCGTCTCTACACTGACCGAGTTATGTTTTCGGACTGAACGCGGCTCGAACTGAGGCCTGCGGTCGGGCTGGTTGGGCCAGTCCGTTGAAAACTATAAAATCAAGATGCAGACTGGGTAGCCCAAAAGTACAGCCAGGCAGCTCAGTCCAGAGAGCAGAGGAGAGAGCGACAGCGCAGCAACAGGTGTGTGTGTGTGTGTGTGTGTGTGTGTGTGTGTGTGTGTGTGTGTGTGTGTGTGTGTGTGTGTGTGTGTGTGTGTGTGCGTGCGTGCGTGTGCGTGTGTGTGTGTGTGTGTGTGCGCATGCATGCACGTGGGCCATACCTGCAAACTCCGAATGGGTATGTAGAATGTTTATTACAGAAGAGAAACACACATTTCAGGACCTGACTTGTATCATCAGGCTGTAATAGAAGACTGAAAATCACAGGACGTGTCTGTTCTGTCCTTTCATATATTAATAGGCTCAATAGGCTGGTCCAGGCCAAAAGCCAGAGCTCCCCACTAGACCAGTTTCATACACTCCAGCCATACAATGATAGGAACCACAGATCTGCTTTTTTCCCTCTTATCTGAAGCAAATGTTGTGTTTTCCCTTTATTTTCTTCTCAGAGTACACCAGAATGCTTCAAATACATGTTAAAATCACAATTTTTCCTGGGGGGGTGCCCCCAGACCCCCCTAGAGGGATATATTGTCACCTATTCCACCTCTACTCAGTTTGCAGGTATAATGTGTGTGTGTGTGTGTGTGTGTGTGTGTGTGTGTGTGTGTGTGTGTGTGTGTGTGTGTGTGTGTGTGTGTGTGTGTGTGTGTGTGTGTGTGTGTGTGTGTGTGTGTGTGTGTGTGTGAGTGAGAGAGAGAGAGAGAGAGAGAGAGAGAGAGAGAGAGAGAGAGAGAGAGAAAATCTACATTAAACATTACTATTACTATTATTACAGATAGCCAGCCCCCCCCCCCCCCCCCCCGGCCAACAGAATCTCACTCCAGCCCAGGACCAAAAGTTGGCAACCCTGTTTAACACATTTTTTCAGTACGTCTTTAGAATTAGTTAGCATGACAAGAAGGCTGTCAGAGCTCTCCATGAACATAAAGAAGTTATTCATTTTCTGAACTCTGGATTTTTTAATGTAATTTCTTGTGAGACACATAGGATATTAGTTCATATTGATTGCATTATGCTAACATAAACCTTTACCAGCTCAGTGTTAGGGATGCTAGCTCAAAATGAGTTTGGACTGTTGATAGACTGAACAATTGTTTATTTATAGGATAATGAATGTTAACTAGAAAAGGGCATTTCCTGAAAAAAATGCATGTGAATGCTGAAGACGGCTGAATGCATTTGCTGAAGCAATCCTAAATCAGCTGAACAACCTGCAGAAGCAATACTGATGCTATAGCCTAGCTGAAATATGAGTTAAGCTAAAAGACAAACGGCTTTAAAAAGGCTAAAAGTAGAAAAAACTGAATAAAATGATACATGTTAAATCTAACAGTTGAAGAGTTTTTAAAGAGTCAAAGACAGCTGCAATAAAATGGAAACTAACGACTGAAGAAAATTGATTAAGCACTAACGTAGCTGAAGCAGTAGTTAAAATTCAGAATGTATGAGAAGGAGGTTGATTTACATTATATACTTAAAGCTTGGCTCTGTCCTTGGTGGATGAATTGGTTGTTTTAGCAAAAATGTGATTTAGTAAAAAAAAAAATCACTTTGTGGTGGGGTTGTCTGCAGTTTACTCCAAAACTACTGATGCGAATTGAACCAAACTTGGTGAAACAGCATCTAGTGGTGCACCTAAAAAATATTAAAATTTGGAGCAGATGTGAACCGGTCATTGAAAATGTGATTTTTTTTTTAAACCCCGGGGTCAAGAAATGTTTTGGCTCTATCCTCTCTCGGTTGTGGGGTTGTTGAAGCATGCTAATATGCTGAAGTTTTAGGAGGTACAGTGATTCCCATGTGCACCATTTTCTTTCAGTGTACTATTATGCTAGCATTTGCTAATTAGCAATAAGCACAGCTATACACTATTAGTTTCTCACGTGTTAACTAAACCAAAGTTGCAGGGCAAATTAAAATCTTGATCTGATTAAGATGCTAGATAAAATGTCACCACCAGAGTTTGAAATAATTAATCCTGAGAGAAACATTCATGTGTGTAGCCTACAAAATGTCTTGGCAAATCCAATCAGAAGTTGTAGCAACATTTCACAAACACGCACACACACACACACACACACACACACACAAGTTAGAAAACAAACAAAAACAAATCACAAATGTCAACCTCATGTTGGTGCCAGAAGAAAAGCCAGAGGATCACCAGAGTCATTGAGGTTCATCTTCTGAACCTATGAGCTATGAAATGTTTTGACAATCTACCAGCATGTTTGTTTGTTGTGGTGCCGCCAGGACAAGATCTGGAACAGGTCGGAGTCGCTGATCTTGCAAGGTTGGTTTTCGGCCATGAGACACTAGGTAGAAGGCAGAGAGCATCCATTGTCCCCATAACAAGTCATTTAACCATCACAATTACTCTGAAGCTGGTAGGTAAAAAATCTTGCATAGTTCCTCTTTAACCCTGTAATGTCCAATGAAGAAAGTGAAACCAAAAAAACGACCGTTTCAGAGGCCTTTGGGAGGACGAGAACATCCATGTTTTTCTTTAATGACTCCCCATCTTGTCAGGCCAGCTACAGCACCACAACACTGACAAGTGTAGAATGAAAAATCTGTTTAAATTATTCTACGTGGGTGTCCTTTTTAAATTTCTGGGCCTAAAGCTGTTAATTCCACTTCTGATTGATTACTTTAAGAAAAAAAAAAAATTAATCCCATTTCAATTACTAATTTGACCCTGCAGCAGCTTCCCGCACACTTAGATATGTATGAATGTCACACATACAGTCACTAATCACAGTGAGCCTGCGAGTGAAACCCTGGATTAAAGAAGAATGTATACCTTGTGTTAACTCCCACGTGGTCGTCTTAATCCCTACATATTCAATTTTCACAATTGAAGGGATTTGCGCAAAGTTGTGTACAATGAAGAAGATGAAACTGAAGATAAACTTTTTCTTTTTATTGAAGAATCTGTCCCGATGCATCATTCATCAAAAAAAAAAAAAAACTGATCAAAACTCCATCTACTTCATCATGTCCGTGTGTTGCACATACCTATATGTCTTCAACGTCTGTGCAGTTATCTCCTCGCAGCCCGAGCTGGAGATATACAGTAGAAACTTCATCTTTTCTGTCTCATCCTGCACAGGGGTTCCTGCACCGTGTCACCACCGAGCTCAAAGGGGGGAATCTGTGACTTGATAAGTCCGGGGTAACATCAAGGAGAAAGCGATGTTTTATTCATCGGCACAAAGCTCCTGAATTCACTCAAATCAAATTCGCCCGCCTTTGTTTGAGAGATCAAGCTTGAGGTTTGACACATATAGAAATGATTGGATTTTTTATACTTATAAAGAGAAAGAGAGAGAGAGAGAGAATAAAGCAGGATGGAGAAAGTTATGAGTGCAGGAGAAGACAGGGTGATGTTTTTTTAGGAGTTTAATTAGTACAATTAGTTCAATAGATGAACATGTTTAATTCCTGTTCCATATATTTATCACATTTATGACAAATTTTAACTACAAATCAGTGCACAATGACTTTTACTTAGGTTTCACTTTCAGTTCTTCACACAATCTGCTCCAACTGTTTTTTTTCTTCTTCTCTCTCACCACATAAGTCAGTCGCTCGCACATTCGGGTGACCTTGGCACCCTGCTGATTCACTTGTTTTGTTGCGATTCTTTCATCCTGTGTTCCTCTCTCATGCCTCTCCTTTCAGATTCCATTTTTCCATCCCCTCCTCTCTCACACACACACTCTGATCTCCTGCTGTCAAATAAATTCAAATACTTTTTTTTTTTCTGGAGAAGCTGCACACTGAGGTCAGATGTGATTTCCCAAAATTTTTTAGGGATTTGCTTTACTTTTTAGATTGGACAATGCTGTAATTGCCATAAAGGTCTCATCTCACGATAAGTGCTGAACAAACCGGAGTCGAGTCCCGCAGGGATTTAAAACGATTAGGAGGGAATTTTTATGAAGTAGCTACGTTTGGGTTTTTATCTCATCTGTTCAAACTTTCTTTTTTTTTTGTAATTTCTTTTGTTCTCGTTTTATCTTCCGTCTTGTTTCACTGTGTTTCATCAACTTAAGTAAATTAAACTTAAACCCCTAGACTCACTGCACATATCGCAGCAGTGACTTTGAGTGTCAGCTGCGTGATCCAGGTCACTGCAGCAGTGTCAGGGAGTTACAGTACTGTCTCTTTACCTAAACCCAGAGCCGTGCAACTGCTGCTCTTGCACAATACTGTACTCTGACTTCTGTCAAATTGAAGTTTTTAAAAGTTTACACTGCTGTACTTTTGGTTTCTGGTCAACATTTCTACCTCAAAGGAGATCATGTGTCATCATTTCATCATTTTAGTTTCATAACTTCAGTATTTAAGCCTCCAAAGCTTAAAAAAGAAGAAAAGAAAAGTGATTCAGCTGCTGATTGAGTGAAAAAAAAGTTCTTCTGCAAAATATGAATTTCCTCGTTTTGTTCATAGAGTGTAAATAAATATTGATGTGGCCTCTGTGACGCCACCTACAGGTTTTCTGAGTTTTGACATTTGGAGCAGACTGTTCCAGTGTCGCCATCTGTCGCAGCACCTGACTCAAAACAACAAACAAAACAGAGGGGCATGTGTGGAGCCAAGACTTTCATGCATGTGCACTCACCCACCTTTCACTCAATGTGGCCTCGCCCTCAATTATGCAGAACTTTAAGAATAAGTTTTAAACAAATGAGATAGAGATACTGTACACTCATCACAAGGGAGGAAGGGAGTTGGCTAAAGAGAGAAATTGTACCAGGCTGCAGACATTTGAGTCTGGGGATGGACTCACTGTTGGAGCCAAACTCTAGTGGCCATTTGAAGTGGCCAAGTCTGGTTGCTTTTTCACTGTTTTGCTTTTGGGTTGCTACTTGGTTTTAGGCTGTAGCAAGAAAATTACACAATACATATTACTATTATTATTTTATTTCAAAGTTAACCTTGCATACTCATATAAAAACATACTGTCTAAAAAATTTTTTTTAAAGCAGTAGTTAAAGCAGAAGTAAGTGATATATTTGTGTTAATATAAGTCTTAAATAGTTATATCTTCCGACAGCAATCACTTACATAGAGTGTTTGGTCTGAAACACGGGTCTCTCAGTCCCTCTGCTCTGCTCTGAGCCGAGGAGAAAACATTTCTCGTATCCTACAGTTTTTATCCAATGAGGAGAGAGAACGGCATGCAGGGCTGTGTGTGCAGCCAAGGGACGCCGTGAATGTGGTGACGTAGGGACGAGGACTGTTATGGTGCGTTCAAGGCAACTCGTAACTCCTGTTTTTCCGACCTGTGAAGTTGTATCAGTTTGATCTGGTACGAGTTCACGGGTCGGAAGTTACGAATGGCCGTTATAGTGACTTTCACAGGTAAAACAGGTCGGAAAAACACGAGTGGGTTGCCTGGAACGCTACAAAGTTGTAAGTTGTGACTTGAAGCTGTAATTTACGATTTCAAAAGCCTGCCTGGAACGCAGCATTAGCGAAAACGACCGGATCGCTTACTTCTGCTTTAATTCATCTACACATTGGTTTGCTGCAACTATAGCTGGAAATTGAGTGACTTTTCATTTTAGAAACTGTTCATGAGCATCATGTGAAGTACATTTATAAGCCCTTCATTACACAATTTACTGTATGTTTAACATATCCTATAAGTTGCAGACCACCTACTGTATAGCCTCAGCCTGTAAGGGAAGAATGAAATGCCAAAGGCTGTTGAACATCCACTAGCATTTTCCTAAACCCACGACACAAGGCGTTTAGAGGTCTAATAGGAGCGGCAGTCTGTCAGTTGGTGGTGTGTCACATCTGTTAGACCTCAGCATGGCTCGGCACTAACTCCGTTTGGACTTCATCACGTCCTCTGACACAGCGTTGACGATAACAACAAAGTAATTGCCTCAGAAAAGCAGCTGACACCTATTAGCAGGAAGCTCCTGCTCCCCAGTTAGTAGCTTCTTGATACTGCGTCTGTGACGTCGGTGTCAGTCATCGAGCTTGACGGCCGGGAACTATCACAGATAATTTTAGGTGCCAGACAAAAACACTACAATTAGGAACAAGCTTTCGGTGAATCATCAGTCGTGCAGTTGGTCGTGCGGGTGTGTGTGGAAGCAGGATGAGAGCAAAAAAAACATAAAAAGAAGCTTCTTCCCAACCACAAAGGTTTTCAAGCCTGGTACATTTTCAAAACAGGCAACATTTAGTGATAAAAAACCCCCAAAAAACATAAAACAACACGAGTCATTAACTATTATAAAAATTTCAAATCAAAGTGTGCCTTCTGTGCTCAGAATATCGCAATGCCGCCAGCTACGAGGCTGCAGAGAGAGGGAATTATTAAAATTGAAAAATACAGAATACACAAAATGAATTTGGGGGGGGAAAAATTGTGAAAGGCAATTCAATTATACCAAAAAATAAAAAATGCCACAAATCAGCTAGTAAACCAGTAATTGCTGATTTTTCTAGCTGAGGCTACAGGTGTTTTCTCTTTTGACTGGATCTTCTCCTTGCTTTCAAAACACAAAGGTTGTAAAAGAAAGATTCCTGTTTTCATACAATGAGCCTATGTGCTATATGAAAAAATATTTTTTGCTTGGTAATAATGAGAATTGTCTTGATAGAGAACATTACATCTCTTCTTGAAACAAAAAATATGATGACACCATGAAGAACAGTTTGTCAACATTAGAAAAGCTTTTTTTTTTTTTTTTTTTAAAGGTAATATTTGTTGCATGCCCCACTGAAGTAAACTAAAGGATTCATAAACTTGAGTATTAATAAGCAGTGATATTTTTGCTTTAATTCCTCATTCGAATTAAGTTAAAACATGAAAATCAGTGTTAAGAGATGAATTTTTCTGCCCTGATCTTAATATTTTATCCTCTCGCAGGCACACTCGGGGATTCACCACTCCCAGTCAATTAAAGTGGAATTCCCCAGCATCTTAATGCTTGGTTATATTTTGCACTCATGTTCAGCTCAACAGGCAAAACATGGGTGGTGGTGTGTGGTTGGAAAATTGAATCCACATTAAAGAGGAACTATGCATGTCTGGTCGCTTTTCCGCTGTCGGCCATGTGCATTTGTTTACGGAAGCCGGCGAAAAATCTCTACATGGAGCAGTAGAAAACGTTGTATGATGTTACGACGTGTATCTGTGTAGTCTTAACTGTCATAAACAAAAGATTGGGGGTTATGGAGCGTGTTTGTGTCACGGTGCACAAGCTGGAAGAGCTGGAAGAGCTGGGACACTGGGGCGGCGGCCAGGACGTTGCAAGGTTGGTTTAGAGCCATGAGACGCCAGGTGGAAGGCAGAGAGCCTCCATCCTCACAATTCATGTAGTTGTAGTTGTGTTTTGTATTGTATTGTTTTGTTTTGTTTTGTTTTTATCCTCTGTGAGGCACTTTGTGTTACTGCAATGTATGAAAAGTGCCATAAAGCTGATTTGATTAGTTAACTTTCACAATTACATCAGAGCTTTTTAATTAAGTTAAAAATGTTGCATAGCCATCCTTCTTAGTTCCTCTTTACAGTAAATATGGACACATTTGTGATCCTAAAAGGTGCTTTGGAGGAAAAGTGCCCCACCTTTGTCCTGGCAGGTCCTGCGGCAGCTTCAATGCTGCATAAATCAGGCCACTTCAGAGCTGGAGCGAAGTCACGCGCAGGTGGTAAATGAAAAATAACACAAAGTGGAGGTGGGGGAGGGGGGTCGAGCAGCCAATGGGTGTGGTCCGACGCTCTGCTGTGATCACCTGTGCAAATCTGATTACTCTCCGTCTAATCGTGTCGAATCAATCAATCAGAGCGGCGGTGGCGTTCAGAGCCGCAAACATTGTTATGATTTGTTCATTTTTTTGTGTGTGAATAATTTGATATTAATACATTAGGCCTTTGATCAATGCTGGCTGCTTTGGGGCAGACAAATTAAACTCACAATTGCTTATTAAAAAAGATTCATGCAGCTCTTAAATGTAATAATCTTTTTTTCGAAACAGTTTTAATCAAGTCTACCTTCGCCAAGAAATTGAAGATGAAACTCAAGCTGAATATTTTTTTCATGAGGCCCCCAACTGCTGCATATTGAACGGCCTGATAAAGTGTCTTATTTGTCACTGGGACGAGGAGAAATTGTTGTATTATCTTGTAAAGCTATGAGTTTTTCTTTTTTTTTTGTCTGTGTGTGTGGAAGCAAAGCAGTCTCCAGCTCTCAGTGCACCGAGCACAGTTGGTGCCAAAGCTGACTTTGTCTGTCCCAGTCTGGGTAAACATGGCAGCCGGCGGCGGCCTCGCCCAGCCAGCCCAGCCAGACAGTGTAGGACATCTCTGTGCTGCAAATGTGCACATCTGCACATGTTCCAGCTCCTGTCGAAAACTGGCATGGATATCATCATTTCCTCTTCTCCGTTGGTTAAAGATTTAGTTTCTAAAATGGTCTTTCTCTCTTTTTTTTTATTGCTGCCCTTTCATATCTCATTCCTGTACTGCTTCCCTTTTAAAAACATTCCACCTTTCCTTTTTATTCCTTTCTTTCGGTTTTTTCTTTCTTTTTTCTTTTTTTTTGGCGCATGAAAAAGGTAGACAGCAAGCCCCAGTAGGTCACAGTGCATTAACCACACTAATAAACCCATTACACTGCAATGGAATGGGATCCAAACGAGAGAGGGAGAGGGTGTTGAGTGATGGGGATAAAGAAAGGAGAGAGGCTGATTTTGGCAGAGTGGAGTGGTAGACTGAGGAGGGAGAGATGAAGCACAGTGGCAGGTTGGGTAAAAGCCTCACTGATACACACTCAGGATGTGTGTGTGTGTGTGTATGTGTGTGCGCCTTAAGCTCTCTGTCTATTCATTATGTTTTTTGAGCAGCATTCATTAAGGAGAGGATCTGCCATCTTCTGCCGGGGCATTGCATCACTTTCTGCTCCTCTTTCGGAGCATTAGCCTCATTGTGGGGCCAATTACAACAACCGAGGAAGCCGTTCGGGGGCCATAAATATCCACAATGTGTCCCCCCAACCTGTTAAGCCTCCTGCGAGGGTAAAGACAGGAAAGCAGGGGAAGTGGAAAGTAGGAAGGAAATATGGGACGAAGGAGCAGCTGAATGCAGTTTTTAAATGTACTGCTGCAGAACCAGATCACAGGGAGAGAGAGCTGGTTACAGAGTTAACGGCTGTCACTGAGATTTATAACACTGAGGTGAAGCTGGTTTAGAAAGTAAGGAACACAGAGTCTATCTATCTATCTATCTATCTATCTATCTATCTATCTATCTATCTATCTATCTATCTATCTATCTATCTATCTATCTATCTATCTATCTATCTATCTATCTATCTATCTATCTATATCTATTTATCTATATATCTAAAATACATATACACAAATACACATACAATAGAGACACAAGGAAACATAATCTAATCGGTAAAATGAGAAGCCTTGACAAGTGATTTTTAAATAGATAGATATAGATCATATGTTTATGACGGTTTGGTTCCAATGTATATGATCTATATATATAGATCATATCTATATCATACTCTACTATTTATAGATCTGCGTTGTCGTTACCTTTAATTAACCGTGATCTCCTGGTTTGGTTGGTACTTGTTGCCTGGCAGCTACTAAAGGATGTGTGCTTCTGTATTGTGAGCGAATGTAGGAAATAGAACAGATATAAGACTTACTGTCAATGTGAAGATTTTGAATGGCTCCATACGAACTAACAAAATGAATGCATGTTGGCACCATTTGATCATTTGCTGATTGGAGCCTTATCATGATGCAGTAATGACGATCATTACTGCACCACATGTGTTTTTTTTATACGGAAGTGATATGATGTCCTGGAAAGCCGTGGACGTACGAACACACCGTGCTTGACAGTGAGAGCGATGTGATTGTGGTGTGTCAGTGCTGACCAAACATCTACTCACCGACTGTGTGGGTCTCTGAGTCAGGGAGTGGCTGCTGTGGTCGCTTTCCTCCGATGCTCTGCTGACACCATGTGGCCGTCACTGTAACTGCGCCTGTGGGAGCGAGGAGGAGGAGGAGGAGGGTGGTGGTGGGGGGCAATAAGTATGGCTGGTGTGAGAGGCAGGGATTTGTTGCTGTGTACAGTAGTGCCCAAACAGCACATTCATCACCGGCAGACGTCCCCCCCCTCCTCTCCTACTGTGCCGAATTGATGAACCATCAACACAAGTTTCATCACGTTCACTTTATATTGATAAAGCAATCATGCATGCTTTTCTTCTGTGTATCACGGTTTCCCCCACTCTCAAGACAAATGGGGTGTCAGAGTGATATTTTTCCCCACACTTCTGCACTCTGCTGCGAGGAGGAGGATGTGGGCTCCAAGACGCAGGGTCGCAACTGTTCTCCACTGGAAATGAGAAGCTGAGAAGCTGAGAAACTAATGAGTTAGATGCTTAAGAAACATGCTAATCACTTCATGAGGGAAGAAGTTTGTCTGTAGAAAATCACAGTTTATGTTTTAAGGGGCAGGCGAGGGACTGGACCAGCCTGAATTTAAACTATTATCTAGGTTTAGATAATTAAGCAAAAACACAAAAAATTACCACTTCTTTTCTGAGGATTGCTATTGTTTGAAATATAATAATGATGATAAAATAAATTAAGATCATCTATATTGTTTCAGCTTTTTATCAGAGGTCTGACTTTTAAGCTCTATGATGGGTCAAACCTAAAAAACACAGGCAGGTTCCTACACTTCCCATGATGCATCATTTGTCCTTGGTCTAATTCTTTTAATGAAAAGGACAGGAGCTTCACAATGTGTTTTTTTTTTTTTTTTACAAAAGCAAAAGATAAAACATCTGTAAAGGAGTAGCTCTAAAATGTATGGAAAATCTTTGTCTAATCACCTGAGGCTCAAAATCCATAACACAGATTGTGTTCTCTTTCAAATCTGTCCAGGAATCATCTTAAAGAACAAGATAATTGAATTTCTAGTTAAGAGTACCATCATCAAACTGGATACTAGTCAATGTCGTTTCACTAAAGCCCCTCCATTGATAAATACACTAGAAGTTATATTTTTCTAATTAACAATTGTACAGAAATGTCAAAAGCTCCTGTGCCAGGAAACTAAATACTAATGTCTTAGTATAACTGGTTTATTCTGATCCTTCACCCCGGTGTGTTACATTATTTTAACATCTATTTGTCGTTTTCTGTCATGTCATCCAATTTCAACATTTTATTCCAAGTGTTATAAAGTTAATTTAAAAAAAAAAAGAAGAAGAAGCTAGATTCTGTCTTCATCATCTTCACCATCCTCTTGACCTTTTCCATCAAGGTCAAGCTTTAGGGTTTATTTAGAGAAATGGCTGCAGAGTCCCTCCAAAGCTGAAGAACATCCTACCTACAGTATAAATGGAAATGTGCAAAACTCTTCACATTTAAAATGAGATGTAAAATTAGAGCAGTGTTTCCCTCTAAGTGTTTCTATCTCCACCTGCTCTGGATCTATTGCACTGAGCTGTCAGATATTAAATTATGAACAGAAATACTGAGCAAAACGAGTGTGTGAACCGAGATGAATATGAAGCATGACTCAGAAAACATCTCTGATGCCTCAATTTTTTTATTAATTCGTCTACAGTATACAAATATTCACACACAAAATGTTCTCAAAAAAAGCCCCTGTCTCGTAAACATTCATTTTCTCCTCGTCTCGCACTTCTGTCTTCTATTTCCTTCATTGTGTGCTGTAATGTCCACGACCTTCCAAATATATATATATATTTTATTCTCTTTTCTAAAAACTGAGGCCACTGGATCCTCACGTCATCGTGTCACCCTGTCACCCACACACACCCCGTGCATGGTGTCACCCTGACCCCTCCCCCCCCTACCTAACGTTTTCGCCGCATCTCTGCCGACACAGCCGTCATGTAGTCACACGACCCGTCGTGTTGAGCAGCAGCGGTGACAGCAGCCGGGTCCAAGGATGAAGGGAAGTAAAGGCAGAAATCACAGTGTGAAGCAGGAGCTCTTGACATCAGTGCGCTCGGTTGCTGGCCCAGAGGTGAGGAACGGGACCGTATTGCATGGGTCGGCTTCGAGCTTAGTGTGGAGGAGGAGGAAGTGGTGATGGTGGTGGTGGTGATGGTGGGGGTGAGTCTTGGTGTATCAATCAGATCTGGATCAAAAAGTTCCTCATTTGAACAGAAAATCTGTAGTGTTCACCTTCATAAAGCCTCCGACTCTTTACGTCCAACCACATTCAGAATTAATTGCAATCAATTTGACCGAATTCTGGTAGTGACACCAAGGTTTAAAAAATGGTGGACAAAGGGGTTTAAGACAAAAAAAAAAGAAAACATGGAAATGGTTTGTTGTATGGCTACAGAACGCAGTTAATCAAGTAATGAGGGAGAGCTAGATTACAGGGAAAATGACTGGTGTGGGTTAAATCTGCATATTCAATAAACTCTCTTCAATAAAGATCAGTTTATAGGGACCCCCACCAATCTAAAATGTATTTTAAAAAACATCTATAAGAACAATATAATGTGAAAACAAAGTATATATAATATATATATTTATATATTTCGAGATGTGCATAAACAGTGGCATTGAAGACGCATCAGATAATTTTTGGCTCTGGCATTACGTGCTGCCTTTTCACTGCCGCTGCCCATGCGTCACTCTCATCTCTAGACCTCTGTTCAATATGTACTCGCCGCACACAGGCGGCTCTTTCCCTTAAAAAAAACAGGAAAGCAGTAGTGCAACAAACTTTTAGCAGGATCTTTTTTTTTTTTCTCAAAACAAAATAAAATTAAGTCAAGTACATGAGATTAGGACTCCAACACTTCACAAGATGCAATTCAGAATTTGAACTGAAGGGGGAGAGAGGGAGTAGTTCGGTAGTTCGGACACTTTGGACGAAAAAACTGTCAAAAACGTGTTATCAGAAATCGTGACCTTTATTTTTCTGGGTTTTTTTTGTTTGTTTTGTTTTATTTTTTTTTGTGTGTTGCTGTTGTTACTGAAAGTGAGTTTCAAATATTTTCAGTAGGAACAGCAGACGTCGATCTGAGCGAGACAACAACAGTGAAACACTAGACATTGTGTGTGTGCTTAGAAATAAACTCATGGACTGCACCTTTAAGCCCTTTTAAAACATAGTGGCTTTTTTGGTTTTTCAACGCAAAGTAACATTAATAGAAGACAGCGGACGGGTCACACGCCATCAGCCAACTATCGTGACCTCTGATTGACCTTTCCTTTGACCTTTGCAGGTTTTCCTGTGAGGCTATGAGTGAACTAAATAAAAAGGCATTATTGAAAAATAAGGCTACCAGTCGGGAGCGTTTTTAAAGGCACCCAGACTGAGCTACATTCCATCTTTGACGACAAAAAGAGGAAAATAAGAGAGAAAATGAAATGTTTTAGCTTACAGTGATGTCCTTTCTTTTTTTTCTTCTTCTTTTTTGTAGTATTACGGCTAAAACAACTCCTTTTTATTTTATTTCTCTTTCTCTCTCACTATCTCACTCTGCAAGTTTTATTTCTTCTTCTTAAATAGGCTTTTTAATTTGGAGGAGGAGCGCTTGATTTTCTCTCCATTGTCGTTGGAGTCCTGGGAGGAGGTGCTCTGGAGCTTGTACTCCCTTCCCACACTCCGGCCCTCCGAGTCCAGGGAGGTCAGAGACGGGTAACGCCCCACGTTGGGCAGCATGCTCGCCGGCAGCTGCCCGAAGCTGTAGGACTTCTCCAGGATGCCGTTGTACATGCCCTTTCCCGTCGGAGAGGTGACGCCCCCCTGCGAGAAGGTCGCGCTCTGGGACTCCGGGATGATGCGGGTGAGGTCGGGCGAGCCCCTGTGTCCAAACGGGTGGTGCTCCAGAGCCGGGGAGGGCGAGGTGGAGGGCGGGCCCGAGGGGGTGGTGGCCGGGGTGGGAGGGAGAGGCGGGGGCGTGGAGTCCCTGAGACTGCCGCTGCTGCTGCTGCTGTGGGTGGCGGCAGAGGAGGCGGACGCGGGGAGCTCCGAACTTTGGCTGAACAGCAGCAGCTCCTCGCGGGAGATCTTGCGGTAGGGGGTCTCCGAGCCCGGGTTGTGCAGCTGCTTGCGCCCCATGGAGGAGTTGAGAGAGTCTGTGTCGGAGCTGCCGTCCTGAGCCGGTTCCCTGAGAGGGAGAGGAGAGAGCAGACACTCGGTCACGACTCACAGACGCTGACAATGAGAGCAGAAGTTTTGCAAAAGGGAAGAAAAGGAAAGAAACTGTCTGTCTGCTGTTTGGACGCCTGGGAGGTGGAGTGAATGTGAAGTGATTCTTTGTCAAACAGTGACATCTAGTGGCCGTGTGAGAGATGGGCAGCCGTCAGTGAAAATACCAGCCACTTTATTTACTTTACCACATTTCTACTTTTTTATAAGTTAACAATGACAACAAGGATCATCATACCTTCATTATTTGGATGGATTATTTGTCGCAGTACTTTTTCTGATTCACTTAAGCTCTGTTTCCCATTTATTTTCATTGTTCTATCTTCAAATCAAATTACAGGCTTTTATTTTGGTGGCTTGACTGTATTTGTCTCCATGTAACTGTGGCCTGACACAACAGGTGACATGTATCATTGTGTTACTTCTCCCATTTAAATGCAATCAAATGTAAGGCGCAAATGTAAGATTTCACAGCACCAATGTGCTGTTGTAAGTATTACTGCAAACACGATGTATTAAGATGTCTATTTGACTGATATGATATTGAAAATGTGATATGTTTTTTACATCTCTTTTCGATGTATGGTACTTCGGACCCCAGGAAGACTAGCTTGTGCCATTGGCATCAGCTAATGGGGATCCTTTTAAATAAATAAACAATACACCCATATTTATTTGACATGGACTTCCATTACAAAAGGAAATGCTGGCCCCAAATAATCAGAACTGGAGAACTAACAGCTGTTAGGGCCACAAAAATGTCAATAATTTTAATAATTTACACATTTAAACCTGGGGTAAGTTATTAGTCTTCTATCAAAGGAGCACTGTTAGGTTTCATATTCATATTAGCTGCACTACAACGTACACACCTACAGGTAAATTGGTCATAGGTTACTGAGGATCAAGGATTAGTTGCTATGTTTCAAAATAAACACAGGCTTCTCATCTCTTCAAAAAAACAAAACGAAAATGTATCCTGCCAGTCTTCAAGATTACAGGTGTGGAAACATGAAATGTTTTGGCATTGTGTTTGTTTTGCGTCACCCTGACTGAAGTCACTCTCTGAGTTTCCTCTGGGTTCAGTCTGCACTGACGTATTAGTGAAGACGAGTGGGAATAAAGAGCAGGAGAGTACATGAGATCCTGCTTGTTATATTAATGAATCATGTCATGACATGAACTAATGATGGTGGATCGTCATGCTTCATCCACATAACACTACATGACACCCAGAGAGAGAGAGAAGGTTACCAGATTGAACCCCCAAGCGTAAAGCGTCAGTGTGTATATGTCTGTATAAAACACCTGTGAGTCCAAACTGTAAAACCATTCCGCGGCGTTCCGGCCACCGCTACATACCCCCTCCTATCCGAGCTGAACATGATATGTTCGTCGTCTGCCTCGGGGTGATAGGAGAGGGACGAGCTGGCCATGGACAGCAGGTCGGGGTCCGGAGACATCAGCGAGGACTGCGGGGAGCTCAGCAGGCTCCGGCGGGAACGACACAGGCTGCTGCTGCGCGTCAGCGAGGGCCGGATCATCGTAGCCGCTGGTGGGAAGAGGAAAAGGGTGAATGATAAAGAAACCATTGGGAAATTTATGTCAAGATGCATTCAGGGTTCCCACTCTTTTTCCAGGACTTTTCCAGGACATTTTCAGCTGCTACAGTCTGACAGACATGTTATCACGCCATACACTAATTCATACCTTGGAGAAGTGTTCTTTTCCACAGTTGTTCCCTATTTTGTACATTTAACCCAGTTTTTAACTTTAATTTACAGGCCGCTAATTACGTGATAATGTCAAGAAATAGCCAAGAATTAACTGTCAATTTCATAGTAATGTCATGTTTTTCATAAAGGCTAAAGATTACACATGTTTTTCATGCTTAGAATTTTTTGGGAAAGGCCAGAATTTCTCTCCACCAAGTCGTTGCAATTGACTGTTATTTCTTGGCTATTTCTTGACAATATCATGTAATTAGCGGCCTGTAAATTAAAGGGTTATGACAAATTTATCATATAACAATGCAAACATGTTGTTTTTTTTAAACCACACCCACTACACCTCTCTGCTGCTCATCTATCTGTCACTCAGTAGAGGAGACTGCGGGAGAGAAAACCCTCATGCTCGCGGTCCAATACTGGAAACACTCATCAACTCAAAGTGCTCGCTAGGCACTTCTTTGGAAAATAAATCCTTGGTGGGAGCTTACACACTTATTCAATTATTACATACAAGTATAAATATGTTTATATTTTAATTGTGATAAGGATGTTATGTGATGTAAATATAACACTGGTTTCTGTTGTAATGTGCCCTACCTCCTAATAAAAATATCAATAAAAGAAATCCTTGGTGGGGTCGGTAGCTGATGTCACGATATATAATTTTCCAGGACATTTGACTTTTTTTCTCATAGTCCATGTGTTGCCATCACTGGAAAATTGATCAACCATTTTCCAGGATGCGTGGGAACCCTTGCTGGCTTTACTTACATGTGAACTGTGGAATGATGGGAGGCGTGTCCTCGTCCAGGTCATCCACTCCTCCCGCGATGGGGTAGGGAGGCACCGACACTCGCGGCATGACCACCCAGCTGTGGTCGGAGTAGAGGCTGGCCGTCAGGCTCGGCAGGCCCGAGTTGTTGACGACGGGGAAGCTGCAGAGCTTCTCGATCTGCTGCCAGCGGTGGAGCCGCTCCCTCAGGCAGGCCGTCACCTCCGACAGGGCTTTTCTGGAAAAAAACACAGGATAGGAGGGTGTCACACAGATTCTGATCCATTTTGGCTCATGAGGTTTGACACTGCCGTCGTGAAGGGAGGTTTGAATTTGCTCATTTATCATTTTCTTTCTGTTTTTACTTTTAAACACAAAGGTATTCAGCAGGATCAGGATGCCAGGTCTGAGTCTGTTTTGGCAACATTTTGGCAAATTGGCCCATTGCCATAATCCCTATAGTTTTAGGAGTTGGTTCGTTACCTTTAATTGTCGGTGCAAGCTATTTTTAGAACAATGGAGCAGAGCCGCTAGCTAATGGGATTTCTTGGTTACCCTCATCAAACTCATGAAATACACAATCCAACAACTCCAAAACGCTCTTGTGGACAACTTGTGACCTGCACATTCACCACACTATGAGATAATAACGAAACGTTACGAGACAGAGTCGTTTTCAAGGTAAATTCATGCAAAACCGCTGATGTGCGTTCCCATCGGAGGCAGTTTTTCAGCCTTTGCCTCAAAAACAACTCCGCGGCTCTGCTCCGCCGTTCTAAAAATGATGATAAAATGATGAAAAATTATGATTTTTGTTGTTGTAAACGGCACCAGAAGCTTCACTCACTCTTAGGCAGATGCTGTAGAATAGTCTATACGTATGTACAGTATACACAATCTGAAGTCACACATACTGACTACTACCATCATAATGATAACATGATTCATGCAAATCAATAGGTGCAGCTAGAACAGATGTTGCTGACAAATGCAACGGTCAAGGACAATTAATTCTCCTGGACTCTTCTTGCTGCCTTTCGTTAAACGTGTACATTAGTTATAAGTGTGTGTGAGAGAGAGTGTGTGGTCTCACTTTGCTTCTAGGATCTTGTGGTCCACCTCATCCAGCGATGAACTGTGGGCTACGTGAAGAGTACCGAACACCGAGCTTCTCTTCTTTTTTATTTTCTCTGCCTGAAATGAAAAGAAAGAGAGAAAACACATCTTTACATGTCGTTTATCGTTTCTACCAAGAATTCCCCTGTGAAGCCGGGTGAATAGTTTGCAAAAGGACGGGATGGGACTGGACTGGATGGCTGCCACATCCTGCCGACAGTGAATCCACCTTGCTCATCAGTTCACCAGCCAAAAGATTACAGTCGTGATTATGCGTGTGATATTTTACATTAGTACCAACACTGCCTGCGCCTGCCAGGCCGCACCACGCTGCTGCTTTTAAACAATGCTGGCTGTTCACAGAGAGAGAGCAGACTGATGCACCGAGCTTCATCTGCAGCCTGGCACCAGCAGCGTAGTCGCAGCAGGAAACACAAAACACTACAAGTTACAACTACACGTACTGTTGCTCAAAGTGGCAAGGTGAAAAAAACATGTGTAGGTCTGATTTACTTTAAGCAGCTTTGGTTGTTTCCTGCCAGTCAATACTCAAGGCATAACTTGATGCTGCAGTGGCAGTGTGTGGGGGTTAAAACAGAACTGGGGACAACTTCAGTATATTTGTTTCATTATTTTAAAATGCATTAATAAATCAAAATCGGGGTTCAATATTATGGATGAAGGACTTTACGCCTTTATAGGGCGCTCATCGAAATACTTGTAAATGTCAATCCTTGGTCATCCTGGACCATTTTTAGAGTATTAAGATTCACTTTATTGTCATTCTGGAGAAACATCAAAGATACACAGCAGAAGGAAAATGCGAGAATGACAAAAAAAAAAAGGGTTAGTATATAACATACATATTTGTATCTATAAAATAAAGGATAAAATAGATAAAGTCATTGCACAATATTTTACAGACAAGGAATAAAGCAGAATAACCTTCTGCTTTATTCCTAGTCTGTAAAATATATTTTACAGATATATTGCAGAGTTGAACCTGATTTGAGGCCTGTTACTCACACATAACCATTTGAAAAGTTTTTTTGTTTCTTTGTGTGTGTGTGTGTGCCAATGACGGTAATAATTTAAAAATATTTTAAAACACATGGATAAAGTAAAAAAAAAGAAGCAAAATTACGTATTCTGAATTTAAGTACTCAGCTTAAACTTCAATGACTTACTTTATCAGAAATAAGTTACCAAAAAAAATCCATCCTACGTAAAACTGATAACATTACGCTGATGCAGAAAGGCTCTAAATCAGTGCCCGTGTCCTCTCCGTGACTGGTAGCTGCTCATTTAAAGCTCTGCAAATCTGTGTTTTCAGAAGAAGAGGAAGTTACCTCGTCTTTGGCGACGCACAGCTGAAACTCTGCGCTCTGTTTCTTGATGTTGTAGTACTGAACCTCCACCTCGTGCGTGAGCTGGAGCCACTTCTGAAGAGCTTCAGGCACCGAGCGCTCCGACTGCATCTCCTTCTCCGCTCGCTTCAGAGCCTTCCGCACCTGCAACAGGGAGGAACGCAAAACATCGGGGGTTGACTTTAGTTCACTGTCGAATACACTGCGTTGTTTATTGTTGTGTTTCAGTGGAGGAGGCCGTACCTGCACCAGCTCCTCCTCGGCGTATTTGAGGCGGCTCAGCTCACACTCGGCTCCTTCCCGCAGCTCTCGGAGCCTGTAAGCTTCCTTTTTGGCCCCGGTGATTTCATCCCTCATTTTCTGCTCCAGGTTTTGCTTTTCCACCGCCACCGTCCGGTTCTCCTCCTGAGCTTTCTCCAGCCTGGAGAGGAAAAAAAACAGGAGACAAGTTGATGCATTTTTCACATTTGAATCCAATTCTGTTTTTTTTCTTCATCTTTTCTCCGTCTTACCGGCTCTGCAGGTCTAAGAGGCTTTGCTCAGCGGTCTGCAGGCTCTCCAGGTCCTTCATCATCTGAGAGATGTGCACCTTGCTGGACTTGTTTTGCACATAAGCAAACCAGCAGCCCCCAACACCGATCACTATGGAAACCATCAGGACGAAGTCTTTCATCCAGTTGTGTTGTGGACCTGCAGAGGGAGAAAAGTCGCTGGATTTTAAAAATACTCATCTTAACAACATTTCAGGCCTCCAACATATTTGACTTTAATGACTAGTGATGGTGCTGTTGATACTTACGGAGAGGAGGACCGAACAGCACTGCATCCAGCGCCTTTAGGTTTAGTTTTTGTTTATGCCGCTGGTCTAATATCTTCAGCTGCATCGACATAAACGACGGTTCATTTGCCGCTATTCTAAAACACGAAGGGAGAGAAACAACATTTAGAGTGCATCCGATTTAGGTTATTTCAGTTTCAGTGGGCATTATCATAATTGTCAACATGTGCGCAACTTAATGAAACCACTGTCCTCCTTAAATGACTGTAAAGTAACTGAAGTGGAGGTAAAGTTTGAGGTCATCGTTAGGCTTTATATGACCTCAGTACATACACTAACCACAAAACCTAATGCATTATAAATACGTCACTATAAACAGTACAATTTACAATATAAAAAGTCACTTTAAATACACTGTTGCCCATAAAGTTGGAATAATTTTGCTTTCAGACCCATTCCTCTTTTTATTCCTATTTATAAACATCAATTATCACCTCTGACATACTGAGTCCCAGTTACCAGTTTTGAGCAGATACACACTTCATCAATCAAGAATAAATCACATTGTCACAATAATTTCATGAGACGAGGTGAAAAAAAAAATCATTCCAACTTTATGGGCAACAGTGTTATGGTAGTTAAAAAGCATGAATGGAGATGAATGGAGAACTCAAAGTGTTCGCATTTTCCTGGTTGTTTCACTTTTTGAATTATTAGAATTTGTGGACAATTTGACAAATTGGTAGTAAATGTCCCCCGTAACCATTTCAAACTGCTCCAGAGGTGTCAAACCTGACAGAAAGTAAATCCTGAGAGAAACCTGACAGATGATTGAATCTCGCCTTCCTCTGGTCTCGGTCTAAAAATATCTGTATTGATCTCAAAAGCCTCACATCACTCAAATCCTACTAAGAACTACAGGTTTGATTGAGCGCCTGTGGGTAGGATGTACACGCACAGGAACATGTATGGATCTGACTCTGACACTGAATAATCCTCATGCCTGGCTTGACCCTACGAGTCCACCGTGTCCTCGTTTTCTGTTTTTTTCTTTTTTTTGATCGGGATGCCATTGCCAATTTCTGGGGGGGTGGGGGGCTCAGACAACATGGCAGCCTGTTGAAACTGTGCCCCCTTCGCTGTGACATCACTTAATGAGTCAACGTCCATCAGTCGTGTGGCGTAACGTGAAACCTCTCAATAACTCCCCCTCCGGTCGACTCATGCCGTACATGCAGTTTGCAGCGGGTCACATTCCACAAGTGTCCCCCACTAACGTCTGACTTTCTCTGCTAATGTCACTTCTCACATTACGTCATTAACCATTTGATCCCGGGGGTTCTGCGCAAAGACATTCTGGGAAGAGACTTAAATTGTCCCAAAGTCGATAACTTCACTGTGCATTCAAAAAGCACTCACAGGTTGTGATGTTGGCTGCATTTGAGATCAAGTAACACAAAAAAATGGCCTTCAAAATGAAAACAGGCTTCAGAAATCTTTTCAAATGCAACAAGGTGAAGGATCCACCTGGTTGAGACGAGTCAGTTTTCCCTTGTACTGCCTTTTACAACCAGCAGTGGGCAGCATTAAACAGAGCAATGAACTCTGAAGGTGCCTTTGGATGATGATCACAATATTACTGCTACTGTTAATCACCAGCAGCAACAGGAACATCTTCATTAGAGGCAAAGATCTGACATTCAGCACCTGTACCGTTTGTCATGAGGGTGGAGGACAACAACAAATCACTGCTTAAGTCCTGTAATGAGTATTGAAGCGATCGTAGCAAGCAGCAGCAGCAGCAGCAGCACTAACCGAGGTAACGTGTTCCCCGTGACCCGGAAGTCCCGGAAGTTCTTCTCGTACTGCGGCAGTTCCACCGACTCCTTCAGCCACTGCACCGTGTCGTCCATCGTCCAGTTGTGGACTTAGGGGTGGAGAGAAGAGGTGGAGACATTACGTTATGTTTCAAGCATTTAGATGTTGCTTCTACAAAGTTCATAAATAAACAGGTGGAAGTCCTTCATTTATGACTCCTTGAATGACATGTAATGATATTCATGATGCTGATGCATCATTTTACTGCTCTAGCTGCTCTTACCCTAACCCCTGACCCCTAACCTTAAGGGTTGGATCCCCTGTAATGGGTCAAGGAATAGAGAAATACTTTTGTTTTTGTATTTATACAACTTTGAACCTTAAACTTTCTATTTTTTTTTCTACATGAAACCACCTGAGAAACATCTTGAATGACTTCGGTGTCTCAAATTTGTACTTAAGTAAACAAAAATACATATATGATTTTTACACATTCAACATCTAGGGCGTGAGCCATCAGAGATCTGAGACACCTGGTTAAACATGTAAAATATAATGTTTGTTATTTATGTTATCTACAGCTGTTGTCCTGCAGGTAACAGAGAAATCCTGCAGGCTGCACCTAACCCAGAAGGTGGGATGGATCATTTTCTGCTGTGTGAGTTCATTTCAAACACTGAGGGAGCATAAGTGCATGTTTAAAAAAAAAAAAAAAAAAACTTGTCCCAAAACCGCTTAGCTCCACACATATTTCCAAAGTGATAAACAAACACTGATGCAAACAGGCTGAGAGAGACAGATTTGGGTGGTGATGATGGGAGGGGGGGGTTTGTGTTTGAAGACAAACCTCAGATTTTGTCCCCATCTGAAATTCAAATGAGGCGGAAAAATTCATCCACAGGAAAGGTTTGTGTGATCAAAATAAAAAAGTAACATCAATTGCCCTTGAGCAGCTTAATCATTAAAATAATAGCAGTAAATCACGATTAAAAACTGCTCTGAATTGCAAATGGGCTCCTTGACTAAATAAGCCGGTGAACATTAACGAGTGTCTCGTTTCCTCAGACTTTTAGATCCCATCCTTCGTTCTGGGTAAACACACCCTGAAGTGGAGTCTGTTAAGAGGATTTTGAATATTTATATAGTTAGGAGGACTGTGCCACTACTTCTCTCAATAAAGGAAGTCTGAGGGTGAAAGGTTGGAAAATAAAATAATCCTCCTCTCTGCTTTTTCCTCAGTGAGCTTTTCTTCTGTGTGTGTGTTTGTGTGACTGGTGTCCTTGTTGTAGAAACAGTTTTACCTTCGGAGGTCTTCCAGCCCTTCCACAGCTCCTCCACGGTGATGTGCTGGTCTTCACGGTGCAGGTTGCTGTGTTTGTTGGTTTGCTGCTGCTTCATGTCTTCTATTATAAACTAGAAAAAAAAGAGGACAACAGCAACAAATTAGTGAGTTTTTTTTTCAGATGTCACAAGTTACATTTATGGGTTTTGTTTTAAAATGACTGTGCATTTCTGTTTGTCTGTGTATGTCCATGTGTGGCTTTGACAGAGGGTGCTGCTGCAGAAAAGTTGGCTTTGCATAAAAGTCTGGCTTTGGATCACACACACACACACACACACTTTCTTTTCACTCTCCTTTCTTCCTTTTAGGGACTTTGAAAAGAGAAAGGCACCATGCACTTCCACCTGTGTGTGCATTTCTGTGTGTGTCTGTGTGTGTTCAGTTTCCGGCTCTCCTCTTTTGGCAGCTTTAAAGAACTAAATGCCCCCGCAAGGGAAAAAAAAACCCATAGCAAACAGGCCGAACCAACAAAGAATTGCCAGAACACCAGTCGCATAAACAAGAAGCATGGCTGACAACCGGACACCTCAAGGCATTCATTTCAGAGCTGTGTGTGTGTGTGTGGCATCAACACACACTGTGTATCTTGTGTAGGCACTAGCAGCTCCTGCATCCTTCCTGTTTTTGATAACTCATTAGTCTTTGATATTAACAGCAGTGAAGTGCAATACTTGTCATAAACACACACTGACATTCAAATTTTAAAGAGCAGCAGCTAACGTTAAATTAAACATTTGCATTATTTCTACACTTTGAGGAGAAACTTTATCTACAAAATGTCCTAGCAAGTGCAAAAATACTGTCATTACAAACTGACATCAAAAGTTAGCAGTACTTTCATTTTTAAATTTGGTGTGAACTAAGCTAACAGTTTCCCCCGTTATCTGTCTTCATGCTATCTAAAGCTAAGCTAACCTTCTTCTGGCTACAGCCAATTAACACACCGATAATTTGTTATATTTGGTGGGAGCTGAGCTAACTTATTCCCCTGCTATCTGGCTTAATGCTAAAACTAGGCTACAATCCTCTTGGCTAACACCTAGCAACAAAGTGTACAGGCCTGAACCAGTTTCCCAGCATGCAAAACTATTCTTTAAATGTGTTTAAATCAAGTAAATATGGGCTACCTGAGACGTTACAGTGCAATTCATGAACCATTTGTGACTATGTAACAAAAGGTAACGATTTACTATTAATTATCAAAACATTGTAAGGTAGCAGGAAGTATGCAGATCTGTTGTTGTTGTTTAAGGACACACACACCAAGTGAGGCGTGAGCTGGTTGGACCATTAGCAAAAATGCTCGAACCAAAGTGTAAATTCACAGAGGAAATGAAAGTTCCTGAGTTTTGTTCTGTTTGTAGCGCCGGTGCATAATGTCTGTGCAATGTCAACGGCAAATAAAAGGTGCCACGAAGTCGGGGAGTACAAAGAAAAGTACAAGTTGAAGGAGGAAACTCATCAGCGGGAGTATTTTTAAATCATGTTTAAAACTGAACGCTCGTGTCTGTTTTGACATTTCACACCGCTGTGAATCATAGATACAGATCAATGACTTTCACGTCTGACTTGATGAGAATGAAACAGCAGCACGCCCAGATTCCCTCACAGCTTGAAATATGTCATGTGCCTGCAGTAAGACACAAGTTATCATCGACGCTCCGCTGCACCAAATCCCCCCTTCAAACAGCCCTCAAAGCGTTTAAAGATACACGCCGAGCAACTTGCACTTATGCCGACATGGAAATGCACAAAACGTGCAGACGTGGCAGTCTTCTTTTTTTCTCAAAAGAACCACCGGCACTTTCACACGTGTCCACTGTGTCAACGCAGTCCGACAGTGAATACACAACGGTAGTCAGGTGTTGAGGGGCCGCCTGTTAGAAATGTTTCCAGCTCTGTGCACATTTTATTTCCTGTCACAGGAAGAAAAAAAAATCTCTGAGATCAAAATTAATTGTCCTCTGTGAGAATCACTCCTGGCACATGCTCTCATTTAAATATATTCTAATCACTTATCACCCATTTAAGAGAAAGAGAAAAAGAGCACAGTGACACACACATGTTGGATGTTGCACAAAGGGTCAAAGAGAGGGGACAACACCCATGTGACGTGCTGAGGACGAATCTGAGTCTCCACCTGATATCAAACAGGGTGCGCCTAATGGTGACGGCTGATGAGTGCTTTTATCAGCCGTGTTAAGTCCGCCTTCACACACACACACACACAAGCCTGGTTGGCGTGTGTGTGTGTGTGTGACATAAGATTTTGAACAAACATCCAACATGCATGTGACCAAGCCGTGGGAAAGATATAGGTGGCAGAGCTATGCGTGCAATGTGGTTCTACAGTAAATATCTGAGGCCGGGAAGTTGTGTGTTTGTCAGGAAATTACTTTACACCGGACATTTACCATGATTTGTCAGTGTGGTTGGGTTTTGAACTTGAATGCAGCATGACATTAGTTTATTAAATCTAAAAACTAAACTTCAACTTCATATGCATTGTCCCTTTACACAGGGGTCCAATTCCTATTTTTGGCGTTTTATTAGTGAACATGATAAAAAGGTTTGATTAAAAGGGGATTCAGGGAGTTACTAGTATATAATATGTCTGATATCTAGTGTCAATCTATATCAAGTGTTGCCGAGATGGAGAAAACTTTGCTGTCTGCGCTGCTCGCACGGCTCACAAGGTAGTGAGTGGAGATAAAGAAATTCATTACACCCCCACCTTAATGGATTGATCCAATCTAACCTTATTATTACGCCTCATTATATATGGATCATGCAACGCTTACTGAACAGAGGCATTTGTGTATCAACACTGATAAATACAGTGACAGAGATAAAACTACAGGTTCATGCTGAATCCTCATAATCCCAGTGTAACTCTGGATTTGTTGTGTAGCTTGTGTCTGTCCATGTCAGAGGATTTTCTAAGGGAGTCCATTTGGAGTCTGAAAGGCTCTTTGACCAGCAACATTAGTGGACAAAATACTCAAGAGAGGTCTTAAAACTTTTTTCCCCCTCTCTCTCTCTTTCCTTTCACATTCTTCTTTCACAATACGAATGCAAATGAGTTCTCTCTCTCTGACGTCAAGCCAGTAATCGGCTGAAGGAACCAACTGTCTGCTGAGTCACCGGAGGGACCACAATGTGTGCACGACGAGTCCAAACAAATGTCTTGCAAAGCCCTTAATGCTCGCTGTACTGTACTTCTTGTGGAATGATGAGAGGCAGACGGAAACCAGAGTAGGAAAAGTCTGCATTTAGACTTCAATGTTAAATTCATTTTTTTGTAAAGAAACATTTTTAAGATCCGTTCTGGGTCGATTGGTGCCTTTGCCACCTGTCTTAGTGCTTGAAATGCAACATCTGGCCACTTTGTTGTGCAACAGACCACAGATAAAGGCTCCAAGTAAAATATTTAATCCGGAAAAGAAAGATAACTTGACTCAAGAAAATAGAAAAAGACAAAAAAAAAAAAAGATGCTGAATGATTAGAGCGTTAAAAATGGCAGTAATTGTTTTGAAGTGCTTGGTTGCGGGCAGCCCGGCGGAGCAGCTTTGCATCTGGTCAAAGGCAGCTTTGTGATGTTTTATGGAGTCATATGAAATATGTGGTGAGCCTTTGTGCGGTCGCCTCGCGGCCTCTGTGGTCGAGCGTTTAGATTCGAGTGTGAAAGCTGTGATAATTACAGCCACGACACGGAGCCTGTTGAAATGTCAAAAGAGGCGAAATTAATGCAAGAAAAAACTGATAAAGACATTAATATCTACACACACACACACACACACACACACATACATACATAGAGGGCCAGCATAGACAGAGTATGACACATAGTCACACACACACAGACACAGTGGCAAACAAAGACATATTTGTTCGCATCGGATTCCAGACTGGGGGTAGTTGGCCGAGTTTGAGACTCTTCCCATGAGCCTCTGCTCTCGCCAGCAGTCGACTGTGACTCCTTTCACCCCCTGATATCGACGGTATCAGCCCATCTGTCCACATCTACTCAACTAATTTACTGCAGGTTATTACATCCATCACCCGCCATCTATCATCATAAGGCCAAAATGAATTTACTCCACGATATACCTCCACATTAATCAAATCCATTAGATACGTGAAATTGCAGATTAACTGCAGATTTGATTAATTGTTATTAATGTGCCCTAAATTTGGGACTGGGGGGAAAAAAAAGAAAGAAAAAAAAAAAGTTTGCTGTGCTTGGATTTGATTTATGCAACACTCAAACTACTTGGAGCACAACTGATTTATCACACATGACAGCTGGGCAGCTTCAGTTGTGAAACCATCACTTTCATTATCTTCCTCGTGCTTTTTTACATTTTTTTATTTTGCAAAGCTCCCGTTATTTAACCCGAGATCAAAGAGGGTGTCTTTGCATAACTCCTTGTCAGAAGTTAAATTAAATTGTTTTATCATGATGTTCTTAGAGCACCAGAAGTCAGTTCTGTCTTTTTTTTTTTCTTTTGAAGGATCCAAAATTATGAAACTCAAAGTTGTACTAAAAGTGTATATGTATCATATGGATTCAGGTGTTTACGGATTAAAGTATCAGATGATACACATGTCTATTTCTAGCTTGAGTTGCCAAACAAATGAGCTACTAAAAAAAAATCCAATGTTCTATAAATAGAGCTGATAGTGTATGCATCATCACACTGACCTACACTGACAAAAAGGGGAAGTGAGTGGGCTTTCTTTTGTGTTACTCACTCATCATTTAAAAAAAAAAAAGACATATAACAGCAGCATCTTCTAAAAATAAGAATCCACTAATAAATACGCTGCCAACCTTTTATTTACACGGACAGTTTTCTTTGGTAAGAGAGCGTTTCCAGTAATAAAAAATAAAAAAACTCCAGTGACAGAGATGTCTGCGGATTATCCAGAGTGTTCTTCAAAGTGTTTTTTTTTTTTTTTTTTTGTTCAGGAAGAAATAGCTCAACGTTTTGTCTCGGTTCACAGCAGGAGGCTGCGAGGGGAACGTTCCCTCTCCGCAGAACATTCCCAGACGAGTCAACAAACACCTTCGAGAACCTTCTGCGATCCCTCCTGTCTAAAGATACCGCCGAGACCCCCCCACCCACCCACCCACCCAATGTCGTCTGATCACACTGACCTAAAACATATATACACGGAGCGCTTGTACAGATGTAGGACTTCAACGATTCCACCCAGGTCTGTCAGGAACTATTAGAGCCCAGCACATACAACAGAACCCCCCTTCCCCACTCCCCACTTTCATGTCGGCTGAGGCTTTCGCAGTTTCAAAGTGATGCAACACGATCCAGCTGAACGTCTCCTTGGCAGACGGGGGAATCGCGTAGCCCGAAGCAACCGCCACCAACCCCACGAGGAGGGGACGTGCACCTGCCGTCCCCAAAGACTGGGCAGAGGAGCAGACCCCCCCTTGAACGTCACTCAAACCCCACCACCACCCCCCCCACACTCCATGATCATGCCCAGACTCATACAGTAACCAGAGACAGGATTGTGCCTATCAGGATTACAGCTGGATTCGACTCCTAATCAAATTCTTCCACGGTGGTCCAATTACAGATGCTTTTAGAAGACCGTAAAAAAATATTACTATTGGTTTTGAGGCTATTAATACACACGGGGAGTGAATTCCTGTTTGCATTTATTCAGCACGATGTTTTTTGATCTGACACCAGCTTCAGGGATGACAAAATCTATGATAAAGCTACTAAAAGTGACATAAAAACTGCCAAAATCTACCTTTTTACCCCCATCACACCGATTGATTCTGACAAAGATCCACCTGCTTCGCTTCCCCTAAGGGCTGTGTCTGTGCGCTGCTGTGACTCTGCTGCTCCAAATATCAACTTCAAACAGCAGTCAAAGCCTTTCTTGTTCACCGGGCCGACTGATAACTCTGTGCCCGTGACGTGTCGGTGGATACTGTAGCTGTAAAGGGAACTGAGAGACGCGTTTGGCCCTGCACCGCTTCCTTGTTTGCTCTCACTCTGCAGCCAAAGTTTAAACAGGTTTAAGCACACACAAGCCGGAGGGCACTTTGTGTGTGTATGTGTGTAATTTACTGCAAACTGGACCCAATAGTAAAGCTGTTAAAGTGCATCAAATGAATGAAATTTAAAAAAAAAAAAAAAAAAAAAAAGGAAAAAAAAGAAAAAAAGTCATGGTTACATTAGCATGTGCTAGGTTGCAGAAGCTAATCCGAAGAAAGACATGACATTAAATACTGTACTGTAGGCTATATACACAGTTTGTCATGAAGTTAATCACACAAGAAGTCGATGACTCAGCAACCATCCACTGATACGAACTGTGAAACATGAGTAGATGTTAATATTTCTGTGGGGGTTAATTTCCCTGTAGCTTGGCAATGCCGACTGCTGTTAAGATACGGAAGGATTTTAAAGATTAAAGCAAATGTTACATTTCAGCGCTGCCAGGTAACTCACATGTGACTGATAAATTCCTTTAAATCACAAAACTGATCCTGTCAGCTACAATACAACACCTTACTTCATTATGGCGCATAAATGAGCATCAAAAATACCATTAAGAAGTTTGAAGCCAATTAATTCATAGCTGAAATCCTTGGTAAAATCAAGGAGAATGGTTTACACCATTTACTAGACTCCAGGAAACCAGAATACTGTCTTAATCTAACTAATCTTAATCTCTCTTGTTTTTTGTTTTTTGACAATGCTGCTGCAAATGTACGGAAAGTTCGAGCACCAAGCCACTATAGCCACAAGACTGCTTTGAACCCATGTGTCACACGTGGTCAGGTGCTGAGAGACCAACAACTTTTCCGGCTGCAGAGTTTGATCATTTTCATCATCATTTCAATCTGCCATCATTTATTGTCTCGATTATTCTGCAAAGAATAGCAAATAGCAAAAATGAGAAATGGCAAAAATTCACATTTGAGAAGATAGAAAAGCCTAAAAAAAAACAACACACGTTTTTTTAACTTAGCACCAAAAAATGTATTGGATTGGAAAGTGAAACACACGAAAAGAAGCCAGACCTCTTTATCCTCCATCAAATTCCTCATAAATTATCTCCATTACTGCTTTACATGCTCTACAAACCCAAACAGGTAAACATAAGCCAAATGCCAAATTCCCCCATATATCTCCACCTTCTTCTGTGACAGCCGGACCTCTCATTTCATCCTTACCACCAGCACAAGAATCTCTGAAATGCGTGTCATGAAAAACTGGATATCCTGACCACGGCTTTAACATTACAAATATGGCCTTCCACTCATCTGAGTCATCCTCTTAAATTTTAAGTAACGCGAGAAGAAGACGCCGACAACGACGATGAGGAGGAGGACGAAAAAGCAGTGCCACAGGGTGGTGGGTTTTTGTTGTTGTTGTTGTTGTTGTTGTTAGCCGAGTGTAAGGTTTCAGCAATGAGGGTCTCGGCCCCTGAGAGCCACATGAAGCCCGACCCAGACGCCTCGCCCTCTTCAGGACCAGGACCCTTCATTCCCCAGAAGTGTGTCACTCCTTTCAACTCGTCAGTGCCAGGAAGAAATGCTTTTGGGTGAAATTTGATTCAAAGTTACATCAAGACCCTCAATTAGACTCTTTTTTTCCTTCTTGAGTCAATCTGAAGAAGTTTATTTAATCACAAGTTTTCAAACGGCTGCACATTCTATTAGCTTTCGGTCTTTTTTCTCGATATAAGACAACCTGGCGCTGCAAATCCGCTTGTTTCAGGTTCGCACAACGTTGTCCGTCTTCTCCCAATAAAAGTAACTGATAGACAGCCACTAATTTGGTGAAAGGTGCATCCATCATGTTATGAAACCATTGCTCCGGCTGCCAGCGGAGCTCAAGAGAAGGAGCTTGGAAATCCTCGGTAATGAGCGGCGGCCAAAAACAACTTTGTGTTTTTTTTTTTCTGCTGGGAAGAAGAAACGCACACGTCTCATTTGCCTTATAAAGACAAAGGGTGAAAGCGGGTTCAGGAGGGGCCGTACGTACGTGGCCCGCCGCTTCGTCCGAACAGAATCGGGGGGTGAGTTACACACGCACAGACACACACACACACACACACACATCTGACTCATTGTGGGCCGGGGGCCAGTTCCAACACTGCAGCCCTCGGGGGTCTTTAGACAGGACTCATATAGGATCCAGCTCTTTACTGAGGCGTCACCGCAGGGCTGCAGGGTATAACTGTTTCTCACACCAGCACTTCTCAGCCAGTTAAAAATGACTCCTGCCAACACACACACACTCTCACACACACAGAAAATGCAACCAGGGTCCCGAGTGGTTTCTTTTTGAACGTAAGAGGTCGACGATTACCCAGAGACACGCAGGGCACGGCGGGTCAGAGTGGTCTCAGGTGTCAGGCCGAGCCCTCTGGATACTCACACAAACCTGCCTCTTCTCTTCCTACACTACACACACTCACACGATGCACCTTTGTCACTGCTGTCGTCTTTCACCTGCACAAACCACACTTTTACATTTACCAAGTCTCAGATTAAGGCCTGTCTTATGCTAATAGTTACACAGTGGTGTTTGTGCATGCATCGATCAAATAAAACGATATTAAAAATCAATATTTTGTCTGTAAAAACACATTTAAGTACGTGCGTGTGAGTGTGTTCCAGAGGTCACGACTGCGACGGCTCGGCTCTCTCCGTTGATGATGACCACCGGCTAAATGTCCAAAATTATTTGACTTCTGGGACGGCTACGAAGCCCGGCGCGCTGCTTACAGGCTGTTAGTCAGTGTTTGCTCTGTAAACTAAATATTTACTTGTATGTGGTGATCCACTTTCAGAGGTGACAGCAGAAGTATTCCCGTGTCAACACTTAGGGTTTAACAAGCGGTTGGGCTTTGCTGAGCTAACGATATAAGAGACAGTGGATTTATTCTTATTATTTTGTTTTGTAGAGATGGTAACAAGGGAAAGTGGTCATATGGATAGTATGGGAGCTGCAGCGTGAAAAGCACCAGCAGCAGCGTAGATGTTAAAGTTAAAATCATTCTTATTCACGAGGCCATGACCTCAGGTTGGAAACTGTCACTTTAACCCTTGTGTGTGTTGTTTAAAGCCAACATCGCCCTCGGGGGGGCCTATACACTCCTGGTGAAAGCTCACCTCCACACTCTCGTTGACCTCTATTCCCCCGTCGTTGTCGTCGTCCAGCTGTTTGTGGATGTGCCGCAGCGCCTCCAGACTGAAGCGGTCGGCCTCGCCTATGCACGGCGGCATCACGGTGAGACAGGGGTCTGCAGAGAGAGAAACAAAAAAAGAAATAAAATATTCACGTCAGTCAGATGTGAAGGGTCAGGAGAGGGTTAAACTGCACCTGGGGGGGAAGTTTACACAGTGAGCACACGTGTCCGCAGTGGACACAACGGCAATTAACATAATTGGCTTTGGGTCAATTGCTTTCAACAGTGTGTGTGTGAGGTGTTAGCAAACAGTGGGTGATAAACTAAAGACAGGGCTGATTTTTAAATGTGAAGCCGTGATGATGCTGAATCAAGAATGAAGATGCTCGTCTACCGCGCATAATGTTTTGAGGATAGTGACGGACTTAGACAAAGATGGCTCCACCCTCAACGTGGCATTTAGTGAAAAAAATGCGCTCCCACTTCCTTGTGTGATTTGGAGGGAGGACAAGTTGTGAAATGAGTTTCTGAGCCTTTTTTTTTTTTTAGCTGCAGGGACTCCTCAGTCATTACATTACTCCAACAAGTAAAACAAGTTCAAGCCTCAGTCTCACAGATGTCACCAATGTCACTAGAAAACAAAAAACTTGGATCTCCCACAAGGGCCCTGAAGCTAAATATGAAATTTGCTGATTTGAATTTAGAGACTGAAACTATTTACAAATGATTAATTAGAAATATGAATAATCTTGTTGGGAGGCAGCTCAGCAGCAGACAGTCATTGCTCCCGCTGCACGCCGTCGTGTGCTGTTGTCATCTCTGCAGCGTCCCCACGGTACCACACCACCACCCGCCCTCCTCCTTGTTTTTATTCAGTCCCCCTCCCGTCCCAGTGGGGAAGTGAGCCCATTACTTCAAGCCTTCCAAGCAATGGACAGTTTGAGCTGGCCAGGAGCCAAACTGTCTCAGTGGAGCCACAAACACACACACACACAGATCTGAACAACTACAGAAACAGTAAATTATACACAAACACACACATATAAAATCAAAACCACATTTTAATAAGATTTAAGTCACAGTCCTCAGGATCTCTCCATAAACTTGGTGCACGAGGACGGAGCACTTTTCAGAACTTATAGCAGGTTGTTAAACAAGTCGTGCAAGGCCTAACGCATAATGACGGTGTCTGTCTGGCAGCGAAAGCCGCGCAGCACTCGAGGCAGAAACATCTAAACCCCAGACAATGAATAGACGTCTGCAACATGAACCCAAGCACATGCGTCGGTCATTTCATGGCTGTCTGAGGAGCTATATCGGTACAATGGAAAACTTAAAGAATGCGAAAAAGTGACGATCAGTAAATCAACTTTACGGCGTTGAAAGCGTTCACTCTTTATGAATTTCACAGCTTTTATGTGAATCAAATACAACTCCACAACTCAAAACTTGTGATGTATGGATTTCTAAAGTACAATTTATCACATGCTGTTACAACATAAGTTCATTTCTAAAAATACATTTCTTCACTTTCTTGATGAGACACAATGAAAGAAATGACACCACTCTCATGGCTGTAGGCGTACAAACAAAGCTACAGCTAGTTAGCTTAGCAGCATAAACACTTTTTATTTGTTAATTAGCTTATTGAGAGTATCAGTTATCATGTTATGTCATCACAAGTATAAAACATGAAGTGCAAAAACAACACTTTTGTAATCTTTAAACAGTAGGGTTAGGGTTAAAGGGATAGATCAACATTTTGGCAAATTGGCCCATTGCCATAATCCCTATAGTTTTAGGACTAGGTTCGTTACCTTTAATTGTCGGTGCACATTTACCACGCTATGAGATAATAACGCAACGTTACGAGCCAGAGTTGTTTTCGAGGCAAATGCAGAGACTGCTTGCCGAAAGACTGTCCGCGACAGGAACACGCATCAGCGGTTTTGCATGAATTACCTCTGAAACAACTTTGTCCCATTAGCCTCCGTAGCGTAGCTCTGAGCAGCTCACGGCTCTGCTCCACCGTTCTAAAAATAGCTTGCACCGACTATTAAAGGTAACAAACTCCTAAAACTATAGGGATTATGGCAATGGGCCAATTTCCCATAATGTTGAACTATCCCTTTAAGATAGCTAGTCCCTGTTTTCATGCTAGGCTAAACTAGCTGCTAGTGTGGTATCCATCTTCTCGTCTAACTCTTGGCAAGAAAACAAACATATGTTTTTCCTAAATTCCTATTATTCCCTTCATTGCTTTCTTAATAGCCCTATTTGAAAACAATATTCACACTCAACAGAGCCAGATATAAACAAAAAAAGGCAAAAAGAAGCTGCAACTATTTTAAATACATGAACTTGTGCAGCCTATAGGCCGCCGTGTGGCATTTTCTGTGGCTTTTTGAAGTGGGATCTGTTTACTGTAGACTTGACACATTAGTTATAGAGCTGCCACTTGGCAATCCACAGGAGTAGCAAAAGGAGCCATTTGATTGGACGAATGCCCGGTCTAAGTTTGGATGAGCAGGACACTGGGGAGGATGTCCGACGTGTCAAATGAAGAGACCAGTATTGGCAGCAGCAGGGGCCCGCGACTGGACTTGAACCTCACGACAAATTGAGCGATCATTTGTTCTTGCGTAAACAGACACAGTCGGTTGGAGCGAGCGTAAAAACCGCCACGGCTTTAAATCCTCCACCTGTTGACATGACGCTGACCAAATGACTCCACTGGTGTTTCGAATGAGCTGCAGCGAGTAGAAAAACGACCAGCTCGCTCGCTCCTGGCATGACAACCCCGCTGACCTCCACCAAGCTGTCCAGAGCACCATATACATGCACATATCATAATTCCTCACTTATGCACTGCAAAAATAGACATAAAAAAAAACACTTCAGTGTGCAGCCTTGCTATGAGACCCTAGATGGAAAAGTGCAGCTATTAAGAACAGGAAGTATTATCAACATAATAAAGCTCTTCCAGATTATCTTCAGTTTAGCTGTGTCCATCTGTGTCCTGTCAAAAAGCATCTGATGCTTGAGAACAAGTTACATAATGAATTTGCTTAGCTCGCCAGGCCAGTTTACATAGCTTACTTAGCCTGCTGTTTGCATAGCATGCATATCTATTCGGCTGTTTGGTTATTTAAACAGGGACAAAACCCAAATACTTTACTGGCGTTTGACACACACACACACACACACAGATGGTTGTACGTCCTTTTATGAGTCTCAGTTTCACTTTTATTCTCTGTTTTGCAGAGACGTCAGAATCGATTACAACTTTCAATGACGTTGATGTTCTTTTCTCTTTTTTTTTTTTACTCTTCTTCACTTCTTTGTATACTAGTGGCCTAATTCTGTTCTACATGTGAGCAGAGATCCCTCCGTGAACTGATTTGTCTTGTGAAGTGCACAGACGAGAAGATAATTGTGAGATAAAACAAAAGAAAAAGTGCTGTCATTCACTGACAGGATTTAGGCTGGCCCTCCTAGGGTGAAAAACAGAAATGTGACAGCACCATCGTTTCCTTCCCAGGTGTCCTATTTTTATTTTTAATTTTTTTTTCTTTCCTCTTATCTCTGAGGATGTTACGGGACACTTGCAATGCACCACCGCAAAGAAACCATGTGACAGGAAGCGGCTGCCGGTGGTGACCCCCAGCGTTCCAGGGGGACGCACGCTAAAATCAAAACAGCCGGGAGAAGCGGTCCCAAAAGATGACAAAATTGGAAAGCACTGGGTTATTTTTAACCCGTCAGGCTCCCAGTTGTCAGGATGTATGAGCTCAACAATGGCAGAGGTCTCCCTCGCTCAAACACGCATGCAGATGTTAAGCACACACTCGCAGTGGGCAAACACAAACAGGAAAGCGGTCGTACAGTAACTCAGTTTGCTGTAACTCATAAAATGCGTGCAAGCTGTCACAGAGTGCGGCGGCGGGTCTGGTTCAAAAGAATCTGATAACAAAAGCATTTAGCTGTCAGCTGCTTCCTTCAAAGTGAATTCCAGCACTTCTGGATGTATTTTTTATTTTATTTTTTAACTCTATATGCATGTCATTAAGACAGCTCAGTCTTTTTTTCTTTTAGCTTTTTAAGTAGGTGACAAAAGAAGCAATAAAAAAGAGGAGTGTGTGGTTGTCTAATGTGTTTACTGTGACTTTTTTGGGGACTTCCTTGAACCAGCTCCCTTGTGACATGCAGACATCATGTTTATGCCACAGACGAAGCTAACTCGCCTCAATTCTGGGCGTGCGTGCGGTCTGTTCTGTACGTCTTCAAAAACCCGTCAGCCGTGGTAAACATCTTCTCAACGGTTTGATGTGTAAATGTGACAGAAATGACCACAGAAGGAGACACGAGTTTCTCTGCACTCTGTTTCACCTCAAACTGACAGAACTGTAACTTCTATTAATAAAACTGCTCCAAAAAAAAAAAAAAAAAAACTTCCACTAAGAAAAAGAAAATGACATCAAAGATCCTGCAGTAAATCTGAAAGATGATTCTGCTGATGGTTTATATTATATGTAGTGAGGGAGTTGGAAATGATTGAGAGATTTCTTGATAATGACAAGAAATAACAGAAAATGCTACAAAAAAGACGACACAATGTGCAATAATTATAACTAATGGACATGTTTTACTGACCATTTGATCAGATTTTTTGAAAAATTCAAATCCAGTGAATGAGATTTCCCTTTTTTTGTTTTAATAGAAGAATTAAACTCCAAGATGCTGCACAGGTGTCACAGCATTGAAACTTATTCAAACTCAAACACTGCCATGTTCATTACTTTCACACCCAAAAAATACCTGAGCAATCGTGTACACAGAGCATGAGTTAGTCAGTGCAAAGAGGAAATAGATTGTCTTCCGTGCAGTTGATTTCCCGCACATGTAAGACTTTCCCAGGACTAAAATGAAGCCAAGCGTTTCAAAAAATCTCAATTTTCTCAGCTCAAAAGCTCCAAATTAGTGCTGATCTGATGGCTGGAGGACATGTCAGAAAAGAGATGTGTCTTTTTGTGGATGTAGCCTTGGAGGAATATCAGTCTCTCATATTTCACAGCAGGGACGCATGGGTGTTTGGTCACAGTAACAAAAAAGAAGGTTAGACTTTCATCAGCAGGGACTGAATGGACTTGGGGGGCATCGAGACATCTTGTCAGCCGTTGGCAGCCACCAGACTGAAGCTCTCTGCCCAGGAGGAGGAGGAGGAGGAGGGGGAGGGGGAGGGGGAGGAGTACATCTCATTTCAAGCCGCATCTTGGACGAGGAGCCACATTCAGTGTAAGAGTATCCAGGCTTTTGGGGAGGGGGAGCGGGTGTGAGCAGAGCCGACGTGAAATTAAGATAGCAGGATGTGATGGGTTTGACATGCGACTCTGGGGAGCCAAGAGGACTGAAGCCGTCTCTTCTTACCGTGCAAACCGCTCAAAGATTTTTCCCAGTGTCCTCGGCTATTTCCTGCTCTCACACATTCTCGCACAGACATTGTGTCTGTCTCGTTTTTTCTCGACACAGCGCACGCGTCTCTCTTAGACAGACAACAGAGACGCGACGCGGGTGGCGTTACAGGTGGCGGCAGGCAGACTCGATCAGCGACCGGCAGAGCAGGACGACAGCGATGAGGAAGCAGATGACAGAACGTGTCAGCGAACGCGCCACATTTTAAGACTGATGAGAGTCAGATCGGGGAGTTTGACCCTTTTTGCATGTTCAGCCCTCAGAGTGCGGCCATGTCTCAGAAAGGCTGCCCGGATCAAACTATATCAGGTTAAAAAAAAACGTAATTGCCTTGAAAATCAAATAAACATTGGGAAAGCACCTAAAATCCACAGCAGATACTTCTTTTGAGAACTGCTAAAAACACGCATCATGCATTCATGAAGAATTTCCCTTTGCACCTCACATCCCATGCAAACACTGCTGCGAGCAGCTGGTCTGGTACGTACAGCATGAGAGCTTCAAGCTTCATCCATGCTGCCGCCGCTGTCGAACAGGGAATCACTTTACTGTATACACTCTACCTGCTCATGGCCTGTGAAGGGCTTCCTGTCGATGTTAAGGATCTATACATCAAAGCTACTGTTTCATTTTATTGCAGACTGAACAGTAAAACTATTGATGAGAAAGAAAAAATGACCAAAATCGCAATAAAAGACGTGTCATCATCAACATATTAAAACACATGCAAAAATCCTATTTGTTTCATTTAGGTGTGTGTGTGCAGTTGAAAGATGAACTCGGAACAAAGTGATGGATGAAACTTTCCTGTCTGCGCTGCTAGCATGGCTAACAAGATAGTGGAGATAAAGAAATTCATTAGACTCACATTAATGGATTGATCCAATCTAACCTTATTATTACGCCTCATTATATAAGGATCATGCAACTCTTACTGAACAGAGGAATTTAGGCCTGCAACAACACACAGCTCTGCTAGTCTGATAGTCATCCCAGTTGGTTTACCAAACAGGGAATCTACTGCAGGTTAAGACAGTGAGCTATCCCTTTAATGGTGCTGAGACCATGTTCCTCTACATCAATGTCAATTATAGGTATAAACACAGAAGCAAGAGGTTAAATAAATAAATAAAGATGAAATTCACAGCAGGTACGTCATTGTTTAATGTTCCCTGTGGACATTTTGTTTTGGTCACTTGACACTTTCTTTTCAGGAGTGGTTGGGACGCTCAGGTTTCACCTTTAAACTTCCTGGAAAAAGCTATTTATACTCTATTATATTGTCAAACACAAAGTTCGGGTTAAAACTATAGAACAATGAACAAATAGTCAAGTCGACTCAAAAAAAAATGTGTTATTTCCAGACAGATCTTTTGACTTTTCCAGGCCGATCAGCCTTCTTCAAAAAGCTCGGACGCTTCCAATGAACCTGCCACATGAGTCCCGTCGCTGTGATGTAACAACAGCAGCTACGAGCCGAGTTCAGGAGACGTGGCGCTTGAATGTCACTCGGCTTCTCCACCTTTCTCTGTCCAGTACATTACCACAGGGTGTCAGCCATGTCAGCAGATCATTAGACCCCCCTGGCTCCGGGCCAGACCCTCATCAGCTTTCACACGTCCACAATGTATGTATGTATTTACCACGCGGATGATAAACGAGATGTTAGGTATTATTCTGATACGTGACTGTGTTTTATCGATGGCCTGAGTTGCCGTAGACAACCTCTGCTCCTCACATGACATGACTGAACATTATCCTGTGATGATCAACTCAGAGCTGTAGAAAATAAAATAATAATAATAATAACCACGCTGCCCAGACAAGATGCTCCAAATCCTGTCAAAGTGGGGGAGACGGGGAGGAATGTGACATCAGACTGGGTCCCCTGTATCCAGCGCCCATATGGCAGTGTCATAAGTCAAAGTGACGGGTCAAGTCTTAAAGGCAAGTAAATAAAGCTTCTGGAGAGTCTACCATTTCAGCTCATCAGCAGCCATTAATAAGACACAAATATCATTAGACGGCTACAAATGCCACCGGCTTGTGCAGAGAGAGAGAGAGAGAGAGAGGGGGTTAGTTGGTGGTAGAGGAGGAAACAAGATACACAAAGTGTTTGTATTTTTTTCTCAGTTTGCAAAAGCTGTTAAAAATGGAGCCCTTTGATTTTCTTATCCGACACAGTGACACGAGGAAACTTTTTTTTTTTTTAAAGAAGAAAAAGCTCACGGTGGCTTTAATGAGGTTGACCAGCAGGAGGGAGAGAACCTGACAGACGGCAGAAAATATCTCTATCTGAAAAATCTGATAAGTGCTTTTTTTTTTGCAAAGCCTCAATCACCCCCCTGCAAAATAAAAGCACTCGCTTATTTCACCCTTTGCTTTTTTTTTTTTTTTTTAGGCTTTTGTTCGGCTTGAGCTGCAGCTATGCTGACAGGTGAGCTTTGCAACAACTCCCCAGGGTGCACCAGGGCATGGCAGAAGAATGTGTGACTGCAAAATCATCAATAGGCAAAAACAACAATGTAGTGCTACACACACACACACACACACACACGGGTGCACTATTACCACGTTTCCAAGAGGGCAGGAGAAACTTTTTGTACAATTCAGAGCCACCTACACAGAGGCAGAGACTCTTTACCAGCCAGAACACACACACACACTAGGCTACAGGTTACACACACACATTAACACGTCTGAACAAAACCCGATCCACCCTTTGTGGCAATTTGAATCATGTAATAAAGCACAAGGAAAACAGATTAGGTGTGCAATACAAACTGAGGTGGAGCTGGTGTGAATCATCTAAACTTTTGTCTGTTTGCTAAAAAAAAAAAAAAAACTCGTTAAAGCTCGCACCACGGCAACAACACAGAGCCTCTAATAAAGTTCAACTCCAGATCAGATAGAAGCCGCCTGTCGCCTCTCTTATCTTTAATTAAATATGTGGACAGGGAGCTGTTTGTCTCCGACCTGTTGAACCCTGATGTAGCTCATCCATCTAAACCACCTTAATGGGCATCAGTAATCCTCTGCTTAGGCCACAGCTTTTTTTCTTTTCTTTTTTTCTTCTTCCTCTTTTTTTTTTTTTTTTGGTAAAAAAAAAAGTGGGGAAATAAAGGGGGAGAAGACAACTAGAGCAAAACGTGTGGAGGCCCACCAAGTCTGATCTAAAAACTTCCAGAAAAGGAGACGCTCCTTGCGCCCAGGCGTCCCAGGAATGTTTCAATAACAGCCCCGAACACGAGATGTGTGATGAACGCAACCCTGAGAGAGACAGAGAAAGAGAGAGAGAGAGAGAGAGAGAGAGAGATTAAAAAAAGGAAAGCAGGAGGAGAGAATGAAAAGACAAGAAGAAAACCGGAGCGCTCATTTAATTAGCCGGCGTGGCCTCCAACATGCTCTGTGGATATAAGGTTAATGGATTATATGTCTGCAGACAGCTGAACCGAGGAACACGTCACATGCCCGGCTGTACAAGTTAACAATGAACAATGAGCAGCAGCGTGATGGGAGCAGCTCACCATGCATTGGCCCGCATCGCGTAACGGGATCTGATGTACGTGCACAACCAACCAAGCGGACGTTTTTGACCGGCGGCGATTTTACAAAAGAAAAAGGCCCAAAAAATAAATAGTTTTCAATCCTCTTAAGTGTCTGTAAGTAAACAGAAAGGTCCATACTGGACAAGTCTGACTGGGATTAAGCGTCCCTGTGTGTGACATGGCCTCAGGGAAGGAAAGCTGAGGGTTAAGACTTTCCCACTGGACCTCTGAGAAGTTCTGTGTTTGGGTACAGTACCCCACGTTCTCTGACCCTGTCGGCTAAAAAAAATAAAAGTAAGAAAACAGTTACATATAAACAGAAACCAGATGTGTACAGAAGCAACAAACTTACTGTCATAACTTGAATCATACAGTCTGAACACTTCTAATTTAAAAATCATTCCCTACTAATTAGGACTCTTAAGGTTGAAATTTTAATGCCACTTTACTCATATAATTTTCCTGGACATACATAATTTGAATTATAGAGTTCCACTTCCTTTTTTACCCGTGACTTGAAGTTTTAAGAGACAATTTTGCATTACATACAGTTAAATATTGTGATATCACAATACTTTCTAAGTGAGATTGCTTATTATGTACAATTCTGACTTAAAACTTCAAGTGACGTATGAAAAAAGTCAGGTTGTTTGAACTGGATTGGATAAATTCAGACAAGAAAATAAAAAAATGTCACAAATCTAGGTGGATTTGAGCAATTTTAACCTGTTTTTCCTGTTTAACTAGGTGGATTTGAGCAATTTTAACCTGTTTTTCTTTAAATATTTGACTAGTTATTGTAATGAGAGTTGGAATTCAAGCCATATACATTCAAAAAGAATGTAAAATATGTCACTACTATACATTTTGTGGTATTTACATTGAGTGTCACTGTTAGCGCTCAGTCATGCTTTAACTGCTTTTAAGATTCAAAGTCTTCTTGTTATTTCTTGTTTCCATAAACATGTTTGACTGATCATTTCATGTCTGTCCTTTATATATGAAGCATCATGTTACAGTCATAAAACACGCCTGAGCTCATTATAACATTCAAAGAACAAAAATATCTGCACCTTTAAAATAAGCCGGCGTGGAACAGTTAAACAAACAAAATCCTGCACGCCGCTCTCGCTCCGTTTGTGATTTATTGCCACTCGTGTTTACATCCTCTTGGGTCGTACATTTGCTTGAAGATGTGTGCAAATTATAAATATCTGAACTGTCAAAATCCTCGGCTCAGACCTCTGCGTGGCCTTAGAAGAGACAGATTTAAAATGACGTTTATGTGAAAGGAAGGAACGTCGAGTACATCGTGTGCAAACCTTTACTGCTCCTTTTTAAACCCAGGAAGGTTTGTCAAAACAAACTGCTCTGAGAGGTTTTTAGTCTTATTTGAAAAAATGTTTTTAAAAAGTAGCACCAGAAGAAATATTTGTAATGTTTCTGGACACTTCTGTCACAGCGTTGAACATGTGAAGATGTCAGGCAGGTGAACAGCAGACAGCAGGTTTGACTCTGCCAGATTTTTGCCTTCCTGTTTGACAGGATTCTTTTTTTTTTTTTTTTTAAACACATACGTCAGCGTGGAAGCTAAGAATACGTGACACAATTTTGACAACAGGAAAGTCATTAAAGACACTTTATTTACTCTTTTTTGAAAAATGGAAACAGGCTCAGATACAATAACTGCGCTGAAAGTAAACAGAGGCGACACAATGACAGAAATGTCAGCGTGCTTGTGACACGTCCCTCACTGAAGGAAACAAAACATAACAGACATGAAACTGACCAAACAGACCGGCGCTGACCTATTTTTTCCAGAGGCCAGACAGCGAAAGGAAGTCGGTCTGTTATCAGCCGCTTTGAAGTGTAACACAAACTGGATCCGTTTTGGATCGGATCAAGGTCAAGTGGCTCCTGAGGGCCCACACCTGTTGGTGCCCAGGACGTGCTACTGTTAGCAGCGCTAAAAAGGATTAGCAGTCCACTTACAGTGTCCCATGGAGGCCTGTCACTTTGAACCACCTCTTTGACATTATCTATCTATCTATCTATCTATCTATCTATCTATCTATCTATCTATCTATCTATCTATCTATCTATCTATCTATCTATCTATCTACACTGCAAAAACTCAATAACTTACCAAGAATATTTGTCTTATTTCCAATCAAAACAAATCTCATTATACTTAAAATAAGACTCATCACATAAAAAGTAGCTTGTTTTTAGACACATTTTAATTCTTTCAAGCATATTTTCACTTAAAAAAATTTTTTTACAAGCACAAAAAAAACTTTCTTTCACTGGCAGATTTTTCTACTTATTTCAAGTGAAAATTTGTTTGAAACAAGTAAAAATGATCTAAAAACATGTTAAGTTTTAGGTGATGAGTCTTATTTTAAATGGAAAGAGATTAGTTTTGACTATAAATGAGACATTTTGACAAGAAATAAGACAAATATTCTTGGAAAGATTTTGAGTTTTTGCAGTGTATCTATCTATCTATCTATCTATCTATCTATCTATCTATCTATCTATGCTGGAAATGACTTTCTAGATTATGGGATTTGTTGTGAGCGCAGGTTGGAGCATCGGTGGAGACAGACTTGAGAGGGGACGACATACCAGAGAAATCCACACCGGTCTTTGCCCCTCTTGGCCCTCTCACCCCGGCCACCACGTCACGTGCCGTCTGCCATGGGAAAGTCCCTGAAATCAGAGGGGACTGTAGCTCCTGACACCCAATGTCTAACTTTAAAATCCCTCTCAAAACACATAGAGAATCTATTTTTCCTTACATTTTCTCAGTGGAGAATCAGGTACAGACATTGCTGCAAATATAAAAATCTCTTTTAACCCACGACAAATACAATTTGAGGTTTCACTTTCAGCGCTCAGAAAACGGGTGCTTTATTTAGTCAGAAATTACACGCAAAGCGAGAAAAGGCATTGTGACGGTTTTAGGCTTCTATGAAGGGCATGGCATTGGCTCCTTCCTGTGTTAAGGTGACGAGTATTATCACAGCAGGATCCCGCCCTCGTAACAGGACGAAGCTGTGACCCCTCTCAGCCTTTCACTCTGAAAGCACGCGGGGTTGAAACAGAGGATTTCTTTTTATGTTTTCGGGGATAAACCATCAGCGATTTCTTTCTTTCTCAAAGTCTCCCCACTGGCACAAAACCAAAAACTTCTCATGATATGGATCAGACTGAATCAGACTTTTGAGAAGCTAAAAAAGCTGCAAAAAATTTCCAATCTTCAACGATAATCAACAGATCAAATAGTTGCCGATTGATTGTTCTTGGTCAGTCGACTTTAGCTCAGTGTTTGTACCTGTCTGTATTAAACTGAGAACAGAGCAGATAGAGGAAGTGAGAAAGAAGAAGGAAAGAAGGAACCATGTATGTATGTTTTTGTGTTTGACGCAAAGATGACATGAAAAGCAGCCGGTGTTTGTGTGTGTGTGTGTGTGTGTGTGTGTGTCGGGGGGGGGGGGGGGGGGTCAACACCTTGAACTGCCAGAGTGGGGACAACAAAAGCCCACTCCCCCGCCGCCTGGCCACCCGCCTTCCCTCCCTCGCTCCCTCCCTCCCCTTGGGCCATGTGAGGGCAGCCAGTTGTGCTACTGTAGGCCACTCGCAGCAGGAAACGCTCCACAGCTGAGTACAGTGACCTACATCTCTTTACTGAGGTGCTCTCTGCATGAGTGAATCAGCTGTATGGCCTCCAGTGTTTTCTGCTTATTCATGACCTTACAACACACGGGTGTGTATTTTACCACGGATGCAGGATCTAATTTGAGGACAAATATAGAAAATGTAAAAAAAAAAAAAAAATTTAAAAAGAGACATAGAAAGTTCAATAAAATAGAATTCAAATTGGATTCAACTTCAACATGTTCACATGCGAGTAAATCGGGTCATCGATCGTCTCTGAGACTGTCAGTGACTTCAAATCGGTGCCGCGGCTAAACCATTAAATAAAGCCCCATTATCACCCGGTGGGGACTGGCTCTGTGCCGTACTGATGGTTCTCAGTAATAATAAGAAGGAACACTCTGAACCCACCACCCCCCACCATGTCAATGTCAGTACTGGGTCAGCGGCGGCCGCAACAGGGAGCGTGATGGAAAACGCACGTGGAAAACTTCACCAGAGTCTTTTATAAATACACCGGAGGGGGACGGGGAGTCGGGCCGTTTGGTGACGGGCCTCATTAGGTGGGATCACCGTCCTAAAGCCAGCCTGATTGAGGACGGGACGCAGCTGTCCACTTTTTGGGGGGAAGCAGGCTGAGCAGCGGAGCGGGGCTACGGGCGGCCACGCAACAGCAGCTTTTCATTTGAGGTCATTAATAATGTAGAAACTGGACCAAGGATCAGGATTAAAGTATAAATCATTCATGTTTTTAGTTGATATTCAGCAATACAGACAGTCACCCATAGACTTAAAGCTGCAGGCGTGAGCTCATTAGCATAAGCGACAGTTTGACAATATACACTTGACTGATCTATGAGAGTGAGAATATTGATAAGTGCAGCTTTAAACCTGCAATTACATGTTGTCCACAGCAAAAAAAAATCTATGTACACAACAATAACAGTTCAAACGTTTTGGTAAACAGTCACTTCATTACAATTAAAGCAGATAGAGCAACATTATTGTTCAGGGTTTCCCCCAGAAAACTTGTTAAGCCCGGTGGTAGGGTGTTTTTTGCGTGTTTTTTTGTGACAGGGGCCTGACCCTGACCATTGACTGATGGCAGGGCCCTATAGGTAACAGATTCATTAAAGCAGAAGTGAGTGGTCCGGTCGTTTTCGCTAATGCTGCGTTCCAGGCAGGCTTTTGAAATCGTAAATTACAGCTTCAAGTCACAACTTACGACTTTGTAGCGTTCCAGGCAACCCACTCGTGTTTTTCCGACCTGTTTTACCGGTGAAAGTCACTATAACAGCCACTCGTAACTTCCGACCGGTGAACTCGTACCAGATCGAACTGGTACGACTTCACGGTCGGAAAAATACGAGTTTCCTTGAACGCACCATAACAGTCCTCGTCCCTACGTCGCCACATTCACGGCGTTCCTTGGCTGCACACACAGCCCTGCATGCCGTTCTCTCTCCTCATTGGATAAAAACTGTAGGATACGATAAATGTTTTCTCCTCGACTCAGAGCAGAGCAGAGTGACTGACAGACCCGTGTTTCGGTCCAAACACTCTATGTAAGTGATTGCTGTCGGAAGATATAACTATTTAAGACTTATATTAACACAAATATATCACTTACTTCTGCTTTAATGGAGCAGTAGCATTTAGAGGGAGTAATTTCATAAGGCCTTAAGATCAATGTTAAAAGTTGACTAGAAATTTGAAAATATTATCATAAACATCCGTTATAAGACATTTATGTAACATATTTAAACACCAGTTTTTCTTACAGAAAGGCACTCTTGAAATGCTGTTCAATCAACCACAAAAAAAATAATAGTAGCCTAATAATTATAATTATTAAAAAAAATTTTTAATAAATAACATCAACTGTTTGCATTAAAAACTAAAAAACAACTGCCTGGTGTCTCCATTGTTAAAGTGTAACGTTATTTCCATGGATGTATTATAGATCCATGTTTTTTGTTTTTTTTTCTGACGTACCACGCTCTTTTTCCGGTCAGTCGTCATGGAAACGTGACACTCACGGATCTACTAGAAAACAAATGTGTGATCGCGAACTTTACGAGCTGAAGAATGAAACAATGGATCATTTTCACATCAGGTGAAAGCCCCGCGGCTCACAGGAGTCCGGAGCTCTGACGCTGCAGGGGACGACGTGCTAACAGCTACCAGCTAACAGCTAACAGCTAGCAGCTAGCAGCTAACAGCTAGCAGCCGTGCTACAGCAGCTGACAGAGCCTCTTGGAGCCGCGGTCTCGACTCACGTTAACGTCGTTCCTCTCGGTCAGCTGGTGAAGCAGCGGGCTGATCATTAGATGCGGTCTGATGAGCATGATGTCTGTGACGTGTCCCGTTATGCGCGACGAAGTTGTGACGTTGTCAGGTGATGAAAAAGACACCCGATTGCGTGTTCATGGAGTATAAAAACTGATTAAAAAAATTAATAAACGATGTTTAGCCTGGCGGTGGGGCAAGTAAGGCCTGGCGGGCCGCCGGGCTTATAATACACTGGGGGAAACCCTGATTGTTTGTTTGCATTGCGGGTTGTGCTCCTGATCAGTCTCCTTTTACCTCTGCTTTGGTCTCCACCCACTCCTGAGGGAAATAACTGTCTCTCTAGTTGTTGAATGCTGAGCTGTGCACATTGGCTAATTGCTAACTTTGTCTGTTTGTGCACTGCAGAGTTTTTTTGCTGCTTGTTTTTGTGAGAAAGTTAGAAGTTTTAGTCCATAAAACCAAAACACTGAGCTAAAGTTTGCTACACTCACTTCCTCCTGCAGAGTAGGGTGATATTTCTCTAGGGGTTTATCACTACAAACAAACCTCTTTCATACTGCATACAATTGAATCCACTTTTAATAAAAAAAAATATTTACCAGTGCAGCTTTAAATGATAAAATATGAAAAATAGCTTGAACGTGCTCAGTTTCCCTTCTAATGATTTAAGTGTTCCCAAAAGTTGCTGTTGAGTTCTGGCAAGGTTTGAAGGTCTGAAGCACAAAGACGTGATTTCATTTATCTATTTTATTTATTTGTTTTTCTGGCTCATGGCGAACCCTCCAGAACAGGCTGTTCCAGTCAAGAGAAAAGGAAATGGCTTTGCCTGTTGAGCTGCACACTGCAGAACCAACCCAGGACGTTACCACTCTCTCCACCACGTTCACGCTGACACTCAGTCACTGCGAGCACCCAGGGCCGATCCCCAAAATTAGCACCGCAGTAAATTAACAAAAAACAGAAATCCTGGTTTTCCTCAAGCATATGTGTGTTCATTTGATAGAGCAGGGGACCAGCCAGCAGCGTGGGAGTTATCACAAAATGCAAATTCCTGTGCTTCCCGCAAGCTCTCGTCAGATAGGCAAATGTTAAACCTCCTTTTCCAAACAAATCCATTCATTAATGCAGTCGCTCTGCTTTGAAAAAGACAATGTCACCTCTAATTTGGCAATATAAAGTATAATATTCAGCTAATTCTCTCCAAACTTAAAGAAGCTCTGACTTCAGTCTCAAGATCACGGTGGAGCAAAAGCAGAGACAGATCTCCTCCTCTGTGTCTGAGTCTGTGTAATTGAACCGATTGCAGACAATGTCATCTGTATGTTACATAAAGCTCATGCTAAATGTGGGCCCTGACTGTATCTGAGACAGCTATCATCCAGCAGGCAGAGCACTCGAGGACTAGATGTTCCTTGCAGCCTGAGGGAAGGGCTTTGTTTGTTGTAACGCCAAACAAGCTAAACACACAACACCATTAAAACAGGAGAAGACCACGTTCACACTGCCGCTAAACCAGCTCCCTCCACAAACACCTCATCCTCTCTCTTAAAAAAAAAAAGAAAAAAAAAAGAAGTATTTATTCATTCTGCAGGTTGTGCTGATTGTGCTATTTCTTTACAAACTATTGTTTACTCCTACTCTGAAAAAGGCTCATGTTCGGCTTTATACACACACACACACCCCGCAGTGAGACGAGACGAGTTACAATAAACCAGGAACTCTACACAGACGAGAAAGCCCACAATGAGGAACAAGGTTTTGTCGGTGAGGACAAAAACGTCATTTTATTTTCACTCAACGGGGGCTTTAAAATCATCTTCACATTGCCACTATACTCCATACGTCCAGTTTGACATCGTGGTGCAGCTTCTTCTGCAGAGTTTGATTATCTGTGTCTTAATCTTCAAAGATGGACGAAAAGATAAGAATAGATTGTATGTTTATGTTTAGACCTGGCTGTGGTTGCACAAATGAACAGCCATTTGTTGAGTATCTGAACAGTTCATACAGCATAGTGTTTATTGATATAAATTTTCAAACATGCACCATCACTCTGGCGGCTTCTCTTCAGCTCCAACCAGGTCTTTGAAGTTCCTAAATCACAGAGGTGCAGCCTGACCCACCAAATGTTAAACCTCGCCCCCCTCCCGTCTCACCCCCTCTCCACTCACAGCATGTTAAATGGCAGCTTTGAACCCTAAACTGCTTCAATGACAACGGCGTCGACTCAAACCTCAATTACCAGGGCACAAAATTCCTTCATTACCGCCAAATGTGTGACGTAGGTGTCTGAGAGTGTGTGTGTGTGTCTGTGTGTCTGGGAGTGTGTCACTGCAATCACTTGGTGATGTAACCTAATTTTCTGAATGTGTAAACATCCCAGAGTAAGTGTTACCAGTCACAAACACAGTGAATCACACCCTTAAAGGGATAGTTCATCATTTTGGCAAATTCGCCCTTTTGCCACAATCCCTATAGTCATATCAGTAGGTTCATTACCTTTAATTATCAGTGCATGTTGCTTTGAGATCAGCGGGGCAGAGACGTGAGCTGCTCAGTGAACACAATGGAGGTGAACGGTACAGGTCCCCTGTCGCTCATCAAACTCATCAAATACACAATCCAACAACTCCAAAACGCTCTGGTGGAGAAGTTGTGACCTGCACATTCACCACGCTATGAGATAATAATGTAACATTACGAGACAGAGTTGTTTTAGAGGCAAATGCAGCCGGAACTACTTTCCAGACACGGCTGCTGGGCAGAGTGACTTCAAAAGCGTAAGTAGTTAGTAGTATTTGCCTCATGTGTCATAATGTTACATAATGATTATTTCATAGCATGGTGAATGTGCAGGTCACAACTTCTCCACCAGAGCATTTTGGTATATCCTTTTAAAGCTGCAGTGTCTGCATCTGTGGCCAAGTGACAATGCTACATACGAAACTAAACTACACTTTAGCATTTAGCTAAAATATTAAACTAGAGAAGCACAAGAGAAAAGTTCAACTGACTTAGGGAGTATCTTAAAATTACCACAAAATTGAACCTCCAGACGTCTTTAGCATTAGCATGTAACAAGCCCAGGGTCCCATCCTCCTCCAGATGTGCAGACCACACACACTGGGGTGCAGAATATCATTCTGGACCCTCAAAGGCACAGGCGGTTGCTGGGTCGACGTAGACGGGCCCGTGTATTTATTTCCACCAGCAGCATCAGAAAGCTGATGGTACTGTGGTCCCCTCTCCTCCCTTATCACTACATCCCTCTTCTACTGTACCAGAGCAACAGACTTCCCTGTCTGTGCCGGTCGCCATGCCAGCCGGGCTTCAGCGCAAACAATGCCACTGTGGAGTTGCTGCGTAACTGAATGATAGCATTGATAAAAGGAAGCTGAATGGAAGAAGTAACTTCACAGAGAAAGACAGACCACGACTCTTTCTCTTTCTCTCTCTCTACCTACCAGTGGAAAGTGAAAAAATGAGGAAAGCAAGAGAAGCGTGCATGTTGGTGAAAAAACGACCGTGTGAGTTCAGGTTCCCATTGTTAGGAGGAATAAAGTGTTATTTAAGAGTCTTGCTTTAAAGCTGAGCTGCATTCAAGCGGATTTGTGAAAATGATATGTTAAGTCGAGGGATGACGACATTTAGGAGCATCATAGCAACACAAATATAAATCCTATGATTCACTAAGGTTGTGCTTAATCTGTAAAGAAAACACTGCACATACAGGAGCCACACACACAAACACACACTCACACAGTGATTGTGTGCTCCTTGCCAGTGAGAAGACAGCTGACCTTTCCGGGGAGCTGGCTGGGAAACGGGTAACGCTGCGGTCATGTTTACCGACACTGTATTAAGTCACCACTATCCCTCCGTCCACTACAGTTCATTGTTTGCGAGGAGCGAGGTCTGACATCGTCCCCCCGGTCCCCCGTTTACACCTTTGTGCTGCTGCTGCTGCTGCTGCTGCTGTTGTGGAAAAGGGCAAGTGTGCTTTTGCCTTATTAATCAATATCCCAGCTCATGCCCAGTTTATTTTCAGGGGCTGCTTAACACTTGTAAACAGACAGTCGTGAATACTTAACAGCTGTCTGGGTCGAGGTTTATTACTTTCTCCGGCGGGGGTGGATGTGTTAAATGAACATAAATATATAGATGAGACTACAAGCTAAGATTTACATGGCCCGTGTTTGTTTGTTTGTTTGTTTGTGTGCGTTTGTGTCGTCAGTTGCAGCACCTTGTTGTGAAAACAGGTTTGTCTGTGTTTGTGCCAGAAGAGATTTAATGGGCTTTAATGGGATTTCACCTGAAATGGGTGTTTTAGCATTTGCATCAGAGACGCCCTGTTTGACTTGTCCTTGATCATTTGCCTGCAAGTGTATGGGAGGCAGAGTGTGTGTCTGTGTGTGTGCTGCCTGGGAGGTAAGTGTTTCTCTGACTGACACACCTGCAGATGTGACAGGAGGATGTGGTCTGAATTTTTAAGAGCTGGAAAAACATTTTTTTGTGGCCTTCATCAGTGGATGGGAGTTTGCTCAGTTGCCATGGAGATGTGTTGCTATCACAAGACTTAAGAGTATTTTCGATCATGCGGTAACAGATGATCATACTCTGTCGGGCAGGGATCACGGCGTCCCGGATCGCCTCGGGTCAACTCCGCAAAGTAAACTTCATCCTCCATGATGAAGGCCATGAGATACGACTGAAAGCTCTGGAAATATTTAGTTAGCTCAAAGCTAAGCCCAAAAGTAAAGCTCAATAACAACAACAAAAAAACAAAGTGTAAACAGGAAAGTAAAGAAAGAAAACAGCCTCTTCCTCCTGAAAATGTTCAACTGTTCCTTTAAATCCTCGACTGTATTTGCAGCTCAGCTGACAAAGGGAACAGACTTATATACAAACTGTCAAGTGCTTGAGAAGGCGAAAAGAAAACCATAAACAATCCTGCTGCTAGCTTATGAAAACACATTAGTAAGAAATGTCATTTTGAAAATACTTGTTTGAACATCCTCTCTGCTCCACGTCCTACAGATGGGATGTGTGTTGTTTTCAGCTCCTACACTATCAGATATGATGTTACATTTCAAACACACAACTGGATCAAAACATAATATAGCCTACGTATACGTATGTGTATATAAACACTGAGTAGGTTTTGAATGGATCCGCTGGCTTACACACACTGCTGCACCTGTAAGTCGATGTACAGTGTGTACAACCATGTATTATTTACACACACGTGTACGTATACATCCTGAATACGTTGTTTCTATTTGTCTATTTTGTTGGTTTAACTGCTGCAGTTTAGTTCCAGCTAAAAGAAAAAAAAACCTCTACTGTGCATATCGTGTCTGTTTTCCACAGCGTCCTGTCTGCCCTGAGCCTTTATTTAACTTGGTCGACCGGGGGCACCTGTCATGTAAAACGCCTGTTAAATGAGCAACCGATCAATATTGACGGGTAAGAAACAGATGCAAATAGATGGAAATCCTCCTCTCATTAGATTATGTCAATAGTGCAGTTTTCACAAGGACAGGGGGGGTGAAGAGGGGAGGGAAGAGGGAGCAGGGGGAGTTGTGGGGGGTCACCTGTGGCCTTCTGGATGAGTCAAATCAGCCAGCGTTGTAAAAACGCATCAGCAGCAGCAGCCAGGTGGGCTTCTGTAGCAGCAGGGGTGTGCTGTCATGTAACGTGCAATGTGCAGAGCGCGTGTGCTAATGTGTGCATCATTTAAGGATAAGCAAACCGGTAAATCCAATGTGTGTGTGCGTGTGTGTGTTTTCATCAACATCCTTTGGTGACATTGAGCAACCATTACAGTAACCCTGGTCCTGCCCTCGGTGAGGATGCAGCCTGCATTCCTGTCATGTCATGCATTTCTCAGCAATGTAGCTACCAGAGGAGGAGGTGGAGGTGTATTGGTGGAATAGAAAAAGGTGACTGCCGACATACAAATGCATCACTTCACATTAAAAGCCCCCCCCCCTTCTCCTCTCCCCTCTTCCCTCCCTCCCTCCCCCTGCGCATGGGCTTTCCTCGGCTTTCCCCGTGGAAGCCAACTGGGAGCAGGAGGAGGAAGAGGGGGGAGGGGAGGAAGAGGAGAAGGGGGGGGGGGGGGGGGTAACACTGTACATGCGTAAATAAATTAGAGACAGTTTCGTGAGTGTGTGTCTACGCGTGTGTGTGTCTGTGTGTGTGTGTGTTGTTGTCACTTACCTGTGGTGGCCACATTTGCAGCATCAGACGAGTGGTCGGGTAGATCATTCGAGTGAGTAGTGCACTGAGAGCCCAGTACCGCATAGATGACGAGTCCACGTAGCAACACATTCACCACCTTGTGGATGTAACTCATGGTGGAAATGAGCTCGGAAGATCTAATATTTCGTATCCGTGGGACCGGAGAGTGGGAGCGTGGATGGAGGTTTTTTTTTAAAAGCACAGGGGGGAGGAGGGGAGAGGGGGTAATCCCGGGGTTTAAAAAAATATACTGTATAGGCTATAGAAATAAATATCCTATATCAGGTGCTATAAACCAGACAATGGATATACATATATTAAAAAATAAATATTCTTCATATAGAAGTGACAGTAATGGTGGTGTCTCGAGGGGGGGAAAAAGAGACACCTGGAAAATGCACCAACTTAAAAAAAAAATAGGCAAAAAAATCCCGCAGTAGACTTGTTTGCAAACCTACCGGCTAACAGCTAAAACAGAAGCGGTCATTGCTGACACTGAACCTCACGGGAGCGTGAAAAATGCCAACAAAATAATAGTCCATGGTGAAGTCAAGGGCGACGCAAACTACTCTGAAAGAAGAGAGAGTCCCTTTTATTAAAAAAAAAAAAAAAAAAAAAAAAAAACTACCAGCCTCTAATGGGTTCACTGGCTGCTGCTCCTGAGGGGTGACTACCGCGAGCTACGGCAAGCGAGACCCCCATATTTAATATTAAAGGCTACGTTTAAAATTAAAACACACTAGGTAACAATAAAATAATAATGATGGTAATAGTGAATACGGAAAAGCTAGGGGAGCAAACGCACATGCAGCCTGTGTGGAGGAATCCCCTCCTCTGCTCGTCCTCCTGTCCAAAACAAGAACAGCCCACAAAATGGGAAAAAATAAAAACAAAAAATAAAGGTAGAAGCTTTTTCTACCGTGGCAGTGTCCGCGAGCTTCAGATAATGTCACGAGCGCGTGTAAAATCCTTACGTGGGCCTGGGAGTTGGAGGGAGACCGTCCCTGTACTTCCACGTACAGTACACAAACACCGGGGACAGCTTCAGCATATTGAACTCACAGCGTCTCCTTAGGTCCGCCTCTTCATACGAAAGTAGCAAATCCCATCGCATCAAATAAACACACACACATCCACTCTTCCACACTTCTTCCTTTCTTCCGTCTAAGCGGCTAATATGTAGCGCACGCGACATCCGCCCACTTTCTCCATGTAAAAGTTTTTTCCCCTCTCTCTGTCTCTGTGTCTCTGTGGCAGCGGCTCCTCCGTGGTACCGACTCGAGTCCTCCTCCTGTCACATCAGCTGCTCGCCGCCGGCTGATGCAGACCAGCGGGGGGAAAGGGAAGCCGAGCTGGGGCGGAAGTCGGTATGCAAAAATGGTTTGACATCAGGAGGAGGAGGAGGAGGAGGAGGAGGAGGAGGAAGCGGGTAGCCGATTTGTTTTTTCTTTTTTTCTCTCTTTAAGTCATTCAACAGGGCTGTCTCCTCCCTCCTACCCGCGGGTTCCATGCGTGATAACCCACCACCTCCACCTCGCTGCCTTTTTTTGCAGGATGAGGTGGAATCTTTTTTCTTTTTTTTTTTAATCCTCCACAGAAACTTCTTCGGTCTTTCCTTTTTTTTCTTTTCTTTTTTTTTTATTTACCACTGTCGTGAGGATGATACCCGCTTCATTGTTCTCTCCACTTCCCCACTCACTCTGGGCACATCCAAAGCTTTTCCTCCAGGCTGAGCGCTCTGATTGGCTGCACTGTCCCAACATGGCAGAGTCTGATTGGCTGCTTCAGACAGCACTTTTTTGGGGGGCTCTTTTTGAAGATGCTCAGCGCGGGAAATAACACGCCTCCAGAAGACAGTGTCATTTTATTTTTTGCCCAACAGACCTGCCCCCACCACCAAATACTAGCACCATAACTAACAACTATAATAATGATAATAATACAAACGTACAGTATATAGCTTCCTTTTATGTCTCATGCTTCTTATATTATACTGTAAAAGTGTTAAGAAAACAATAATTACCAATACTACTACTATGACTTATAATAATAATAATAATAATAATAATAATAATAATAATAATAATAATAATAATAATAAACTTATCACTAAACTACTGGCAAAAAATAGTGTAAAAAACATTTTAAGAGGACAGTGTCCTTTGATGTGCAAGCAAATTAAGTTGTGTAAACTTAAATAACACATCCATTCATGTTTTGTTTTGGAAATCTTTGTACGTTGAGAAGCAGCCATCTTCAAAACAATTTTAAGTTTGACATTATAATCGTTAAATGTTTCCATAAACTACATATAAAAATAGAATCTAAATATGATGAACTAAACACTTGAATAATAGGCACAGGGAAACAGGAAATGTAAATGCTTTTTTTTGGACAATAGAGATAAGAGAGAAGCAAATGGACTTTCTTGTCAATCCACTCTTTCCATGATCAAAAATAAACCTTCACTGTTTCTTTTTAAAGACAGGGTTTCCCCACAGTCTGTGGGTTGGGACTGTCAGGGCCATCCCATGCAAAGTGAGCTCAGGCTCATTTCAATATTGGCCTGTTTACTTCCTTGTGTTGAACCAACATGACATTTTCATATCAAGGCCCCCGACAAATAAAAAAGATGACCTCAGACGGCCGGGTGGGTGGATCTGTAGAAAATCCAGAGTTAAAGCAGAGGATTTATGGAGTTTAACTACTTTTACATTCAGGTTTTACTTTTACAAAGCTTTTTAGACTGAACTTTTGGTGAAAACAGCACCAGTCTTTTTCACATCTGCCTTAAGAGATGGAGCAGGAACAAGCTCAGGTCTTTATTGCAGATTCCAGTTTTACATGTCTTTTACATGTCTCTTACTGCAGCTGCCCAGGGATCTCCACATGAAGTGACCTGCCCAGGATTCAGGCCTTCAAAGAGCCAAAACGCTCTCGTGGGCAAGTTGTGACCTGCACATTCACCACGCTATGAAATAATACATTAACATTAGACAGAGTTGTTTTCGAAGCAAATGCAGCTGGAACTACTTTCCAGACACGGCTGCTGGGAAGAGTGATTTAAAAAGTAGTTGTGAATATTTGCTTCATGTGTCGTAATGTTACATAATTATACATGATTATTTCATAGCGTGGTGAATGTGCAGGTCACAACTTGTCCACGAGAGCATTTTGGAGTTGTTGGATTGTGTATTTGATGAGTTTGATGAGGGACAGGGGACCTGTACCATTCACCTCCATTGTGTTCGCTGAGCAGCTCACGTCTCTGCCCCGCCGATCTCAAAACAACATGCACTGATAATTAAAGGTAATGAACCTACTGCTATGACTATAGGGATTATGGCAATAGGCAAATCTGCCAAAATGTTGAACTATCCCTTTAATACTTCACTAGTAGTATAGGATCATTACTGTAAGTCGGTGGCTGATGTAACTGTGTAGATGAGACTACAGGCAAATGCAGGTTTTTGTTAGCACATGTTTTTCATAATCCTATAAGTGCGACGTGGGTAAACCTACTGTTACTTTGATGTGTCCCTATACTTCTGGGAACACAGAACTGTCTCATTACTCTGTTTAATTTGATATGGTTCAAAAGCGTAACCTCATATCGTCAGTAATGAGAGCAACTACGCGAAACATCAAGGCCTCGCTGCTGTCCAAACACTTAATAAGCTCAGTGTACATGATACGGCATTCAGGGAGAACTCTTTCAGCGATGGCCAGCCTCACGGTGATGACGGACACAGGACACATCAGCCTGCAATGCAGCACAGCAGCCACCAGGAGGGACTGCCGTGTGAGCCAGCCGGCCGGCCGGCCACAGGGCTACAGTAACCGCCGTCTCCAAAGGGAGGAACAGGCTTCTGTGGGGCCAAAGGAGGCGCACGGCTGATAGAAAAGAGTCGTCGGCCGTGGGAGTGCTAGTAAACAGGTGGCAGATGTAGCAGGAACCCGGGAGACGGCGAGAGGCGAAAGAGAAGAGCAGCATAATTCGATACTAGCCCGCAGAGGGGGCAGCAGGGAGGAAGGCAGCCAACAAAACCAAGGAGGGATAGAGCAGATGCTACGTGTAGGAGGAGGAGGAGGAGGAGGAGGAGGAGGAGGAGAGGGCAGACGCTCAGGTCCCTGAATGCAACGCTGCTACCTGTCACTTACCCGTCCTCCTCACCTTCTCCACAAATGCCTATGGTTATCCTCGCAGAGCGCAGCACGCCCTGTCCAAATATTTACCGTGTCACACAAACGGGAGAGAAACATTCAAATGTGGAGCAAGGAGGGGAGGGGGAAAAAAGCTGTCCAACATTTTAAGGTTTAATAGAATTAAAATCGAGGGAGTGATTCGATAAATTATGATTTTTTTTTATTAAAAAGATGTCAGTATGAGGGCGTAATAAACATTAATATGAGTTGTGATGTGATGAAAGACATTGGCAAAGCATACTGTTATAAATTAAGAAAAAGAGATTTGATTGCATTTAAACCAAAGTGTCTTTTTTTTGTGGGATGAAACAGGTCATTACATTCAGGGTGTAAATTCATAATTCAAATTGAAAAATGTTCACAATGAAAAATTAATTTAATAAATAAACACTGGCACTGGAGGTGCTAAATATCCCTTAATAGTGCAGTAATATGCAGTTCCTTCATAAATACAATACGTTATGCTTAATACACAGCAGCTTCGGATCAGATGAGACACAGTTTTGATTCAGTTCACACACACACACGATTCCTCTCGACGCGCCGGCGCTGACTGATGTTCAGCGGTTCATCAGCAACAGCTTTATCTAATAGTGTTAAAACACACGCAGGAGCCGCGGAGGAGAATAAATTGCAAGAGCTAATTAACACTTCATTAGCCAAGCTTGGAGACGTTGCTGTTGTTCTCTCTCTCTCTCTTCCAATACAATTAACTGCTGCATGCTACTCATCTCCTAATGAGCTTCTCAGCTGATCCAAGCGCTGCCGTGTGTATCGTCTTTCCTGCGGCGCATATGGCTTATGGAGGTTAGCTCAACCGTACCGGTCTGTAGGCTATACTTATATACCGCGTAAATATCTAATAACATGATACAGGGGGGTTCACTATCTATGGTGCATTCATGCTAAAGAGAGGGAGGTTTTGGCGTTTTGATTGGGTGAGGTGTTTGATGCTCGTGTGTGAGGGGGTTTTGCCTTTGTTGCTCCAGTGTTTCTTCCGATTGGATGATGATTGCTCTTATGGCGTAGCGAAGTGGCCTCTCCTAGGTAGCGTCTCTTGATGGTCGCGTGGCGTGGCGGGCCCCTCAGATGGCGGTGGCGAATAGAAAGATCTGGATGAGTGGCATGACCTTCAGAGTGGAAAGGTCGGCGAGGACAGCCTGCGGTGTGTACGTGAAACAAAACACAAATAAGGCCTGTCATTCAAATCCCCAAACCCAGGAGAGTGACTATACAGCACGCCGTCACCCCCTTCCTACAGACATCTTCAAGGATTTAAAAAAAGACACGACACGCATAATGATGATGCAGGATCCTCGGGAAGCGACAATCCAATGCTTAAAGAGTCCCACCGCTCCCCACCCTGTCCTTTTTGGATCGGTGGGAGATTAAATTTAGGGACCCTATCGTGTTTAGAAGGAGGGTTTAGTGTTTCAACGCAGGGCTCGAGGTTCTAAATATAAAGATAAGGAGCAGTGTGTTATGATACCTCCTCCTCCTCCTCCTCCTCTCCCTCCCTCCTCCTGAGGGCAGGTGGCAAATGAGCAAGCAAATAGTGGCGGTGGCCGGGATCTTAGAGCAGCAGATCTGCGTCACATTGTAGTTTAACCCCATCACCACCCTCGGGAAGAGGGAGGGGGGTGGCGAGAGAGGCGAGTCATCGTGTGGTTTACTTAGTTTCAGTCATATGATAGCCGCCGCGCCACAGTATGGGAGCGGGTGTGGTATACAGTGCAGGCGAATTGCACAAGAATTACATTACTGGTTACTGTAATCATGTAACGTGAGCGACAGCGCAGAGGCTGATTCAGGACCCACTCGTTTAGCTGCGTCGTTGCCAAATTTGAAAAGCAGGATTAAGTCTATTGACACGTCCCTGCGGCTCAAGATGGCCGCCGATCTTTACTGATGATGATGACTTTACAACATGACTGCTGCTTCATGAGTGAGGCTGGGGAGGTGGAGGGTCTATACCGTCCAGGTTCTTTTTAGGACACTGGGTTACTGGTACTGGCTGGTCATCATCGGCTATTTACAGCCTATCAGGGGTATGTGGGCGACACAGTTTCACACACACACACACACACACACACACAGTGATACTCTCTCTCTCTCTCACACACACACACAGGTGTAACGTGAAGTGACCATACCTCAGCTGAAGCCAGTGATGTCACTTCCATCAGGTTCTCGGCTCGGAAGGCGAACACAGCAGCTGCTAGGACTGGAGGAGGTGAGAGTAAGGAAAGAAGAGAGGAGAAGAAGTGATATAGGAGAGGGGAGGAGAGAAGGATGACACATGGGAAAAGAAAAACAGAAAGAAGAGATGAGGAGAATGGTGGGAGATGGGAATGAAAAGGAGGGGGAAAAAAAGCGATAATAAGGCAACAAGTGTCATAAGTTATGTTATAATAACTGTTAATTGAAAATGAGTGTAATCAGTGTGGCTACCTGCAACTATCTCCAGCGAGTCGTAGCCCAGGATACGATCCCAGAGAAGAAGGAGCTGGTCAGTGGACAGGTAGCCAGAAAAGGCCCGGACCATCCACTTAAAGGCAATACGCAGCCTGACGACATAAAACATCATCATCGTTATTTTGCCTGGTGGCCACAAGAGCTTGAGATCTTCCATAAGCAAATATAATTCTCTGAGAACAATCCAGACTTAACACAAACCTCCTCACCCAATCTAAAATTTTCAAATTCAAGGTTAAAAAAAAAAAAAAAAATTGCAGTGATGCGCCACAAGATGGCAGTACATCATAACTATAGGTCTGCAACAAAACTGCAAAACCTCAAGAATAAAACATCTGTGCATGGATGGGATGTGACTCATACGCCTTAAAGCAACAGCTAAATGTAAAATATCATTTTCTCTAAATGTTCCTGATAGGAACAAAGGGAAAATTACAGAGGAGAGAGGAAAACGCACCTTTTATGGTAAATACAGAAACTTCCCTTTTTTACATGTAAATGGATCATTAACATGTCAGTCAGAAGGTGTAAGGAAAGCTATAATTACAGAGTTGTCATGCATGGTTTGAGTATTACAGTAAATGTGTGTAGCTGAATTTCTCCTGAATTGGCATTGGTACCGTGTGTGTGTGTGTGTCTGTGTGTGTCTGTGTGTGTGTGCAGGATATACTCACGGCTGTGCACCGATCTGTCGCAGGTGGTAGAACAGCTGAGGCAGGTGTGTCTGAAGCAGCCGCTCAAACTGCAGGCACAAAGACACTATACCCTGCAGGAGCACATGTGCAACCGTGTTTTACTACACACACGTCAACACACACACACACACACACACACACACACACACACAACACACAACAGTTTCCACCTTGAGACTCGTCTTACCGAGGGAGAGGAGGAGATGGAGTGTAATCTGAAGAAGTAGCGGATGTACATTTCCCTGAATACACTGTACAGCTTGGATGGCTCGTTGTACAGGAAGCACAAAGGCGCCACTGTGGGACAAACACACACTCCCCTGACACACACTGCTAATTTCTCTATTTGGAAGCATTAGCCCACCCGGGAAACGTACTCACCATACATGGAAAACCCATGGAAAGGGATCACACCTGTTCAAAATGAGATTTTCAAGTCAGTGCTAGAAGGAAATACTAAAACTGTCGTGTTGTTTTGTTGATGTCAAGATGCAGACTCACCGTTGGGAGGATAAACAACAGCACACTCCTCATCTCCCACTTTCCCTGTAAAACAAAGACTTTGAGCACCATCTCTGTGGCTTTTTACCAGTGTCTAAGTGTGTGTGTGTGTGTCCTTGGTGAAGGGCACATCATCTCACCCTGGATGTAGGATTTAGGAGGAGTGGCACTGTTGTATTTGAAGTGGTCCAACACGGCGGTGTCTCGGGAGAAACACAGCAACACCTGGGAACACACAGGGTTGGGATTAAACACGCACACACGGTCGCACACACACATTTTGAACAAGATGAACTGACCCTGGATTCAAATTGAACAGATGTTCCAAGAAGCATAAAACCTTGAAGCATCATCTAACACACATTTGCAAGAAAAATCTGTTTTTCTGCATTAACTTCACACAAAATGTGATCTGATCTTTATCCAAATCACAAATACAGACAAACACTGTGTGTTTAAGACACCAACATTAACAACACTAGTAGAAAAAGTAAGAGATGTCTTAGATATTCAATAACCAGATAAGACCAAGCTCCTTTGGCAGCAACAACCTCAGACCAGCTGAGATCAGATCTTCACAATGTTCAAGAGGAAGTGTGGACTGTTAGAGACATGTTGTCAGGATGTCTGGTGTGAGAGCTCACTTCACAGCATCTCTACTGGATTAAGGTCTGGGAGGTGTGGAGAGTAAACGTGCAACAATGCACCATGATTTACAGCATAATTTTGAACAGAGATGTTAAAGGGACAGTTCAACATTTTGGGAAATTCGCCTATTGTTTTGAGATCGGCGGGGCAGAGACGTGAACACAATCAAACTCATCAAATACACAATCCAACAACTCCAAAACGTTGTGACCTGCACATTCACCGCGCTATGTAACATTACGAGACAGAGTTGTTTTCGAGGCAAATGCGTAGCCATTTTCACCAAGACATTTGACAGCAATGTACATAATTATACATGATTATTTCATGGTCCTGTGACTATAGGGATTACGGCAGTAGGTGAATTTGCCAAAATGTTGAACTATCCCTTTAACCAGCTGTTTCATCTTTTGCCTTTGTGGTCACCTTATCTGTACACCAACTTTTATTTTAGGGAGTGTAGCCAAAGACCTCCTCAACCATCTCCATTAAACTAATGAATATCTAAAGGTGACTTTGCAACATTTTGCAAGATCTTCTCTACAGCATGAGCAGATGTTTCCTATGAGCAGCCAGCCCATAATGCGTAAGTGGTTTTCCATCAGTGAGAATGGCTCGAACTCAAACCTCCGATCTGGTTTCATTGACTTGACTCTAGGTTTGATAAGTCCTGACAGCAGCATTTGTTGCTTCCATTTAGCCGAGGAGTTCGCATACTAATGTTTTCAATTCATAAAAAGAAGAACACAAAGATTTTATTAGTTTGTTCAATTTAGACCATGAAATTAACAAATAAATGCTGAACGCTGTTTTTTCTTGCCACTGTAGATGGGTTACATGTGCGGTATGTAATATCATCACTGGCTGATGACAGGGGACAGGAGCGACTGCAGTTAATACGCTTGTATATTTTCGAGATGACGGCCTCTTGGGTAAGAATGTCATTAAAGCAGCACACCTGGATCCGGCGTTTCAGGATGTACCGAGGCAGACGGCGGCCAAGCAACCGTCAAATGGGACTACTTGTTTCGCAAAAACGACCGCATAAGTGGGAGCTCTTTCCATTACACTACCAATTTCTGTGTCATTTTGGGAACAGATTTCATTTCCAGCCACCACTTAAGATGAATTACTTTTGGAGGAGGGGGATCATCTGTCTGACGGGGCAGCGATTCATAAAGCCTCGTTAATGGAAGAATAGGAAAAAAAAAAGCCCTGGCAAATGAGGAACTATACAGCGTGTGTCTCGGCTGCCTCTTGTCTGACCTTGACCACTGCTTCGGCGGTTACAGAACCTGGGTGGTCCGGTCCCGCTGTCGTACTTGAAGTGTTTTTGTCTGTTTGGATGGATTGTATACTGGGGGACATTCGGTTTTAGGACAGAGCTAAATACATTTATTCATCTCCAAATATCATTAGTATGTATTTTCTCTCCTGAAACATCTCATATTTTTGTGACATCTGGCAAACTTGCACATCAAGAACTTCCTCTACTTCTTTCCACCTGCTCATTTAACTTCTTCAAATCCTAAAACGCCCTGCGTGTGTGAATCCGCACTCCTCCTTCCACAATTAGCAGATTGTTTCACTGCCTAGCGAGTTTATCTCCGGTCAATATTGACAGGGATAACCGCAGCTTTGTCCTTCCGACACCTGTGTGCTCATACATAGGTCAGCCGCCGAGGAGCATGCACTTGCTCAAAGCTGCTGAATAAACCGGTTGCCAAGGATATATATATATGTGTTTATCGGCTGAGTGCCGCATGCAAACAGAGCAGCGTCGACCAGAGCAGCTAATAATAACAAGTCGTATCCGTCCGGGCTGAAAAACATACCTGTAGATAAAGTAGGAATGTTCTGGTATAATAAACTGTTCCTTATGTGACAGGGAACTGACACAAGTTGAAATGTTTGGGGCGGACAAACAAGTCATTATTGATGATTAAGCTCTTATCTAGTGGACTGAAGGAGACGCAGCGCTGATAATGGCTCTATTTTGAACGTTAGCGGAGGACATTTATGATCATTTATACTAATTACAGCAGGCAATAATCATGTTAATATGCACAAAAAGACTTTCAAGTTTGTTTTTTTAACTATGGTGCAATGCTTATGTCCAATACATACGATAAAAAGCTTTTATAAAATATCTTTTTGTCTGTTAGTTTTCAGTTGTCGCTGCTTCACTCCAACGTAAAACACACAATTTCTTGCTGAAGCTACAGTCAGTCAAACTTATTCTTAGTGAGTTCTGTATTGTATATATGTCTTCATTGGTTTGTCATAGCATGGATTTACTTTTTCCTAAATGTGATTTAAGTTTGGAACGGGTTGCTTATAATGGCTTAAGTCAATAAAACCCCCATCAACCAATGAAAACTATGAGTTTTTGAGTTTAAGTTAAAGAAATTTTTCCTCATAAATCTGAAAAATATTACAAAGTAATACGTGAAACCAAGTTTTCAGCAGCTGGAAAGTTGAACTGGGAAAGAAAGAGAGCTCACCTGGTAGAGGAAGTCTTCAAACACAAAGTAGTAGTCGTCATTACTGGCTGTGAGCTTCACATCCTGGTGATGAACAGGACAGAAAACAACTTTAAACATGCACCGACAGGTTTTGGTGTCAAATGTTTTTTTGGTGAATATTCAGGTTTAAGGGTTTCACCTTAAACCTGTGCAGTCACGCAGACATGACCAGTACCTTGTAGATGAGGTTGTCCACCAGCAGGTAATGTTGAATGACTCCAGCCTTTAGCTGCTCATAATGCATCACGTCCTGTAAAGGCAAAGATCCGACATGTTTAATGTGCACAGTAAGATAAAGATCATATTCAACTAGTCGATGCAGCGTGTAGGGTTCATAAAAGTAATTTCATAATACTTTATAATAATTGAATAGTAAATGATTGAATGTTTTATCTAGAAATCCATCACCCTCTTTAAATCACTTTTAAATCAACATTATGTATTCTCCCTGACAGTGACGACAGCAGGATTAAACCGAGCCTAAAGGACGGGTGTCGCGTTTCCGAACCACATGGTTAAACTCAAGCGCGTCTCCGGTTCTGGACAGTTTGTCATAAATGAAGCACGGAGCAGGCGACAAGAGGTGGACGGAGCAGTAAAAACGTCCTCTGTGGCAGCTGTGAGGCAGCTTGGCAGCGACCGGTGCTGCGGAAGTGTCGAAGGGAACAGAAACAGAGACGTTACCGTGACAGCTGAGACAGGACACCGAGACCGCTGCGGTTATATGGACAAAGTCATCGGAGGGGGAGTTCAAATGAGTCCTGCTCAAGTGTTTAACGTTTATTATACAGAACGTCTTGCTGCTGTTAAGTGAAAACCCAGTTCACAGCAGTTTCACCCTGGATGAATAAAATCAACTGATAACATTTTTCTCAACATATTACACAATTTCTGTAGCTGCAGATGTAATAGACTAGAGGGGAATAATTAAATCTCTATTTTTAAGCCTACAAAAGCACTAATGTTTTCACTGCAGTGGTTTTAAAACTTTAAAATCCACAATAAAAAGGCAAGACAATGTAAATAATGTGACGAGCTAACACTGACTGGTTAATGTGTTTGCCCTCGTGTCGCCCAGAGTCCTCGCTGAGACTCTCCAGGCCTCCGTCAGGTCCCCGTAACTCTCCCCTTTCCAAATCAATCTCCCCCGTCGCGAGTATTGTTTTATCGACTTGGCCTCGACGGGGGGAGACTCTGGACTCCAGCGTTTACACAGCGCTCTGCCACACAGGCCGCACAGGCCGCTGTGTTTGGGCTAACTGTGCTAAATCGCCGGCGTTTGATTATCTAAGAGACTGTACACATGGCACAAGCCGCGAGCTGCGAGCTGAGATAAACAGCAGCGGTGTCTAATGTGCAGATTATGTAGGACATGTAGGTCAGCTGGGGATCCATATGTAGGCCTCCGCTGTGCAGCGGTAATGTCACGATACCAAGTGTCAAGTCTGTGATTTTTGTCCTTTTGTGTATGATTCTAGTCCTGTACTTGTCATCTTTAACCGGTTTTATACTCTGTCTTGTCGTATCCTCTTGTTTGATTCTTTTTTTTTTTGGTCTTTTTGATTTTTATTTTTGTTAATTGATGTTGTTTGTTGAAGTTTAGATACAGTAGATAGACATATATTACACAGGCACTCTGTATAATTTGTGTCACATTTTAACTTTCATACAGATTTTAATTACTATACTATTCTTCAGTGCAATTTTGATGCTATTTGCACATGTAATTAGCACTTGCACTTTAAAAACTGGCACTTTATACCCGGCACTTTATAGAACTCATGCTGACATGCACTTTATGTATATGTATGAATGTTTATATGATGTGGACTGCGGATGCAAATTAGCAGGCTGCTAACTCCGACGCATTTACACCCGTACTGATGTTCATTAATGTATATTGTCCCTTTTAAATTAAAAAAAAATTAAAAAAAAAAAGTTCTTTTTAAAATACATATACTGTATGTTATGTGATGAGTGTGGGAATGTACAAAACATTATGTATATTTTATGTTTTTTTTTTATGACTATAGATGAAAATTAGCTCTTTGCTAAATCCGGTGCAGCCATCCTTTTTTTTTTTCTTTAAATGAATAAATGAAGTGCACATTGTCCCTAAATAAAATCAAGTCAAGTCAAATCATATCAATCAAATCAAGTGAGTTCTGTGTTTGTGTTCACCTTAAACAGTAAAAACAAGTCCGGCAGCTGAAAACCTGAGTGTATACCGACCGTGGTAGTAAACTTTGGGAATCACTGCAGCTGCGTGCGGTGTGATTCAGTGATGTGTTTGTGTGTCTGTGTGTGTGTGTACACACCGGGGGCTGGTTGGTGGAGTTGAGGATGAGGGCCCAGAGGTCGGCCCTCAGTCCGGTGGGGCAGCCCTGCCTGCTGTACTGCTGCGCTCCTGCACTGTCCTGATCCATCACCACTGAAGAGACGGAGACACAAGAAAGAGAGGGAGGATTATTCACTGTCTCGTTAGATGAGAGGATCAATGTTTGTCCATCACATATGAAGCTGGGAGTTAGCCAGGAGATAGATATCGTAGCTTAGTTTAGCATAGCATAAAGTGAGGGGGAACAGCTTGTCTGGCTCAGTCCAGAAGTAACACTGTCCGCTGGAGAAAGTCTTTGCCAGCAGCGGCGACTTCCTGGAGTCTCCACTGGGTTTGCCTGGCAAAGCTCACAGCGATGACAAGACTCCAGGAAGTCGCTGCTCGCTGCCAAGAAACACTCCAGCTCACACACACCACCCCCGTGTCACAATCACAAATTATGACCATTTTTATACTCAGTTTCTTGTGTTGATGTCATTAAACAAACAAGATATTAAGTTTAAGTGAAGGCATTTTCAGAAGTGTTTGTATCATTAATATTGTACTGTACTTGTACTTCAGGACATTATCTCTAAATGTTCAACAGAATATTCTGATCATGAAAAATAATCATCAGTCAGGTCCAGTTTTCCGCATTTTCCCTTTCTTCTCACATAGAAGAAGTAAAGTTCATGTGCAATAAAACACCACACATACTATAGTTATGCATCTGTTGTTAGCAAACATTGGGTCAATTTTGCTGCCTAGCTTATTAACCCCAAAACAGTTCACTGACTTTAAGACTCATTTACCATAATCCCATTTAAAGTGTGAAACTATGTCCTTTCTTCTAATTAATCCAGGTGTGTCTGACCTGCCAACAATGGTCAGACACACCTGGATTAATCAGTCGGTCCAATAATGAAAGACAGGAAATAAAGGAGCTCGCTTAATTCAGGAAGTAGTAGAGCTGTGCATAAAGCCTATTACCTTAAAAATGAGAGCTTGTAGACATTGGCTATTGTATAAAGGTTTACAGTGCAAATGCGTATGTGATTCTGTATGTGTCTATCTAATTCATTAATTTTTTCTGCTCTTAGATGTTTTTGTTTATAAACATCCATCGTAACTATGACCATGAAATATTGCTGTAATCCAAGGTGTGATGTGTTCTGTATGTTATGTGATCTTTGTTATCTGTTATTTTTTCTCTCCCTCTTTTATTTTTCTCTTGAAAATCAATAAACATGATCCTAAAAAAAAAGTGTGAAACTATGTAAATCCTGACATTTGACTGGACACCAAGTCTGACCAATCTGAAAACTGATCGCCAAGGATCAGTAGAAAAACCTCCCGACTTCCCAGCAGAGTGACATAATATGTACAAACACCAGACAAGTCACACAAAATGGTACAGGGCCGACTGAGTCAGCTGGGAACAGGAGCACCTGCACGACAGCAGGCGGGGAGGTCAACTCTGAAACTGTTACAAGGTTTGTTTTCTACGAGGGAACGTGGACAAGATCAATCAGGAGAGAAATGGAGCGTCTTGAAGCTGAACTAAAATTCATGTCACATATTAATCTGGATGCACCGGACGGTCAAATACGGCCTTGCTCGGACAGAAACGATGGTTAACGATCTCACTTATGCGAATGAGTAAAAACATAACATAGACATTCCCATATTGGTCATTATTACATAACTTTTCAGAAAGAGAGAAAAAAAACACTTGTGGCACATACTGGAAACAAACATCTCCCCCTCTACCCTAAATCTGTGTTGCGACAGTAGCCAAAAACAAACAGCCCTTGACTGAAGGTGCTGGCCAGTCATAACATAAACGAACACACTCCTTGCCTCTTAAATTTCCTATTTGAGTGCACTTAACACTTGGCCTGGGACGCGGCGCAGCGTTTGAGAGCCAGCGCGCAGCCGGCCGAGGGTAAAGTGGTGGACGGGGAACCGTGTAGCTGTGTATATAAAATACAGCCCGTGTTTTTCAGGCTCTTGTCGATTTGACGTCCGATTGGCGTCCATAATGAGATGGCTGTTTACACCGCGTTCATAGCAGAGCAATGAGTTAAAGGCTAAAGCACCTGACAGGGGGAACAGTGGAGCTGACGTTAGGTGTTTTCATGGCATATTTGGAGATCGACGATCGAGTCAAACAAATATTTAGAACTATACTGAGTGGCTTATTTCATGCTTGATTTATACTCTATGATTCTTTTCCTTTATTACACCTCTACGCTTTTTCACTTTTCATACTAGCACAAAGTTTTATTCTTACTGTTGATATGAATAGATATGTTTTGAGACTGCTCTCCAGATAAAGATCCCTAATGGTCTAAATCAAGTTCAAAGGCAGAGACTCAGGATTGAAACTGGAGCCTGAGCTTCCTCTACTTACGTTTTTCTTGTTTTCTACTTTTTTTTCCAGTGTGTTTTTCATTTGTTATTATATTGAGCACTTGCAATTTGCAATTTACATGGATTGTGCTATATAAAGTTTATTCTCATGGTTGACAGTGATGTACGGGGGCAAATACAGACTCAGGCAGTAATAACAGCGATTAGTGATTAATAATGATAATGTAATAATGTGTTCTTTGTCGTCTTTGTTGCCTCTGGTCACTCATGTAAATACTTCAAATGAGGGGTGAATCCAACAGAAAACATAAAGTAAACTATTTGAAACCAAACACTCACCTTTCTTCCCGACTTGAACGTACTCGTTCTCGAACAGGTCTGTGCCAGGTCAGAGAGAGAAAACAAAAGACAGAACAAAGCTGATTCATCAGTAATGCTCTGACGGATGGTGGCGGTTCAGTATTTCAGTCTAATGTTATCTCCCTGATTTACAAACACAGAGATGGCAGATGTGGCTCTATTTAAAGCCCAAACACACACAGAGACAGTAACAATGTCAATATCTGAACTTAACAGAGATATTGTTTTGAGAAACCCCAGACGTCCACGTGGCACAGGAAAAGCAGTGCATGCTGATATGTATAAGTGTATGAGCCCAGTGTGGTTTATACACTATTAAAATCCAGTGCTCATTAGGTAAACACATTTATTTCAGTCATATTTAGTGTTTGATTGCAGAAGAAATGTGTTTAGGTTTAATAACAAAAGGCAGCTGGATGGTTGGTGTAAGCAGTGACTGTTCTATGTTACAGTATTACCAGTCACATGCTCTATATATTTAATGGAATAAAGTGCCCTAAAAGCTTCAGAGGCCACTTAAGCTAACTACTGTCCAAACCAGCAGCGCAGCAGTAAATTTTTGTACAAAGCTATGACGCAATGTCCAGCATGCGGCATGTGATTGTGACGATACACAGGAACAATTAAAGAACCAGTGTGAAGGATTTAGTGGCATCTAGACCCACTAAACACGGGCTGGGTTTATAAAAACATGACTTTCTGATTCATACTGATCTTGATTTGAAAGATCCAATATCCATTCATAAAATGCTCAGATTGATCTTTAAACGCAAGCCATTTCCTGTATCTTAGTCTTGTGCGATGAGATCACAGAACAGCGTGAGCTTTTGTTGTGTCCATTCATAGCTGAAATGTACACATTGATTGCAGTACTTGGAATAGCACCCATGGCTGTACTTCAAGAGTTGCACTGTGTACTTCTGGAGTGGGTAATGTTGAATAAATGTGCATTAATGTGACTGCTTTGGGGTCAATTTTCTATGTACCAGGTTAGCGAGGTCCATCTTTGTACAGTTTGCAGCGGTAGTTCTGTGAACGTCTCTTTCATAACCAAGCAAAATATTAAAACTGAACTACAGTGGCATCATGTAAAAGTTTGGGCACCCCTGGTCAAAAAGATGAAATGATCTCCAAAAGGCATGAAGTTACAGATGACACATTCCCTTTACATTTAAAACAAAAAAAATTGCTTGATTTGTTCATTCTGAGCTGCTATCCTGTGCAGATGTAACTCCGAGCTAATGATAACTGAATAAGTCTTAGTTTTAGTTGATTGTGCACTAATGAAAACATACTTATTTCTGCCTTTAGATTATAGATAAATCCTACACGCTGGTCCTTTAAATATCTGGCTTACCGGTATTAAAGGGACAACAAGGAGTTTGTATTTGGTTATAGAAGAGTCTCATATTAATGTGGATGGATCTGTTACCCACACTTGTGAATGGGTCCATTTTCGATAAATATATCGTTATGTCTTTATTATTATTAGTGGTCAGCTCGCCAAGCATTTCCTACTTTTGGTTTCGCGGACGCTGCCCGACGGGTCATGGGAATAACGCCATCGCCGCCGAATCGCCATTTATGGTCAGAACTACGACGGTATCTGATTGTCTTTGAACCTCCGACTTTCATTCTTGATTAATGAAAACATTCTTGGCAAATGTTTTCGCTTTCGTCCGTCTTGCACCGGTCCAAGAATTTCACCGGACGTGCTGAGGCTCATGGGAAATGAAGTGTGAAAACACTTCGCTTTCCAAAACTCCTCGTTGTCCCTTTAAAGGAATGGTTCAACATGTAGGCTAGTTCCTATTCCTTTAAAAATACTGTGACGGATGACGAAATGCATTTGGACGTTTTGTGAATACCTGGATGTATGAGTGCATGGTCATCAATCCCCAGCTGCCCTGTGGTCAGATTCAGCTCTGAGTAGGCCTGTCTCTGTGAGTTCAACAACAACACACACACACACAAAAAGCACACAATATGCAAGTTTCAAATCCACATTCATTTCCTGGAGCAACGTAAAGGGATATACTGTTATGTGCATTGAACTCACGACGAGGTCCCTAATGGACAAAACATCTGCAGATAGAGACACGTATGAAAAAGCAATACAAAGTGAACCAGATATCCACAGGGTCCCTACCAGCTGTGGGATGTCCCGGACGTTGAGGGGAACCTGGATGAGACCCCAGTGGCTCCTGGTGCTCACGTCCTCGCTGCTGTCGTGGTTCGGGTTCCGCAAACTGATCAAGACCTGCAGAAAGCATTAATGTAGTCCATGATGTTCTTGTCTCCTCTTTAAAGGCACAGTTTAACATTTTGGCAAATTCTCCTATTGCCGTAATCCCTATAGTCATAGCAGTAGGTTCATTACCATTGATTATCGGTGCATGATGTTTTGAGATCAGCGGGGCAGAGACGTGAGCTGCTCAGCGAACACAATGGAGGTGAATGGTACAGGTCCCCTGTCCCTCATCAAACTCATCAAATACACAATCCAACAACTCCAAAACGCTCTTGTGGACAAGTTGTGACCTACACATTCACCACGCTATGAAATAATCATGTATAATTATGGAACATTAAGACACAAGAAGCAAATACTCTAAAAACGACTTGCTCTTTGGGAATCACTCCGCCCAGCAGCCGTGTCTGGAATGTAGTTCCGGCTGCATTTGCCTCCAAAACAACTCTGTCTTGTAATGTTATATTAGTATTTCATAGCGTGGTGAATGTGCAGGTCACAACTTGTCCACCAGAGTGTTTTGGAGTTGTTGGATTGTGTATTTGATGAGTTTGATGAGGGACAGGGGACCTGTACCGTTCACCTCCATTGTGTTCACTGAGCAGCTCACGTCTCTGCCCCGCTGATCTCAAAACAACATGCACCGATAATTAAAGGTAATGAACCTACTGCTATGACTATAGGGATTATAGCAATAGGCAACTTTGCCAAAATGTTGAACTGTCCCTTTAACACACAAATAAAACAAACAGTGCTGGATGTCCTGAGCAGAGAAGATGGTGCTGCTTACCTCCAGGAAGTCTTTGGGGGCGTAGACGGGCCTGAAGTGGCTTAAATCTGCACAGAGATACAAACACTTGAATGCATCTGAATAAAACATCAGTTGATAGCTGCACTTGTGAAGGACACTTCACAAAATGTACTAACGTGTTTACATATGTAATTTAAGAACTGTAAAATCTAGACTACACAAATGTATCCAGCCATGAAGTTCATTTTATCAACTATATTTCTGTATGCGTTCGTGACAGTTGCAAGTCAAAAGGAAATAGTGCGAGGACAGCTGCGGAGCTTTCAGCCGGCTTTAAGTGGGACTTCCATCTGCCGTCTGCGTCGCACGGCAGTAAATTTAAGCACCGTGTCGACCCGAGAGCGAGGGCACGGTGAGGTTGTGGACGGGAAGGACGGGGTCCTGCTCGTTATCGCGAGCTCCATCCAAGGAGTCTGGACAGCTTCTATATTCACAGCCCAAAGTGTTTACAGCCAGGGGACAAAACACAGCCCTAAATGTTATTATACACCGCCGCGCTGTGATAGCATTGTTAGGACACCGTGATTACCGCGTTCTCTGCGCATGAGCTGGCTTCAAGTGCAAAATGGTCGGTTCGCTGAGAGCCGACGGCTGTGGAAAAGTTTTTAATATAGTGCATATACACTCTGCTTTAAATATACTTTAATTATAGAGAGAGAGAAACATTCAAATTCTCAGCTAGAATAGTTTAGCGTCTAGTCATCTGAAATTTATCAGCGTGTCCAGGCAAGTGCTGCTACAGGTGTGATATGACTTTCTAATGTAAGACAGCGAAGATGAAATAAGAGAAAGCAACAAGTGGAAACCTGTTTGGATAAATACAGGCTAAGGGTGAACCGAAGTGGTTGATCTCATTTAGAGATCAGCCAGACTGGTGCCTGTGCGACGCTGCAGTTTACACACACATGCATCAACACTAATCTTTCATAACAGGCAGAATGCACAGGGGGGGGGCAAAAAAAAAACACTCCTGGATATCGTCCGTCTCCAGACCTGGTTCATCCGTGCCCATCTCGTTCCATTTGTTGGTGAGCTCCTTCTGCTCCACTGCAGGCCTCTGTGGAGAGAGGAAGGAACGGATTTCAACAACAACACACACACACACACACACACACACACACAAAACATGTTGAAAATATGCCTCTGTGATCATAAATACAATCATGTGTGCAAAGACTCATATAATAATAACACTGATGAAGAGATTTCAAACAGCCCTGCCTGTTTATGATCCGTCTAAAAGCTAGAAGGGCTCTCAGCTTAACTAGCTCTTGGCTCCTGTCAAACTTAACCTCAGGATGAAAGTGACACAGGCTGAAGATGCACTGTCCAAAACATGGCGTGAAAACAATGACACTATATGACAAAAATGTTATTTTTGGAGGGCCGGTTGAGAACTAAAATGATGTTACCATAAAACCGGAATTAAGACCAATTATGCTACTTGATTGACAGCTACCATGCGGGCCAGCGGCACTCCCAGCTCTGTGCTCATGCTGTTCAGACTTTTGAGGACACGCTTCTCCCAGTTGGCCTGCCAAAGAAACCACACAAACACACACATATATATATATATAAACAATTTTTTAAAAGAAGACGCAGGTAACGTCACTGAATTCAGAAGCCAAAAAAGACACGAGTAAGGGAGGTAGAAGAAGAACAAGTGAGGAGTGACGGAGATAAGAGGAGACAGACTGACCTGTGCCTTGCGCATGTAGGCCAGCGGCTCTTTGAGATGCTCGGGAGGAGCCGCAGGATGGCCCGGGGGCAGCTGGCTAGAATAAGCAAATATAAGAGCAAGGGGAGGGGGGGGTGAGGAGCGGTACAGTATACGGGAAAAAGAAGGGATGATAAAGTAAATACAGAAAAATGCCACTGTGTTTTTGCCAAAAAGAGCGACAGATTTAAGAGTTTGAAGCCAGCGAGGGCGTAAACAATTTCCTATTTCAATATGTCAAGGTCAAGTGCAGCGTTGAAACAAGAGCAAAAGGAATTGTTCGGATTCGTAATTTTACCATTAGTGCCCTGAACATATGAGTCAGAACACGTCTCCACCAGATGCGTCTCGTGTCTTTTCAATGCCGAGCATGCTCAGGGCATATTGAATGACTCAAGGTCTCAGTGCGTTAAACAACGTCCGACCTAATCTAAACACGTATAAGAGCACATAGGGCTGACTAATGGCAAAAACGAGGCATTAGTCAGTGTTTTATGTCGTCCTTCAACAGCAAAGCATTAAGCATCCGACGTCTCAGCCTGAGCCTCCAGAGAGACGGAGAGAAACGAGGGTATGTTACCCTTGAAGGTAAGAGACCACAGCCGAAGAGTTTTACAGTTATTTGACTCTAATAAAGATACAAACTAAAAGGGCACATTATTATTTTTATGGTGTAGAGTCAACTATTATGTTAAAATAAGCTCAATTCCAGTGTTTTTCTTTTTTTCGTAAACAATCTTCACGATCACACACATGATTTCTCTCATCCTAGCTTTTGATATGAGTATATAAACATACTATGTGGGTGCATATGCTTTTTAATTTACTTTGTATGTTGCTTGCCAAGGAGCTGGTAAGTAGAAATGTGTCAGCTCTGTGGGAAGACAGAAATCACAGTCTTCACACGTTCTCTTCTTTGTGTTCACACACAAATATACAGTATACTGTGTGTGTACATAAATGATTTGGAGCCACTTAAAGGCGTTAGACATATCAACCCAGGGGAGGGGAAGCTTCGTCAAAATGAGGAAAGAGGAAGTGTGTGTGTATGTGTGTGCTTATCATTAATGTGATCAACATTTGGTCAAAAGCCAAAACAGACAGATTCTTCCTCTGCATCTAACAGACTAACGAGCCCGGCGGGTGTTTCCATGCTTCATAATAAGTGGACCAATTGTTTCCTGACATGCTCGTGCTGCCAGTGTACAATAACCAAATATTGGGAATTTCATGCATCATTTATTTGTATTTACTAATGTGATACGGTCCACTGCAAACCACCAGCATAATAACTGAATTGCAATTAAACAGATGCCACACTGTGTGTATTAAAGGGATAGTTCAGTTTTTTGAAGTGGGGTTGTATGGTACAAATGGCCACTAAGTATAATATCTGCAGTAGAAAGGCCTCTGCTCCCCCCATTGATAAACACCGGCGCATCGTGCTGCACTGTGACACAGGCAGTACACTGTTGTTAATGGGGGACGATTAATCAGCGTATTTTTGCCACCTACGAGAAGTCCCGTCTCAAAATAATACACCAGTTCGAGAGTACGATCTAAAGTAAAAATTTACAACGCATCAGCTGGTCGGAAAAAAGTTAGTTTACCTGGAACCAACTCACTCAGTATTCCTCCATGCAGTTGGGCTTCGCTGGACCAATCAGCTGTTTGGGTCTGACTAACCGGTGAGGAGAGTATCACAAAATATCAGGAAGAGGAATACGGTGAAAGCTGTAAGGGGACCGTTATACATTTCTGTTTGTGCATCCTGGACAACAACACACACAGACCATCTTCTAAATATTTAGAAAAGTTGAACTATCCTCCAGAATAGCAACCGCAGTTATGACACCAAGCAGCTGAAAGGTGAATGGATCCAGCGTGCCGCGAGGCCTACCTGCACGGAGGAATACTGAGTGAGTTGGTTAGTTCCAGATAAACAGCTTTTTTCCGACCAGCTGTAAATTTTTACTTTATATCGTACTCTTGAACTGGTGTATTATTTTGAGACGGGACTTCTCGTAGGTGGCAAAAACACGCTGATTCATTGTCCCCCATTCACAACAGTGTACTGCCTGTGTCTCGGTGCAGCATGATGCACCAGTGTTTCTGAAGGGGGGGGGCAGAGACCTTTCTACTGCAGATATTATACTTAGTGGCCATTTGTACCATACAACCCCACTTAAAAAAAACGGAACTATCCCTTTAATGTGTGTGTGTGTGTGTGTGTGTGTGTGTGTTAGACTGGATGTTGCTTACACATGCAGCTCTCTGTACACTGCATTCTGCAGCTTCTTCTCCCAGCCTGTAAAACAATGAATAAAAACACATTTTACAACCACACAATGAAAACAGAAACATCAGGTGCATTATTATTATTTTCTGCAGATATGACCCACCTGATGTTTTGAGAAAACTGCGTACATCCTCTTTGAGAGACTCCAGTTTTATCTCAGGTTGATGTAAACACTCCTAAAAGACACATTTGAGAAGAAGACAAAGCACAGTTGGATATTTCACTGTGAAAACGTTGTGGGTTTTTTTTTTTTTTGCGTAAAGGTGAAGCGGAGGGGAAGCACAAAAGCAGCTGATAATAATAATACCGACACTCTGTGATTGACAGCAGCAGGCTAGCTCGTTAGCCACATCATGCAAACCCACTCACTTTGGCTTGTCTCTCTATCTGGGAGTGTAGGTGACTTCCCTTCAGCCGCTGCACGATCTGAGCGATGGTCAGAGATAAGTCGGTGCCCTCGTCCATCCTCTCCTCCTCGCAGCTCCGACAGTTTGGGCGTCTGAAACCTGCACAGTGTCACTCACTGGGAGCTTGTAGCAACATCCGGCGGTGCAGCAGCAGCAGCCACCTGCTCCTCCTCCTCCTCCTCCTCCTGCTGCTGCGGCTCCTCTCTGCAGAGGTTACCTAGCAACGGTTGGTGAGCGTGCACCGGAAACAAGGACCCGCTGCTTAAAGGTTCCGGGCTTCCTGCTCCTGGCTGCTCATGATGATATACCTAGATATTATCTAGTAGCTATATTGTTTCAAAAAAATAAAATAAATAAATAATAATAATAATTTCATAATAATAATTATTATTAATTACAAAAATATATGATTTTGCGTGAGATAATACGAGAGAGAAGGAATGTATGCAGCAAAGGGCCACCAGACTCGGGATTCGAACCTCTGCATATGGGGCTCCTGCTGATTTCCACTGAGCTATATATATTATATTATATTATATTATATTATATTATATTATATTATATTATATTATATTATATGACACCCCATAAAATCACATTTTTGACACATTTAAATATGTGATATTTCTATTTTTTCATCAACAAAAAAAGAAAAGATTTTACTGAACTATTCAAGCTCAGTTTAATGGCACTCCTGCTTTATATAAATACAAGGAAATATTATAGCCTACTTTTTAAGTTAATCATCTGTCTTTTTATGTGGTCACTTAATTTGTAAAGAAGAAGAAAAAAAGAAAGAAAAAGAAATCTCCAAAAAGTGAAAAGTCAGTGTTTACAATGTGTAATAATAAGCTATAAGCCTATTTTAATTTAATTGCCAATCATATGTCTCTTGTGCTTATTGTTTCAGTGGGCTTCATTTGGCACACTATATTTTTGTGTTTATACATAAATGAGGTTTTGAATGCAGGGTTTTTACTTGTGACTGGGTATTTTTACATTTATGGTATAGCAGGTTAGATTGTATACTTTTGTTTAAGGAGCAGCAGAGTTATAAATGCTGATTGGCATATTGTAGTTGGTCCACATCGGTAACACATGATGCTGCAGATCTGACTTTTTTGGGCAAGTAGTTATAGCCTAAATATGAAATAGTCTGTGATTGTTTTTGTAAGGCCATTACAGGGAATTATCCAAACAAAATGCTTGTATTTTAAGGAATACAGATTAGATTCATCATGTTTCTGTGTAAACATCTATCAGTCTTTCTAAGAAAAATGAATAATTAGCCTACGACTTGCCAGTTTTCTAGACAGTTCAGTTGCAGCTGTGAACATATTGGAGTTGGCGTTGTTTGGGCGCTAATGACAGCGCATTTCTCCGGCCATCAGAACAATTACAGCCTGATTCAATGAGCTTTCACATTGTTGCTGACATGTTCACATGAAATGCCACAGCAGGGCCACATCATTGTCTTGAAACGTGGCAGACAAGATGCTGCACCAGATCCACTCCTGCTCCCCTATAACATTTTTGAGCTGATGATGATGTTGATGTTCATGCAGCTTGAATATTTTGGCTGCACTAAATCCTCTCTTTGCGAGTGATTATATAAATATTTGGTGGTGGTGGTGGGGTGGGCTGGGCAGGTGGGGGGGGGGGGGGGGGGGGGGATATTAATGAAGAGCCAAGAGGAATGGCTCTGCTTAATGCAGCCAACCTATTGCCCACTTAACTCCGAGGAGCATCTCTATTACCGCAATGATTTACGACCAGGGGTTTTTTATAAAAAGGGAGATGCTGACAGAATCTAAAGGCGGGCTGAGCGCTCAAGAATGTGAGCCGACCACATGTGGCAGTAGCTGGAAACTGGAGCACAGCGCAGCGCAGCGCACCAGACCGAGAGCGCACGGGAACTTGTAGACACCACAGTAGTGTTATACCTCTAATTTCTCCTTTATTCTTTTTTATTACTTTTTAAATCTACTGAGATTAGGCTGTGTGTAGTGTAGTTTATTTTTTATTTTAATATGCTCTATCCATTAGTCTGTGTTTTTTTGTTGGCCAGAGCATGACGAATGCCGTTTACATGACTGATTTTACTTGAGGCTACGACAAGAGGAGACAGAGAGCGACATGGAGACGTTTACGATTCACGACATGCTCCTAAATTCAACCGACCTCAACAGGATTTTGTGCAGTTTTGGGATCAAGAATATTTCCGAGTGCGAGAGCGAGCAGGAGCCCACACCGGAGCCTAAAGGTAAAGCCAGTTTATTTGTCTTTTTTTCTTTTTAATCATTATTATTTAATACACTACACATCGCTTAGTGAACAGCGTTATTTCAATATAATGTGTCTGTTGTGTTATTAAAATTGAGCCATTCTATTGTGCCAAAAGAGCGACTGCTTTGGGCATTTTTTTTTGCGTCAGTGCGCATTACGCATATGGCTCAGGTCCTCCATAAGGCTAATGCATTCTGCTGTGTGTTTGTATGACACATATGTTGTCACTGCACACTAGTTCTGCCAATGTCAAGTGAGCAGCGCTGCCACTGTGCCACAAGACACAAAATAGAGACTCTTATAGGTCAAACTTTACATGTCTGTGGATGAACACTGAGAAAGACACAACAAACAGCCTGAGGGATTTCATATAGGATTAGACAAAAGATGTTTTTTGTTTTTTTTGCTATGAATCATAGTGAGAGGAAAAAGGCAAAAGAGTCAAACAGCATTTGGTCACATTTTCAAATGTCATGCCCAGAGTCTCCTCACTTTGTGTCTCCTCACTTCCTCTCAGATATCAACCAGACCGTGAGGATCGTCCTCTACAGCCTCATCTTCCTCCTCAGTGTCCTGGGCAACAGCCTCATCATCGCCGTCCTGGTGAGGAACAGGCGGATGAGGACAGTCACCAACCTCTTCCTGCTGTCTCTGGCCATCAGCGACCTGATGGTGTCTCTGGTCTGCATCCCCTTCACCCTCATCCCCAACCTCATGAGGGACTTCATCTTTGGCATAGGCATATGCAAGCTGGTCATGTACTTCATGGGTGAGTGGATATGAGATTGTGATACAATTTCAGTGTCTTTTCATGTCTTTGATCCTTGATTACAGCTTCGATTGCAAATTCTATGACCATATACTGATTGTTAGATATTGGATGAAAACACTTGATGTTTATGCACTCAGTCAAAAAATGTGATGTTTAATTTGTGCCTGTCGTGCAGATTGTTTCCTTATTCACATCAATTTACATCCCCTGCTGCAAAATGATTCAAATCTCTTCATCCAGGCTGAAGCATTATTCTTTGATTGCGCTGGTAATGACATTGTTGGACAGAGGATAATTGAAGTCATCTTAGGCCATGTCCTGAGCAAGGTTCATTTCCCTTGCATGTTCAAATAATCCCAGTGTTTTAATGAGCCCGAGTCACAAAATGAGGTATGCAAAATAAAAAATAAAAAATAAAAAAACAGCCCTAATAACCAGTGGCATGTCATTAAGTGTTGAATCACATAAAACTGTATACCTGCAGAGCCAGTTATTTGGCTCATGTTGCTACAGTACATGTAGGATTTATGAGCGATCTATGATGAAGTGCTTTTTTCTCTGAGTTTAAAACATGAATGTATAAACAGAATTTTGTGATTTTCCACTAATTTGAAAGCAATGTTCAACTAACGCAATCGAGCTGTTTAAAGTGAGCATGTGAAAAGATTCTCGACATTTCAGTGAGGAAGGAGATGCAGAATAATTATAACTTTATATTAGAGCACTCTTTTGAGAAAACCTCAAAAGACTTCTTAAATATTTTATGTAAGGCAATGCAGCTGCAGTGCACAGTCAATGCATTTTACAAGGCAAAACTAAAGGATGCAAATTTACAATAAGGGAGTACAGAGAAAGGTTTAAAAGGTAAAATTAATTGAGTTTAAAAATAAGATAGAAGACTTTACAGTGTTGTTTTTAGCTTTGACCTAAATTGGGTAGGGGTGGGGTTTGTCTGACATCATCTGGGAGGTTATTCCAGGTTTGTGCTGCATGATAACAAAATGCCTCATCACCATGTTTTGTTCTAACCCATGGGTCGTCCCCAAGGGTCATAGAAGGTTCAATTCTCACAAGTATGTCAGCGATATATTTGGGTGCTGCTGAGTGATTTATATACACAGGCAGCAACATTTTAAAGTAAGGTCTCCGAGTCTGAGGTAGCCTTTTATTTTAGAAATGGAGTATTTCTTGTCAGGAGCCTAGTAACGGCTTCTGAGCAGCTTGTTTCAAAAGGTCTTCAAACACAACATTGCCATAATCTAATCTACTGGAAATAAAGGCATGGGTTCAAGGTCTTGGTTTGATGGTTTATTCCCCCGACTCTACTGCTTTTTTAAGTATTTTTTTGGCATAGGGTTAGTGACACACACAATCTAAATGTCCATGATCACCTGATGATAGAGATAAGGATATCTGTGTGTCATCTACGTAATTATGTAGAATTATGTTATAAGTTTGTATGATTTGAGCTCAACAGAGGAGTCCCAAGAATAGACCCCTGCGGAACCCCTATTTGTTCTGACTATGATATGTAACTTATAACTTGTCTTGAGGAGAGGTTTAAATTACTGCACATGTCAAAAGCACCATGTGTCCTACTTCCGTTAGTTAGATAGATAGCAAAAATCATCTCATCAAACTCAGGCAGCAGAGTGATCAACTCTTTTCCTCAATTGAAAAAGTGGTGACATAAGGAAATATTTTGTCCCCGACTTGAGTTCAAAAAGAAAGAACAAGCCAGACTCTTTCCGTTTCAATTTTTCCTTTTAAAAAGTGGGTAACACTTTATTTTAAGGGGTCCTTGTTCCTGTGTAATTACCTAATTAATTACAGTGTAATTACCTATGTAACTGCATGTAATAGCATGTACTTACATTGTAAATACATTGTGTATTTTGGTGTACTTACAGGTCCTTGTTACACTTGTAATAAGAAATGCTTGTTACAATACCTGGTCAAAGTGGCCACTCTCTTTGGGGAAGGGGTACATCTGCAAGAAAAATGGGTGAAACCACAACCCATGTTGCCTGGGAAAACTTTTCCATCAATCTTCCTCCTGCCTCTTGAGTCTTGGAACATTTATGCTGTTTCACAACTTAGTCTATGTAACAGTTGTGTTAGTACACACTTGTTACTCTTTGATACAGTGTAATAAGCACATTAAAGTGTACCTGCTGGGATACCTCAGTCCTTAAACATTAACTGCAATAACCAGTGTCTTCGATAGTGTACCACATGTGCTGTTACACAACTTAGTATATGTAATAGTTGTGTTAGTACACACTAGTTACTCTTTGATACAGTGAAATAAGCACATTAAAATAAAGTGTACCTGGGTCGGGATACCTCAACTCTTATAAATTAACTGCAATAACCAGTGTCTTTGTACTGTCTTTGAGGGTTAAAAAAGTGTGTGCTTTTGTTCAAAGAAACCATGTCCGAGTGAGTGGTCTTCTCTTTGGTTCAGAGAAACCGCGTCGAAGTGAGCGCTCGGCTCGTCAAGTCCAGCTATGTTGTGTTTTTTCTGTTGCATGCTCACTTCTCATGCTCAGGTGTAAAAGTGAGCACAGACGGCTAAACAGAGTGCTAAATAATATTGTTGGATGCTTTTGCCTTGGGGAATGTCTATCTGTGAGTAGAATATGTCAATAGTGTTACATGATTGTGTGTTTTTGTAATTAAGACATAATTAGTTATGTTTTCGGTAAATATATCTTGCTAGCTTTCAGTCTATGCTAACTCTTTTCATTTTGTTAATCTGGATGCTAATTGAAGTGTACCTATTCATGCAATGCTACTGTAAGTACTGTAAGTAAATTGTGTTTCTGTGATCATTTCAGTTTTACGGAGGAGAAATAGAGGACTCCATTAAAGGACAGGAAAAGATCAAGCCTTGTGGTTTTTTGGGGATAATAAAAATAAAGGACGATAAAGGAACACTGAAATGCATTTTTTTGAGTGTGTGGTTTATGCATACAGATTGCTGATGATGTTTTCAGTTCCATATGAATTGAGCATTGTCTCATTTTCTGAAAAAAATGCTATTCTAGTTATTGGTTTATGTAAAAATACTTGAGTACCAAGTTTCTGCATGATGTTACATGTAAGTATGTAGCAGGTACACTTTATTTTAATGTGCTTATTCCACTGTATCAAAGAGTAACAAGTGTGTCCTAACACAATCGTTACATATACTAAGTTGTGTAACAGCACAAGTGGTACAAGATCGAAGACACTGATTATTGCAGTTAATGTTTAAGGACTGAGGTATCCCAGCAGGTACACTTTATTGTGCTTATTACACTGTATCAAAGAGTAACAAAGGTGTATTAACACAACTGTTACACATACTAAGTTGTGTAACAGCACGCGTGGTACACTATCAAAGATACTGGTTATCACAGTTAATGTATAAGAGTTGAGGTATCCCGACCCAGGTACACTTTATTTTAATGTGCTTATTCCACTGTATCAACGAGTAACAACGGTGTACTAACACAACTGTTACATATACTAAGTTGTGTAACAGCACACGTGGTACACTATCGAAGACACTGGTTATTGCAGTTAATGTTTAAGGACTGAGGTATCCCAGCAGGTACACTTTATTTTAATGTGCTTATTACACTGTATCAAAGAGTAACAACGGTGTACTAACACAACTGTTACATAGACTAAGTTGTGAAACAGCATACATGTTCCAAGACTCAAGAGGCAGGAGGAAGATTGATGGAAAAGTTTTCCCAGGCAACATGGGTTGTGGTTTCACCCATTTTTCTTGCAGATGTACCCCTTCCCCAAAGAGAGTGGCCACTTTGACAAAGTATTGTAACAAGCATTTCTTATTACAAGTGTAACAAGGACCTGTAAGTACACCAAAATACACAATGTATTTACAATGTAAGTACATGCTATTACATGTAGTTACATAGGTAATTACACTGTAATTAATTAGGTAATTACACAGGAACAAGGACCCCTTAAAATAAAGTGTTACCAAAAAGTGTATTTTCAGAGTTTCTTTTTATCCAAATTGATGAATTTGCAAACTCTCCTTCAATCCTTTGAGGCAAATTTGTATTTGTGAAAGAAATTTGAAACAGAATCAGAGGAATGACTGTGAGTTTGTGACATTGAATTAACCTGTTTTTGTTTTACTTTAACCAGCACAACATTTCTTGAATAGTTAGTATGCGTCATGCATGCATGCAGCCTTTCCGTTGTTGCCTATGGCAATTCTGCCACTGAAATGGTGTACACACCCTTAATAAAAACAAGATAATTACCTTTCCCACGTTTTTTAAATTTGATTATGACACAATAAAGGTGTGGTGTATACCACCTTGTTCCAGTGTTTATTTATTTTTTATATTGACCTCTAAATCTCCCATACAGACAGTCTCAAAGGGGATAATTCATTTAGTAGTTAAGGAAGTGAATCATCTGTGCATGTGATTTTAATGAATCCCCCAGGTTTCTTCTTCTAAAAAGCTCTGCTGGGAGTTTTGTAATAAGGTACAGTCATAACAGACAGTGTACCTTTGCTAATATTTCATTTTCATTCAGCTGCAAATCCGCTAGATAATATGATTTTCATCTGTCTCCGTACTTCCTGTTGCTCCATTTGGAAGTTCGGTGAGATCAGAGCGCTGTCCTCCAGGATCATTACCTCATTTGTCCATGTGTTTATCTGTTTATGTGTCGCTGCTCTCGGATTGTGCGCAGCGATAATACGAATGTATTTATAGTTCTTGTTATTGTTACTGAGTGTGTTAGCGTTGTTCTGCAGGATGTGCTCTGTCACTACTCAGCAGTTAAATGTAATGTGGCAAAACATTAATGTGCCATAGTGTTACACGCATTGTGGTAAACACAGCTACCTTTTGTGAGGATGTTGATCGTTCTGAATGTTGGGCTATAAAGTTTATGACAGAGAGAGGAAAAACAAAACAACATGAAATTAATGGAATAGGTAATTTTTGGTAATGACAAAATTACCAAGACTCTCATGTCTTTTCTGATAAAGCTGCAGCCTGAAACCAGTTAGTTTAGCAGAAAAATTAAACAGGAGAACTTTCATCTCAGTTGTTGGATATGATTTTCAAATCACCTTAAAAATATGCATAATTGTTTTGTTTCCAGTATTAATACAATACAACACTCTGTCATGTCAGTAAAGTAGCTAAATATGAAGCCAGTTAGCTTAACTTCATCAAAAACGATTGCATGTCGGAATAGCGGTATGTCGGAATGGTGGGATGTCGGAATGCTGGGATGTCGGAATGGCAGCATGTAGGTTTCCAATCTTTATGTGAAGCTAAGCTAAAATGATGCTAGCTATAGCTTGACAATGGTATTATTTGACTCAGTGAGGACATGAATAAGTGTACCTCTTTTTTTCCCCTTATTAGAGAAAAAAAACCTAATAATTAATGTTTGCAGCCAATAAATAGCTAGTCTGCCTTTATCGCTACATAGCCGTCATGTTTTGCTTTGATTTCTTGATCTGTGCAGGCGTCTCAGTGAGTGTTTCCACCTTCAACCTGGTGGCCATCTCCTTGGAGCGCTACAGTGCCATATGCAACCCTTTGACCTCCAGGGCGTGGCAGACCAAGTCCCACGCCGCCAAGGTCATCACTGCCACCTGGGTGGCGTCCTTCATCCTGATGCTGCCTTACCCCATCTCCAGCACCCTCAAGCCTTTTACCCGCATCAACAACAGCACGGGGCACATGTGTCGCCTGGTGTGGCCCAACGACGTCATCCAGCAGTCCTGGTGAGCTGAGAATAGGTCACTAGTCTCACCTTTTCACATCCCAGCGTCTTCACACTGGGAACGCATCCCTTTCAGATCGACCCTTCAAAATAAAACCAGACTTATAATAGAGTACAACCGGGAGCGTGCCTATGTTCCCTCAGCCCTATGTTCCCTCAGCCCTATGTTCCCTCTGGACTCTCTCTACCTATTTGGACTCTGTCTATCTGGCCTGTCTAGCCTCTACCTGGTCTTTTTACTAAACTTAACCAACTCCTTTCTTCATTTCCTAAACCCAATCAATGGTGGGACCAAAGGGCTGTGGGAATAGGGCCTAATTTTCAGTGACAACAAAAGTTAGAAATGAGGGAACATAGGGCTGAGGGAACATAGGGCCTAATTTTCAGTGACAACAAAAGTTAGAAATGAGGGAACATAGGGCTGAGGGAACATAGGGCCTAATTTTCAGTGACAACAAAAGTTAGAAATGAGGGAACATAGGGCTGAGGGAACATAGGGCTGTGGGAACATAGGGATGACCCCGTACAAACCAATGATGGATTTCCTCCACATCCTCACCCACATTTGTAACTTTCAGGTACGTGTCTCTGTTGCTGCTGCTCTTCCTCATCCCTGGCATCGTCATGATGACAGCCTATGGACTCATCTCTCTGGAGCTCTACAGAGGCATCAGGTTCGAGCTGTCCAACAGGAAATCTAGTAGAGGTACAGAAATAAAGCACAGTAAATGATTGTTTGGAGTGACAGCGGCCATTGTAATCACTCTCTAACTGTCCGGTGTTTTTCATTTTCTCCTCCCTGACAGAGAGACAATGCAGCACTGGCAGCATCAAACCCGGTGACAGTGACGGCTGTTACATGCAGCCGTCTAAAAAGAAGAGCATCACGATGAGCACAGGCAGCGTCCCCGGCTCCAGCAGCAGCAGCAGCAGCAGTAAGCCCACGGTGGGCCGCGTGTGCAGCAGCACCTCCACCTCCAACCTGATGGCCAAGAAGCGCGTGATCCGCATGCTCCTGGTCATCGTCTTCCTCTTCTTCCTCTGCTGGACCCCCATCTTCGTGGTCAACGCGTGGCAGGCCTTCGACCGGCGCTCGGCCCACCGCCTCACCGGCGCGCCCATCTCCTTCATCCACCTCCTGTCCTACACCTCGGCCTGCGTCAACCCCATCATCTACTGCTTCATGAACAAGCGTTTCCGTCAGGGCATGCTGGCCACCTTCAGCTGCTGCAGCTGCTTGAGAGGCGGAGGTGGAGGAGGAGGGGGGAGCAGTGGGGGCTTCGGGAGGTCGGCCGGAAGCGGGACGGCCAAAGGGGAGTTCGGCCGATCAAGAGCGGGGCCCAAGTCCCCTGAGCAGAACGGGCACACCCCGCCGAGCGCTGCCAGCACACGCTACACCTACACCGGCATCCGCACCTCGGCCTGGAGCGAGCTGACCTAAACCGACCGAGTCAGTGGAGAAAACTGTGGTGTGTTGTCGACAAAGAAAACACCTCGCAGAGCTTATAGGACCAGTTTGTGAGCGGCCATGCTGCTTTAGCTTGGAGTGCGACGTGACGTGGGCACAGCTAGTTAATGACCGTGTACATTCAGCGCTGTCACAGCACATCAGCACGGCCAGATGTTTCCCTAAAGCCTCGCGTGGCCCACTGATGCCTGATCACATAAAACCCTGAAGGGCCAACAAGTCCCACATAGACAGGAAGTGCTCTGATCTGGGTTAACACATTGTCCACACATGCTCTGTTTGGACACATCGTCAATGTTCGTCCACCACAGCCTCCCAGCAAACTCTCCAATCGGGTTCAAAGAAAGAGACACAACAAAACAACTTTCAACATCATTGTCGTTATCTCAAAAAAAGCAGATAACTCCAAACGTGGGTAAATATAACCACGGAGCAGCGGAAATTAGAAAACACACTGTATTATTATCATTACTATCACATTTAATTCGCTTTACTGTTTGGTTTTCTGTTGAACTGAACCCTTTGAAGGCATGAAACACATGCTGATAAAGGGGCCAAAGCAGTGTCACCTCGAGGGGCCATTTAGGGGCCGCGTTCGGCAGTTCGCGCAATCGTTATCGCCTCGTCGTAATCAGCAGGTGGAGTTGTTACGGCCCCCCCTGAGAATGAACTCTAGTGTTGTCGTTTTTCAGCTGCAGCCGTGTAATCTGTCCTCACAACAGACCTCCGGGGCACAAACAGTTCTGTCTCATCCTTGACCTACTGTTTGTGTGTCTGTGTGCCTAAGGGGGGGTTGGGGGGTGGGGGGTGGGGGTAAGGAGAGAGAGAGGGGGTTGTTGTACTGTGTGTGTGTGTGTGTGTGTGTGCTGACTGGAGGGGCCTTATCATCTCTGTGGGACCTGAAACACCTGCACCCACCTCTTCAAAGAGAGAGCGACATAGTTTCCCGGCATCACCCACCTGATTTCCACTGATTCACACTGTTCAATTTTTTACCAGCGTCTATGTAGCAACTTTATTTTTTTGTTTTGTTTCTTTGTGAACGTGTTGCATTGTGAATACGGCCTGAATATTGTTCCATTTGATGACGCGTCAAATGGAAAACGTTGTTGTTTTATTTGCATGATAATGTGCGGTGTTCTTGACCTGTGGGAGCCACATAACTGAATGTAAACACATAATCCCAGACAGTTTACTGGTCTCTTTTAAAGCGAAGCACTCGGGTCAGTGTTGTGTTCTCCAACAAACACACAAACGCATCAGACGTCTGTCTGGGTGACCATATAAAGACCTTGAAGTGCGTCTGCGAAGACTCGTGGCGGAGCAACTCGGAGCTTTTAACGGCTTTAATAAAAGTGGAAGTGAAGGACAGAGGAGCATTAGAGTCCAAGTGGTGGAGGACAGAGACACAGATGGGAGGGGGACTGCTGGGACTTCTTCCCAGGGATAAGAGCTCCATTTGGGCTTGGTTGATGCCCAAAGCTCCCCCACTCACCCACTCCACCTCACCACCTGCCAGCGGCCACTGGGACTTCTTCATATTCAGTGTAAAAAAAAAGAAAAAAAAACAACCTACATGCTACAGCTTTCTGATGACGATTAAAAACATACACAAGCCGACTTTATATCACTTTTTTATTTCTTATTTTTATGCCAATATTGCAAGTTTTTTTCACGTTTTTTTTCTCTTCTTTTAATGACATACAGATTTTGAGCATGATCTGGAGCTGCAATATGTACAAAAACAAACTAACGTATGTTATCAAAAAAAAACAAAAATAACAAACAAACAAACAAAAAAAAAAACAACCGTCCCCTTTGTTTTGACGTTATTGCTAAATGTTACAAACGGCACAGGTTTCTACCATCAGCAACCCTTTGAGCACTGAGTATACTACCACAATGACACCTCTGCTTACCATTTACTAGAATAATACACAGATACAGTGAGAGTGAAAGATAGTGGAAGGACATGAAGAGGAGGAGGAGGAAGAAGAAGAAGAAGAGGAGGAGGACAACAAAAAAAAGTGAGCTGACGAGCGAAGCTAAGCACAACAGGCTGCATGTTAAAAAGCAAAAAAAAAAAAAAAAAAGAGAGGAAGGGAAGAAGTGAGAAAACTCCAAATGTACAGACAGAAACATGAGTGAGGATGAAATGTGTGAGAGAAGAAAGGTTAGCGCTCTGTAGTGCAAACAGCCAAATAGTCTGAAGGAGAAGTAAGGCTGAGTGCGACAGAGAAGGGCTCCACACTCCTTTTTTTTTGTTTTGTTTTTTGTTTTATTATCGTTTGTTTAAAGCTGCCTCTCACTCTGCCCTGTTTTGTTTAGCAGTGCATGAAAACTACATTATAAAAAGACATTTGGCATATTAGAGGATACATACATTGTTCAGAGCTCATTATTATTATAAAAAAAAAAAAAAGAAACAGCTGCTTTTGGAAGAGTAAAACAATTACGACCAGACACACACAGAGAAAGAAACCGGTTAAGATATTTCGTAAAAAAGCATCGCAAATGCTAATGAGATGGTGTTTTTACTTTTCCCTCTCTTTCTCTCTCTGTGAAAGCTTTGTCGCCAGGTTAATACAGCGTGCGGTTAAAGAAGGCATGTAACATTGTATTTCTTTTCTTTTTGACCCCTTTTGACAAGTTCATCCCCCGTTTTTTCATGAGCGCGGGATGTGATCAAGTTATTCTGTATCCTCCCAAACCTCTTAAAACTCCAGATGTTTTAAGAGGAAAAATAAACTGTAAACCAGCTCGGATTGTCAAGGCGACACTTTTTTTTTCTTCTTATTCTTCTTCTTTTCTAAAAGCATGCATCACCCCCCCACCCACATACACACACACACAACCCCCCCCTCCCCTCCCCTCCCCTCCCCCAAACCCCTACCACCCACCTCCTCCTCTTCCTCTTCCTCCACACACACTTTTATTAGCTTGAGTAAATGTGACAAAGCTGCTCTGCTCAGACTCGCATGAGGAGATGAAGAGGAGCCGGGGGTTGTTTAGCCTAAAAGAGGCGACTCAACATGTAAACAAAAACCCAAAAATAAACCAAGCTGGAGGGAGGGGGGGGAGGGGAGAGGGGAGGAGGGGGAGGTTGGGCAGGTTTGGGTTTTGGGCGGGTAAGGGTGATGCTAATGCAGAGGCTATGTTAAAAAACTGGCTGAAGTTTAGAGCTAGTTAGACAATAGAAAAAACACTCAAGTTTTTAAAAAAAAATCTACAGTTGAAAGATTTTTGTGACCTCCATCCTGCAGAGTAAAGGGTTCAGGGGTCGCGGGAGCCGAGCGTGAAGAAGCGCGAGAAGAGAGAAAAAAAAAAAAGTTTCAGGTTTCGGATGCTACACTGCACCAACTCCTCCACGCGTCCAGGACAGACAGGAAGTGGCCTCTTTATTTATTTATTAAAAAAAAAAAAAAAAAAAAAAAATACACTCCCAGGCCAACGTTAGGCAGCATGGGCAATAATGCACTTTTCTTTTTTTTCTTGTTGACATAAGACAAGGGGAGACTTTGTACCAATAATTTAAAAAATATCAATATTACAATATAAAATATTTAACATTAACGACGGACAGGTGGACAAGAGTGGCGAAAACGGGGGCATAACTTAATTTTTTCTTTTTTTTCTCTTTCTTTTCTTTGACATTGAAGGGGGGGGAGCAAGCGAATCCTTTTTTGTTCCTATTTCAAGGTTTTGTTTTGTGAGTAAAAATGACTCTGAAATACTTCATTAAGCAGACATTCAAGTTACAGTATCGTTGTTCTTATTCCCGGAAGCGTATACAGTTGTACTGTAAATACTAAAAGATCACAAGTATTGCCTCTGAATGTTTTATCCACAATTATCAAGACATTTGGATTCAGGTGGAAGACGGAGGAAAGAAAAAAAAAAAAAAAAGAAGAAACAGAAAAAACAATGAATCTCAAGTTTTCTTTTTGTTTTTTGGAGGGCGGGTTTGAAATGGAGCGAGTCTGACTCAATATTCCATTTACAGCGACTACATATGACACACACACATACAGAAACGCACACACACACTCACATTCACACACACATACACATATATGCTGGCTGGTGAACTAGTGCTCAGGCGGACAAAGACAATGAAATGACCTGTACAATATTGCTGTTATGTTTGGAAAAATGCACATCTTCAATAATACACATTTAGAAGGCCTTTACGTGGTCGCCATGAACAGAGATGAGTGCAACTACACGGACAGTGAGTTTTACAATGTACACACAACTTGTCTCTGCGTAAAACAATAAACCACAGAAGATGTTTTGTTTTTTGTTGTTTTGTTTTTTTAAAAAGAAGGCTGGAAGGAGCTTTACAGCGCTCGTGAGACGTTGTACCAAAAAGAGTGAGAAAGAAAGGTGCCGGGCACCGCATGAGAATAAAAAACTGGGTTATTGTACTTGTACACAATGAAGGCTGAGAGATCCTTCAGAAGGCTGCTTCTGCTTCTGCTTCTGCTTCTGCTTTTGCTTTTGCACGACGCGGTGGTTCAGGAGCCGCGGCGGCGAGCTCCAAACAGCAGGCGAGCTCCAAACAGCAGAGCTCCTGTGATAAGAAGCGAGGCATCAGCTTGTTTTTGTGCTACGCACAGGTTCTTCCAAGGTGAGTAAACAGCAGATAAGTAAAAAGTGACGTTTTTTTGTTGTTGTTGTTTTGTAACTGAAGTTTTCAGTAAGGCCACATTAAATTGAAAAGTGTCCGTCTTTTTTTTTTTTTTTTTTTGGAATTCAAATGCCACCAGGACTACAGCACACACTGGAAGACACCTTGCTACGTGCAGTTTGAAGAGACGAGAAGTTTCCACTACGTTTTCTGATACGCTGACAAGTGACCAATAAGAGCGACAGGTACAGGATATTAGATATGTGACTGGTTGGACTGTGTACACAGTAAGAATATACAGTACTAAGGCTATCCTTTAAGTCAATGACTACGCTTATTACATTAGTTTGAACATGACAAACCGACTTGTTTTCGTAACCATGGAAGTCTAGTTGTTGATTTTTTTTTCTTTCTTGATGTATTCTGCAAACATTGCTATGGCTCCATGTGAGATGTACTGATGTGTATATTTTCCAAAGGAGACATAGCGCACATAGAGTATTGCAGGCAAGGCAGAGGCGTTGCTTAAAGCTTTTCTTTTTAAAGACTTCATAAAAACCAATGATAAAAAATAGGCCCTCTGAGGTTATTTCCCCAAATTTAAAAAAACGAACAAACAAACAAAAAAAAGAAAAAAAGAAAAAGGAAACAACCTTCGCTTATGTAAATAAACAACCCAGACTTCAGATTTTTTTTTTCCCCCCCAACAGAAAAAGTGAAGAGTATCAAAACAAAAGTTCAATCCAAAGACTGGAAAAGCAGGCGTTTTTTTGTAGTTAAGGTTGCAATAACATACAAGGTTGGGATTTTGGACCTCAAAAAGGGGGGAAAACAAAGCCCAAGCTCAGAGGAAGAATAGAAACTATTTGGTAACAAAAGTGTACTATATGTTTAATACAAAAAAGGTATGGAGAAAAATGTACCTTTACTAAAGCTTATACAAGATCCTTGGTCCATAAAAACTATGTTATCGTCACGTTTTATGTGTGTCCCTCTGCATCCTTGCGCTCCCTCCAACAACAATACATCCAGCCCCCTCGATAGGAAACCACAGATTAATGCACGATAACACGGAGGAGAAAAAAAGGAATAATCACAAAACAACGGGGAGGAAACAAGGAGGGGGGAGAGGGAGGGATGAGCCGGGCGGTGCAAAAAAATATACTTTCCTTTCAAGGCGGATGTTTTTTTTTGTTTTGTTTTGTTTTCATACACGGTGGATGTATTGTTGTTGTGGTTTCCATTCTCGCAGCCGTAGAAAGGTGCTGGTGCTCTGAGCCTGCAGGAACTTCACTCATTTCCAGACACCCGAACTGGATAGGCGGGTCCCTAAAGTAACCACAGGAGAGGGAGGGGGCGTGTCAAGGAGCACTTTTTTTTCGCTTATTCCCGTTGGCGGACAACGTTGTGAGTGACGTCACTCCTTCAAGATTTCCCCTGCGTTTAGCTCCGTTTGTCCCACCGATTTTTCCATTTCAGCTTCTTTGTATCCAAAAATTAATACGCAGCACTTTAGAGTGAGTCAGTTTTTTTTTTTGTTTATTATTTCCCATAGTCTTTATATACCTTCTTGGTATATTTTCCTCTCAAGGCATATTTGTAATGCGTGGCTCCCCTGTGTGCGTTAGGAGACCACAGCTGCGGCGGCGGAGGATGAGGATGTGACTCCTGCGTTGGAGGTGCTGTTGGGGCCGTAGACGCTGGCGCCGGCCTCCTGGCTGTTGCTGCTCAGCAGGCTGGAGTTTCCGGCCCGCAGGATGGCGCCGGCGGCGCTGCAGTGTGGCCGCGGGCCCGGCTCCGGCGTGTAGGTGAAGGTCAGTGTGGTGGAGTAGATGATGCCGTCGTTCCTCACCAGCGTGACGGGGACCTGGACGGGCTGCCGCACCCAGCGCCAGCCCTCGCGGAAGGCGGAGATGTCGGGCACCACGCACAGCATGCTCTCCGCACACCTGAAGGGAGCGGGGAGAGGTGGTGTCAGAGCGTCGGATACAATATGATCAGGGTTTTGATATAAAATGACAAGACAGGAGTCACAATTGAACAATGAGGCATTTATGATTTATAAACTAACACTACAGGAGGTGATTTAACTGGAACAGAAGTTGCTCGAAATCTGTGAAATAAATACAGGTGCAGTTCAATAAAATAGAATATCACGATAAAGTTAATTTATTTCAGTAGATCAGTTCAAATAGTGAAACTCATGTTATATAAATCTATTTAGAAGAATACATTATATTATTGAATGGCCCCATCACTAAACGTATGTATCGTGATGGGTAGGCTCTGTACAGTCAGTTGAATTTAATTTATACAAACTGTCATTACTATTTATTACTATTTGTCATACAGATGGAAATTTATTTCTTTTATTTGTAATGATTATGGTTTACATTTAATGAAAACCCCAAAATCAGTATCTCAAAAAAAATTTGAGTCTGGTTGAGTAGCTCCACTATCATGGGAAAGACTGCTGACCTCCATCATAATCTTCTTTCTATTGTTATTGAGATGCACCTGTACATTTGAAAAAGCAATGTAAGGACAAAAAGATAAGGATGATGTGATAATGCGATAAAAATGTGGTACATCCCCCCCAAAAAAGAGAGAGAAACAGAAGACTAAGCCCAGATATAATCATTATCATTGCTTGAATCCACCAGTGCAGGTTTTCTCCTTCGTTTACTTTTTGTTATTCCCTTCCTGCCCGATTCACTTGAATTTGTTTACTGTGTATAAATATTAACAAGGACCAAAATAAACTGAATTGAGGTGGATTTTTTGTGGCTAGTTGGGGGCAGAGGAACCGAGCTGTGAACACAGAAGTTACATAATCTTTCAGGTTGTTGGTTTGTCGAGCGGTGGCTTCCAGCACGGATAGAATCCTGCAGCAAGTAATCCTAGGACACAATCTCAATATACATGATCGTATTAATATTAATGTTAATACACTGACAGTGAATTATCCAGAGAATAAATGGAGAGATGGTTTATTCATAATAAAACTAGAGAGGGGGAAAATATGTTCTTGGTTAATCCAGCAAATAAAATATATTCCAACGTGAAGTCTGATTCACCCAGAGGGAGAACAGGGACTCATCTAACACACATCTACAAGAGCAGAGAAACATCGGTGAGAAGGAGAGAGTCTGTGTGGGTCAGTGGACCGGATGCTCGCTGGGTGGCACCGATAAACACATAAAATCTCATCCGTCTATAAAGCTCAACATGACAGAGAAGACACTTAACAAGAGAAACACAGATGAATCTTAGCTCCTAAAACGTCTCCGACACACTCAGAGACACTGAGGCCAGGACAAAGAATCAGTGCCAAGCGGTTTGACTTCGATCGATAATGTTGAGATGTGTATTTACCATTGAGTATTCACAGTGACAGCATTTTGCATTACAATAGAAAGTTATTCACATTTTTAGTCTGGGTCAGTGAGATCTAATAAATCCCCAAATTAGCTCTAATGGATTATTTGTATGGTAATGGGGAAGACGATATTATTTTATTTACCGGTAGTCCTCCTTCAAGGAGCCTTTAGATTTAAAGGGGAACTGTGCAAGTCTGCTCGCTTTTCCACTGTTTTGCTAACCCTCCTCCCGGCCATGTGCACTTTTCATGGAGCGGTGGATAATGTTATTTATCATATATGTGTTACGATGAGTATATCTGTGTTGTCTTATCTGTCATAGAGATTATGGGTTACGGGGCTGGGACACCGATCTTACAAGGTTGGTTTTCGGCCAAGAGACGCTCGGTGGAAGGCATGAGTCATTTATTTAATCATCATGATTACTCAGAAGCTTTTGAATTACAATAGAAAGTTATTTACATTACTGTCTAAGGTAAAAATGTAGCTTAGTTAAGGTAAAAATCCTGCATAGTTCCTCTTTAAAAGCAGTAACGCTCACCTGTACATGGTCTCAGCTTCGACGTCGCCGAACCAGACCCGAAGATTTGGAGTGAAGTTCTGTCCTGTCAGCTCCAACATGGCGACGTCTCCTCCACCGTTTAGCTGCACACAAATTAGACAATGTGTTTAACACGATGATGATGTAACCGATCGGGATGAAGCACAAGCTGAAATCTGCTGTGGTGTATCTATCCAGTGGTGTATCTATCCAGTGGTGTAACTATCCAGTGGTGTATCTATCCAGTGGTGTAACTATCCAGTGGTGTAACTATCCAGTGGTGTAACTATCCAGTGGTGTATCTATCCAGTGGTGCATCTATCCAGTGGTGTAACTATCCAGTGGTGTAACTATCCAGTGGTGTAACTATCCAGTGGTGTATCTATCCAGTGGTGTATCTATCCAGTGGTGTAACTATCCAGTGGTGTATCTATCCAGTGGTGTAACTATCCAGTGGTGCATCTATCCAGTGGTGTAACTATCCAGTGGTGTAACTATCCAGTGGTGTAACTATCCAGTGGTGTATCTATCCAGTGGTGTAACTATCCAGTGGTGTATCTATCCAGTGGTGTATCTATCCAGTGGTGTATCTATCCAGTGGTGTAACTATCCAGTGGTGTATCTATCCAGTTGTGTAACTATCCAGTGGTGTATCTATCCAGTGGTGTAACTATCCAGTGGTGTATCTATCCAGTGGTGTATCTATCCAGTGGTGTATCTATCCAGTGGTACCTGTAAGCTCTCTACCACAGGCACGGGGGTGACAGGCGAGTGGACAGGGCCCATGCCCTCGTAGAAAGTGTATTCGGCCTTGTCTGTGCTGATGATTGTCCAGGAGGCGCCGTCGTTGATCATCTCCTTGTTTGGTTCCTTTGGGCATGGAGTGGCCTGACGGAGAGGGAAGTGATTAGAGATAACCACCGACAATTGCGCACAATCAGGACGGCTGCAATCTTTGGGAGTGTGTGATTGACCTTTCCAAGGGTGTAAATAAGGGAGAAATGCTGGAGGTGAGTGGACCTCACACTGTTCAAAGAGGAAAAATACAACCATGCCGTCTTCCAAACAACCCCATACAGAATAATAAACGACGGAGGAAACATGAGGGACTGGGCTCAAATTCACTTTCTAAGAGATCACTGTCTACTGCAGCACGCTGAAGCAATCATCCTCAATCATCTGTCCAAGACTGACTGGAGGAAAATTGAGGAACATGAGTGAGGGGATGGCAGATGGAGAGTGTGTGTGTATGAGTGTTGTTTTGGGTGAGATACTGACTTGAAACTGGATGATCCTTTCTTGGGAAAGGCACAGGTACATGCGTTCTGTGTCCTTCAGGTAGAAGGCACACTTGTGGAGCTGAGAGACGGGGTCGTCCGCGTCCAGCAGCGCCGTCTGTTTGTCCACCTTACGGATGATCTGAAAAGAGGAGAGAAAGCGATCGATGAGTCACGAGGAATAGAGAGAGGGTTGAAGGGAAGATTAGAAAAAAAATGAACATGGGGCTTTCAGAAAAACTGCATAAAACAAGGAAGGAATATAAGGAGGATAAAAAAAGATAAGAAATTCAATTTATTAGGAAAGTAGGTAGAAGTAGTGAATACTAGTAACTAGATGACTACAAATTAAATTAAGGAGAAATTAAGGTCTTTGAGTTACTTTTAGTTAAAGGAATAGCTCGACATTTTCAAACACTCCTACACACTTTGACAGACAGACAGAGGAGACGGAGGTCTGACTCCTCTATGTTTATAAATTAACAACTTATTTCCTGTTTGTTTAATCCTTGAAAAGCAAATGTGAGACAACAGGTTACAGTTTTTCAGGGGTTGACTAGTCCTGCACATAATCTGTTTGTTTCCAATTTGTCAAACTATTCCTTTAAATCTTAGGGGTCTGAGCATGTTTGGGCTGTTTTTGAATACTTTTGATTTTGCCTTTAAATACCACATAAAAAATGTTTAACATGCCCTAGCTTGGTATCTTTTTTTTCAGCACGACTTAATCTATATGATCTGATAATTATTTGTTTCACTTTAACCTATTTTATCAACACATTGGCACAGAAATAATCAAATCCGAATTGAAAAAATTCAGATTTAAAATTTTTGTATATTCATCACATAAGAGTATTATCAGCTAATTCGAACACTTTTTCCCAAATATATGAAAAGAAATGCAACGCCTGCCCCGCCCATCCCATCCCCCGGATTAATATTTTTTGTACTATCAGATTAAAACTCCTTTTTCACTAAGAAAGAAAAAAAGTATGATTTCATCTGCTGCTACAGTGAGTTACATGTGTCTGATTTTGAAAGGTGCGTTTGTTTTACTGTACCAGTCTGGGCAGGGCCATGCCGGTGACGGAGCAAACCAGCTTGACTGTCTGGCCGTAGTGGATGTAACCGTCTCTCACAGTGAACTCCTCTCCTTCTGACTCCTCGTCGTCCACTGCAGACACACGGTGCAGGAGAAAAGAAGAAGACGTAGTCAGACCAGCAGCAGCAGCAGCAGCAACGAGCCTCCCACCCACCCATCAACACTTTCCATCCACTCCAAACCCACTCTCAGTCACTCAATGTCTTCCTTTGTCTGCGATGAATCAGCTGTGTAATTACCACATACAGCGTGGTCATACATTTACATTAAACTGTCAACTGTCATCGCTTCTCTCGCCTTGCTGCTTCTCTATACATATTCAGTCATTCTGTGTGCGGCGGTGTTTTGTGCTTGTGTGATGTCGCTTGGGTTAAAAACTTACACAGGTGGATGTAGAAGGCGCCCCACTGCTGGGAACTGGCGTGGAAGTTGCCGCCCTCCACGTGTAGGTAGCGCGTGCTGACCGTTTGGGACCGCAGCCGGTTGAACAGCGCCACTTTGGTCCCTGATGCGATGCACACTGTGGACAGAAAACCTGTGAGAGTTACATCTCAGGACGACCTGAAGTTAACATGACACGACACGCTGCTCTCGGGTCAACCGTGGTAAGAGGTCGGACGTCAGACATGAAACAAATGCAGCTACACTGCCCTCTAGTGGTCGGAAATAACAATACAACTGATGTGAATAAAAAATGATGATGGTGTGATTAAATCTTCTGAATGATGGAATATATAATATAAAATTGTATTATTGGGTTTTATATAGTGTTATTTTAATGCATTTTCTTTTTATTGTTTTTATTCTGTTTTGTTTTATGTACATTTTTATGTCTTATACAGATTGTATATTTTAGTTTAAGTTTGTACAGCACTCTGGTCCACTGGGTTTTTAAAGTGCTTTATAAATAAAGTTGGTATGGTGTGGTATATTTTTGACTTATTGTTCTGCATTATACCGTCATACACTGATTCTTACATCAATGTAACCTGCTCAATGCACTGTGCTGCAAATGCAAAGCAAAACACACTGCAAATTCAGTCCGACTGCACAACAGACGTGTTTCCAGGGGACAGCAGACAGTGAGACGTGTTGTCCAATTCACAATTGCAACAAAAACCATTCAATTTTTCTTTTTTAAATCAATTCTGAGCATGAAAGACAGGAGGAAAGTTAGGGAGAAAGAGACAGACCAGGTTAGGATGATGGTTTTAGAGAGGGTGACATGGCTACTGCCGCACATTATTCTAACAGTGGGGAGTTCGCTCCAAAGCTTGTGGGGGGAAAATCAAACTCACGGTCAGCGTTTTTCAGGGACTGCTTCTTTTTGGAGGGCTTGGAGATGACTTTGATCCTCTTGCTGAGGAAGACGCCGATGTCCGCGCTGTTGCCGTAGAACATCTTGACAGACAACATGAAGTGCTTTCTCTTGTCGGAGTCGGATATGTACAAGGTTTTGGCTGTGCAATAATTCTGGAAATAAACAAACAGGGAAAATCTGATTAGAGCCTTTCTCGTAATCTTTATCTTAAAAAGCCAAGACATGTTGCTTGTTTCATTTCATTCATTTTTCATTTATTTTTTATTTGACGAGGACAATGCACATTAATGAACAATTGGTGACGCACACATGACGTCATGTAAATATGCCGGATTTAGCTCAAAGCTAATTTCCATCCGTAGTCCTCACATTGAAAGACTGACAGACATACCATAAAAAACAGATAACAATAGCAATTTTCCCCCTATTTTCTTTTCTGTCTGTTCCAACAGTAGCTGAGCTGAAATTACCAACCTTGAAACCATGACCTGCAGATAATGAGACACTTCCTGGATTATTTGCATTAAGCGCCTGGAGGCAGGGTGTGTAACTAGCACGTTTTGTGTGAAGGTAAATAACAGGAGTGACAGTTACTAGTAGTGTGTGTGTGTGAGTGTGTGTGTGTGTGTGTGTGTGTGTGTGTGTGTGTGTGTGTGTGTGTCATACCTTTCCCTCTAAGTTAAGCTGTTGCATTTCTTGGTCGCTGTTGCCGATGCCGATGAAGGCACACGGCTGCGACTCCTGCTCGGAGCAGCCGTCCCGCTCCATCTGCTCCTTCTTTTTCTTCCAGCCGCTGCCCATCAGGTACACGCAGGGGGGAGGGCAGAAGAACCTGGACACAGGGGACGAGTAGAAATGTTATTTACTATTTCAAATGTTTACTACCGATTTACATGGTCCATTATTTTTTGGGCGGGGAGGAGGAGCGCATGTAAAACTCAAGCATTTAAATCTCAATGTCTTGCTTTACATGCTTTTAAAAGGAGTGTTTGCATTTGTGTTTAAAGGTTCGTCACCTGACTTATTGACTCAACACTGCATCGAGCTTCCAAAATAAAAGGAAAGAAGAAAGAGAGCGAGAGAGAGAAGTTTGGTCAATGAGTGGAACCCAGCTGAGGTTCCTGAGATATGCAGTGGGAGAGTTTTGCACATTGAAGACTGAAACCTTGCAACAGTGAGGTTCCAATACTTAAACCCCTTTCTTTACTTCAGTAATAATGACACAATGAGATGTTTTGTGGGGTTTTTTTTGCGTGTTTTTTAAAAGTATTTTTTGGACTTTTTTCCTTTCATTGATAGGGTAGTCGAGAGAGACAGGAAATTGGGAAGCAGAGACAGGGGGACAGACTCTGTCCCCTGTGGCAAAGGGCCACGGGGGACAACTAAGACTGCATATGGGGCGCCTGCTCAACCCACTGAGCTATATGACGCCCCACTGTGAATTTTGATGAGAGCCACCTGAGAAATTAAGTAGGTGAGACATCAAATGTCTGTCACTTTATTCATTAACTCGTCAGCTAGTTTTATTTTTCTTGAATGATTAGGGAAAAAATCCACATGACAGGCTAAGAAAGGTTTGCGTCCTATGGTTAAAATACATTAATTGTTTCATAAATGTAAGTGGAAGAGAACGAAACCACTGGACGAGAAAATGATTTTCTTTCAATTAAAGCAAATAAAGAAACAAGTTCAATGGCTGTTTGAACAGCACAGTGAACAAAGTGCATGTGTTGATTCCCACCAGAAGGGGGCAGAGCTGCACCAGTCTTCCACACCAGTCAGAAACTTTCATCCACTTACTGTTCATTACAATCCAACTAAACCCTCCTTCCTCAAGCTGTCGGAGCTCATTTAACAGATGTCACCGTGATCAGTCCAGCATGAAAATGATACGTAGAGAAATATAAACTCGCACTTCAAATGAAAGGAAACTTATTCTTTTTTTTTTTTATTCCATTTGACAATTACTCTCCTCTCCCCTTGAAATGCTCTTGTCTCCAATGTCAAGACATGAACTCCAGAAAGAGAAACGACAACTCGAGTCTTGTTAAAAGTGAAAAAGAAAAAAAAAAAAAACGACTCATCTCATCTCATCGGTAAAACTGGCGCACTTCAAATAAATTGATGTGCGTCAGTGTGGAACTGGAAAGCGACTTATTTCGCAACAGCAGTGTCTGTCTCTGTGGGTGTTTGTCTACTTTCACCTTCTATAAACAGCACAGGCAGAACAAGGCAGCCAGGGGAGAAACACAAACACACACACACACAGGGGGAGAGATGGCACATTTGCATTCTTCATGTTCATGCGCCCACTTTCTGTGAGCTCTGCTGTTATTATATAGACAGAAGTAATCAAAGGTGCAAGACACACACACACACACACAGACACACACACACACACACACACTCAACATGAACTCTGTGGGGGTTTTTACAGGCCAGAGGATGTCGAAACACCAACACAACACACGCTCGCAGAAAACCTTCTGGGACCTGCTCTGCTCTGCAGTCTCATTCAGACACTCGTCTGTGGTGCGGCTGGATGCTCCGCTGGTCACAGACACTCACCTAAATTTAAGCCTCTGCAATTGAGCAACGTACAAAAAGCGACAACACGCTGACAGCTGACCCCGTACAAGCATGCTGTATGTGACAAGGGGTGTTCGAACGGGGCCGGTGTCACTTTAAGCGGACGAGACAGCTCGAAATTATCCGAGGAATTCAGCCTCTCTCTCTCTCTCTCTCTCTGTCTCCCTCCGTCTCTCTCTCTCTGCCGTTGTGCTCCAGCTCTCTCCGAGGTGTCTCCGAGTTGGCTCGCAACAGCTGATTTACCAAGAGACTAGGGGGCCTGATGAGATCGCAAGCAGCGCCGCGTGGCTCGGGCCAAGAAAACACAAGAGCAGAGAGTTGAGAGTTGCAAAATGAGCAAGAGGTGGCGGTGGTGGTGGTGGTGGTGGTGGAGGAGGGAAAAGCTATAAAAAGTTTTTGAGAGTGAGAGGTAGAAAGGTGACAGCAGAGTTACAGGAAGGGCTTTGAGGAAGACAAGAGTGACAAAGTTCAAAAGAGCAGGAGAGAGAGAGAGAGAAGAGGTTGCAACAGCCAGCGATGGCCCTTTACTAATCTTTGAACCGACGATCCTGTTGGAGGCATCGTACCAACACCTCAGATCTGAGTCCTCTCGTCCTTGAACCACGACACCTAAACGCTCCGTGGTTTCACCAGGACTTTGCCCCCCCCCCCCCCCCCCCCTACCCTCCACAACCCCCACCCTTCCCATTAGAGGTTATTTATCTCCCTCATTCCCATCTCTCCCACTTCCTGCTCTCCTGTGGCCTTCACCTGATCGTGGCCTCGCACGCCAAAAAGGGTCAACCACTCGTTTCCTCCCAGGACCTCTGGTGATATGAGAGGTCAGGGGGGGGGTCGAGATACCCACACACACACACTAACCTGTCAATAAACCCCTCGCTATGAGGGAGTGCTCTCCTCAAAGGTAAACAAGGTGTAGAGGACAAGGACAAACTTATTAAACGTCACGTAATAAAACCTTTAACGTGTGACGGACTACTACGACTTTAAAAAAACAAACCTTGACCCTGGACTTAAAGAGGAACTATGTTGAACTATGATTTGTAGCTTAACTATGCTACATTTTTACGTTAATTAAACAGCTTTGGAGTAATTGTGATGGGTTAGGGTCATTTATTGCGTCTCTGAGCTGAAAACCAACTTTGCTCTCGACACAAACGCACCCGGTAACCCGTTATCTCTTGTTTATGACGGATAAGATTACACAAATATACACGTTGTAACATCGTATAACGTTATCTACCGCTGTATTGATTGACTTCTTGCCAGCTTCGTTGTAAACAAATGCACATGGCTGAGAGGAGGGTTAGCGGAACAGTGGCGAACTTACATAGTTCCCCTTTAAAGTGAAAGTTTTGTATTTTTGCAGTTACATTTGAGGAATCAAGCTAAATTTGATGTACACCAGTACATGTTGAAAAAAAAAAAAGCTCACACCCTCCCTGCCCATATACAGTAAGGTAAGAACCATCATCTGGTTAGTTTAGCTTAACATTAGGACCACTAGCCTCTTTTTTGGACTGATAAACAACAAAGGAGATATAATATACAGGCGTTATGCTAAGCTAAGCTAACCAGCTGCAGTCTGTAGCTTTAAGCCAGTATTTAGATAATCAATATATACTTCTCCAACCCTCAGCAAGAAAGCAAATATGTATATTTCCCACAATGCTGAACTTTTCCTTTAAGAGCCATAAGAAGTCAGTGCGAGCAGCAGCGTTTCATTTCAGATGGGAGACGGTCCACAGAGATCAGACACACTTAGAAAAACGGTGTGTATTTATTTTCCGCCTATGAACAGCCGGGGATCAGCAGCAGAGTGTGGAGAAACTTTGATAAATGGAGCCAATGTTCATATTCATATTCAACTCACCTTTTCTCATTGCCGTAGGATTTCTGTGCAACTTTTGCGTGCAGGATCATGACAGTTTGGTCGCCTCGCTCTTTCAGGTAATTCCTCATCGCTTCTCTGCAAGAGGGAAAAAAGACACAGAGAAAGAGGAGAGAGAGAGAGGAAGAGGAGTTCATTAACAGGTCACTTTGTTATCCAGCAGATGAGGTTAAGTGATACTGGGTGTGTTTAAACCTCTGGGGGTCCTGGTTGTTCTGTGGGGTTGTTGTTTTTTTTTTTTTAAAGGAAACTAACTTACTAGTGTCGATGGCTCGAGAAAAAGAAAGTGGACTGAAACGACACTGACACACACAACACAACACACACACACACATACACACACTACAGTTGGTTGCAATGACCTCTGGAAAGCCTCTGAGCCTGCACGGCCTGCGAGCCAAAAAAGCTATGTTCTCCCCCAGCTGGGTCTGTTTGAGGAGGGGAGGGGGGGGGGGGGCTGAACCGTTAATGACCGGCTCGTAGGGACAGCGAGGAGCGAGGGAAAGGAACACGAGGGAGAAAGAGAGAGAGAGAAAGAGAGAGAAGGGATTGGAGGAGAGGAGAGGAGAGGAGAGGAGAGGAGAGGAGAGGAGAGGAGAGGAGAGGAGAGGAGAGGAGAGGAGAGGAGAAAGGAAAGGAGAGGAGAAAGGAGGAGAGGAGAGAAGAGGAGAAAGGAAAGGAGAGGAGAGGAGAAAGGAGGAGAGGAGAGAGGAGGAGAAAGGAAAGGAGAGGAGAGGAGAGGAGAGGAGAAAGGAAAGGAGAGGAGAGGAGAAAGGAGGAGAGGGGAGGGGAGAGGAGGAGAAAGGAAAGGAGAGGAGAGGAGAGGAGAGGAGAAAGGAAAGGAGAGGAGAAAGGAGGAGAGGAGAGAGGAGGAGAAAGGAAAGGAGAGGAGAGGAGAGAGGAGGAGAAAGGAAAGGAGAGGAGAGGAGAGGAGAGGAGAGGAGAGGAGAGGAGAGGAGAGGAGAGGAGAAAGGAAAGGAGAGGAGAAAGGAGGAGAGGGGAGGGGAGGGGAGGGGAGGGGAGAGGAGAGGAGAGGAGAGGAGAGGAGAGGAGAGGAGAGGAGAGGAGAGGAGAGGAGAGGAGAGGAGAGGAGAGGAGAGGAGAAAGGAAAGGAGAAAGGAGGAGAGGAGAGGAGGAGGTAAAGAAAAGGAAAAGAAAAAAGAAAACACCAGAGCTGAAAAAACAAAAAACAACAGAGCTGAGCTCACCAGCAAAGATTCCTCATCCCGTGTCAAAATGTTGCAAGGTCCGCGCTCCAATTACTTCTGTCAACTCGGCCAAACCCTCCCCCACCTCCCCCCTGCAACTCCCCACCTCCTTTACACAAACACGGTGAAAATTATTTTTAATTTTTTAGGGGAGAGAGGTGGAGATAACGCTGAGGCTGAGAGGAGAAGGAGGGGGGTGGGGTGGGGCAAAGATCAAGCTAGGATGCACAATTAAAGAGACGTCACATGCGCCGACAGTGACGCGCTCCGAGCCGGTCCACACACACGCACAGATGTCAGCGACACCTGACACGCCAGGGCTTCCACACACTCACACACACACACACACACACAGCTTTCCAGTCTTTGCCACGCAATCCTGGGCCGCACGCTCTGGTTAGACAGGGCCTTTGTTATGAAAAGCAAGGGGCCCCTCACAGTGTGTGTGTCTGTGGGTGGGTGGGTGGGGGCGAGGAGGAGGAGGAGGAGGAGGAGGAAGAGGGTTTGCGGTTGATCCATTTCATAATGGACTGGGAAATGTTTTATTTCTCACTCCGCTTGTGCGATGAGACAATTATTTCTCCGGAATATCTGAGTCCCAGAGCAACGGGGAATTATCCTGCTCTTGTTGTTTATTCTGTGTTTTTCTAAAGAATCTCTAAGACTCGACGTGGTGGTGGAGGCTTCGATCCTCGGATTCCAAACATTTGAGGCCATTTCACCGATCTGATGCAACGTGACACCGTCGAACCAGCACATGGGGGAAATTAGATCACGGCAAAACACAACTTTTGTCCAGATTCGTTTAAAAAGCAGCTGTTTGATTAAAACATTTTTCTGACGTTTTTTTTTTTGCGTGAGTCAACGCTGAGGTCACTGCTTTTGTTTACAAAGTGACATAACCTTCCTGCACCCCTCCTCCTCCTCCTCCTCCTCCTCCTCCTCCTCCTCCTCGCTAAGCCCAGGGAAACTCCTGAGATGATTGCTGCTGGTAATCGATTATATTGAAACACAGCGAGTGAAAACCTGCTGATGTCATCAGGCCTGCAGGGGCATCGCTGACGCTGCCTGTGACCTGCTGCTCTTACAGGAAGGGTGACATCACAGATAAAGCAATACCCAACTCACTCACACACACACACTAGCTTTCTTGGCTGGTGTGCACATATTTGCACGGATATATGAAATCATTAACAAGAAAGTCAATCGTCGAACTGATCTTATGAGGCAGCAGTGGAGCTACAGACAGGAAACAGAGGGAGACAGAGCGTGAATCGGACTGGGGATGTTGTGGTTGTATAGGGTGTGTGTGTGTGTGTGTGTGTGTGTGTGATGATGCAGATGTAGTTTCAAGCAATAATACCAAATGTTACATCACTCCTGGTCCCACGTTATCCTGAGCGTTTGATGCTTTTCTTCATCATCATTGGGTCTGTGTTGTCTTAAAAATGTTGGAGCTTCATAAAATAAACAATCACTACCGCTTCTCATTCAGGCCGATCATAATTTACTGATTAAAAACAGACGTAAACGGGGCGTTGCGTGGCGTAGTGGTTAGAGCGGGCGCCCCATGTATAGAGGCACAGTCCTCGCTGCAGTCGGCCCTGGTTCGAGTCCCGCGTCGGGCGCCATTTGCTGCGTGTCATTCCCTCTCTCTCTGCCTCCCCGTTTCCTGTCTGTCTCAACTGTGCTATCCATAAAGGCATAAATGCCCAAAAATATATACTTTAAAAACAGACGTAAACACTGAACAGTTACAAGAAGGATTAAATCAACAAAGGCAACAAAAAAAAAAAAAACGACTGGAGGGAAAAGTCAAACCGTTACCTAGCAACCAGAAGATTCTTTGTAGCAACTTAACGTGGAAACCATAGACACATCAAATCTCTATTTCAAAATAAAAGCATTTGTTATTGTAGCTATTACTTTAACATTAGTGTCAAAGAAATGTAAGCAGCTATTTCAAAATAAAAGCATTTGTTATTGTATTACTTTAATGATACTGTCGAAGAAATATTTACAACAGTCTGAAGCAGCTATTTCAAAATAAAAGCATTTGCTATTGCATTATTACTACTATACTATACTTATTATTATAATATATGATAATAATATAATATAATATATATATTATAACGATAGTGTCAAAGAAAGAAGCAGCTGATTGAAAAATCCAATTTGATATTTGATCAAACTTTCCCCAATTTCACCTAAAAGATGATTCACAACACATGATCAATGTTTTTTTGTTTTTGTAATTTTACAAAACCATAAGTAAACCATCACAGACGTTTTCCTCACACTTCTATGAGACCAGATTCAAATCATGTCACACATTGTCTTGGGGAGGTTACGTGCAACAGCTTTGGCTTGTGGTTAACACCGTTCCAGAGTTTGGGGGGGGGGGGGACACGCATGCATCACTCACAGCCGCTTCTTCTTTTAAAGCACTGAGGCCTCCGAAGGCGTCGATATTCACCTCACAGCTCCTCTGAACAGATAACCACCGATGCCCCCCCGCATGTGGAAATCATCAAGCGGCCTGTGATCGAATGAATAACATAACCCCCCCCTTTCCCCTCCTCTCGAGTGGTGGTCTTTACAAACTTGTGTTGTGTGGCCAGGCATTGTTCGAACCCACAGGATCGCGTTTTAAATTCTAGTGGGGAAGCGAAGGTTTTACAAAGACACCAAATATGTCAGGCTGGATTTCGAGGGGGGGGGGGGGAGAATGCGTCTGAACTGATGCACAAGTTGTGTAAAATATTTCCATCTGAGGTGATGCTTGAATAAAAAAAAAAAGAAAGAAATCGTGGCATGTTGGGTTTTTAAGATTTCACTCAGTGGTTGCATGATGTCATACAGTGCAGTGGGGATTTTTTACTTCATTCTTGAACAGATCTGAGAGAGATGGGGGGAAATGAAGATTTCAAGAGATTAAAAGCGTATGCAAAACAGGGGGAGGAGAGGAGGGGTGGGGGGGGCGATTACTTAAACCTGACTTAATGGCAAATGACACACCCAGTGACACCCGTGATAAAAGCAGCAGGGATCATCAGACGCGCCGGCGGTGGGTACAACAGGGGCGTCTGACTAATCGCTCGTCTCTTGCGCATAGTGAAACACAGGAACACGCGCACACACACGCACACACACTCACACACACACACACTCAGATACAGATTACATCTCTTCCTGAGCGCTGAGGACGGGAAGGAGAAGTGAGAGAGACAGTGACCAGTGCACAGCTGAACTTCCTATGCGTGCAGAGACACACACACGATGACAAAGAGGCACAGACATGCGATGTGTGCGTTTAGGAAGAGAAAAAAGAGAGAGGGAATGTGAATGTGCATATAATAGAAAAGAAGAGGACGTAGAAGGTTAAAAAAAAAAACAGTAAAGATAGTGAAAGTCAAGAGGGAGATTTACAAAATACTGGAAAAACAACAGTCATTTCATCTGATTTCATCACAGACAGGAAGTGAGGGTTATGGCCATTTCAATCTTAACTGAACCAAACACACGTAATATAAAAAAAGTGGCACGCAACCAGAGGCAAGTGATGACAACGCAGCCATGCATCAGTGAAAAGAAGAAGGAAAAAAAAGAAGAAAAAAAAAAGCTGTTTAGCAACTCAAGCAGATTTGTGATGAAGATGGTGGCTGTTTTACCGACGGGCTGTGAACGCAACACGCAGGTAATAAAGAAGGAGAAACCGAAGGAGGACTTCCTCAGAGTGGCAGGTTCGGCTCTGTTGCTTTCAATTTGCTAATGAAGAAGTAAGAAGAAGGGGAAGAAGAGGAGGAGGAAGCACTGATAGAGGGAAGGAAAAAGAAAAAAGGTAAAGCGAGATATAAACATAAAGACAGAAAACAAAAAAAGGGGAACCTCGAGAAGCGAGATAAAAATGTGCCAGACAGATTTTTGCAGAAAAAAGAAAAAGAAAAAGAGAGATGTATTCAACTGCAGGCAGGCAGGACGGGGGTTGGCTAGAGTGTGTGTGTGTGTGTGTGTGTGTGTGTGTGTGTGTGTGTGTGTGTGTGTGTGTGTGTGTGTGTGTGTGTGTGTGTGTGTGAGGAGGGGCTAGGTTAAGCCAGGCTACAGATGCAGCGGAGCAGACAGGCATCTGTCCTGTACATCTGCCACAGCGTCTACAGCAGAGAGACCCCCTGTCAACACACACACACACACACACACACACACACACACACACACACACACACACACACAGTGGCGAGGCATACTAATACACACGTGCGCTGTGAAATAGCTCAATTAAGATGATCAGACTGCAATTAGTGTGCGCCTTTGTGCATCACAAAAGGTAGATTACACACATCCGTTGGGTCAGGCTTGGGTTAAGACATTTCACAATCGGCCGCTCCTGAAGGAGGCTGCTCAGCCGTCTCACACACACACACACACACACACACAAGTGCCATGTGCTCCATGTCTGATGTCTGACCTCCACAAGAGCCCGGTGAGCCTCGAAAACACTGTGGAGGAAGTTTTTCCTCCCGAAACAACAGGATCTTGCGGCGGTGTCTATTAGATCTCAGCTGTGATACCTTCACTGCCTCAAAAACAATACGAAAACACAAAACCCAGCACATTCTGTCGCAGTGGCAACAGTGCGGGCGCGTCTGAGCAGCAGCAGCAACAGCAGCCGACGCGCACGGAGAGGGGGGGGAGAAAAAAAACAAATGTTTAGAAAGTCAATAGAGCGAAAGTTGAATGGCAGATTAGGTTGATTTTGTGACGGTGAGACGGGAAAAGAGCCGACCGCACCGCTTCTTATTAATATGATAAGAGGGGAAAACGAGCAAAAGAAAATAATTCAAGAACAAGGACATTTGAATGCGAGCAAGTGCGAGTTCAGACCAAACAATAGCATGAGCCAAATCGATGGGGTCCAATCTGAATTTAAGAGTTTTTCGGATAAAGACGCCGGATAACTTAACAAAAAAAAAACAGTTTCTTTTGAGCGTTTCCATGTGAGGCGATGGATTCTGCAGAGCTGGCCCGTCCTCCGTTGTTTGGGAGAATAAACCCTTGAAGGGGCGTCCCCCCCCCCCCCAGCTTTATCCAGCCTCCACGCTCATGTGTTGTGTTGTGTGCATTTTGTGTATCTGTCTGAATCGGAGGACGTGCGTGAACAGCGGCGTGTGCGCTCGGTGTATGTGTGTCACGTATTGTATTTCCAGTCGAGTAGCCTTCCTGACAGGGCGGCCCTGCAGGACCCCGCCAGCTTTAGCTGCCCTAAAAAGCCCCTGCAGGACGGCGCACACCATTTTAGTCCGTCTGTGCTGCTGCTGCTGCTGCTGCTGCATGACAGAAAAACCATGGGGCTGTTGTTGCTGCAGGAAGGAGGAGGTGGGGAGGGGTAGGAGGGTTGGGGAGGGGGGCAAGTGGGTGTGAGTGAACACGCAGCCATGAGGACACTGAGGCTGATCTATACAGAAAAACACAAAGAAATGGAAAAAAAAAAAGAGAAACGCCACGATACAAAGACACACACACACACACACAGTGGAGCAGTTTGTGCCTTTCAGCTCTTCGGGTAAAGAGTGTTTTGTGTCCCGTCATATTTCTGGCCGTCGGAATAAACCATCAGACAAATGGAGGGGCCGGAGCGAGCCAGCGCAGCACTGGCAGCACATGAATGAAGATGGGGGGACACACATCAAAAGGTGCTGGGGCCCACCCCCCCCCTCTCCCCTCCTCCCCTCCTCTCCTCTCCCACTATTTTTTTTTCTTTCCCCCAAAAACCAAGCTCGGCTGTTCCAGGCGATGTGCAACCCCTCATTTTCCCTGCTGAGTGCCACACGCAGAAGACGAGCACACACACACACACACACACGCAAGTACAGGCGAAAACCCAGTGCCCGCTCCCAGTAACAAAGAGAAACGCCAACAAGCAAACAAGTGCACACACATACACACACACACACACATCTAACCCTCCAGAAGCAAACCACAACATCCATCAACATTCTCTGTTCACCCAAATGTTCCTCCAAATGACTTGGAACAAACATGAGAGGGAACAAGAGTAATCAAAAACTTGCAGCGCTGCTCGGCGGTGCACGCCGAGTGCAAGTTTAGACTGCAGAGTCCTTTGGAGAAAAGAAAAAAAAAAGAAAAGAAAAAAAAAAAGGCTGAATTATTACTGGCATGTTTCTACAAACAATTGCGATACACGCAGGTTTATTTCAACGCAAACGTATTAAAAGCGCGTCTCTGTGAAAACTACAGAGAAGTTGACGAATAAACAATCAACAGTGGGGAGGGGAGAGGGGTCTGTTTACGTTGTTGGTACCGACTGTCCTGCACATGAAGTTGAGTGTTGCCGCTGTTGCTGCAGATGCATGCCGTCTTTGCAGATGGAAGTCACCACCACAAATTATCTCAACGCAACGACAGGTTACAAACAACAGGATCACACACAGGAGCTGCTGGTGTCCCTCAAACCACCGCTGCTCTTGCAAAGGGAAACAGATCAGAGAGAAAAAAAGTGCAGGTGGGTTTGAAAAAGTAAAAAAAAAAAAAACTTTATTTGAGTGGGTCAAATTTAAATTTGCGCCTTCCTCAGGGTGTATGGAACGATGCAACCACAGGTTAGCCAAGAGTGAAGTTTATGCCTCTGTGTGTATGTGTGTTTTTTTTTTCCTGTGTCCCTTGACTGAGTGTGAAAAGTTGAAGCCCTTTTTTTCTCATTCTAACCTTTTAAAACCTCTTGAAAAGCTTAATCCCCGTCAGATTATGTAGATGAAAGCCACTGACAACTGCAGGTATTACGCTGTCAACGTAAATATCTTCAGTTAACACACAACTGGCGTTAATATAAACTAAAAAAAAACCAAGTATGAAGGCAGTTTGTGATTATATTCAACTGCTTTTGAAGCGAGCTCGTGTATTTACTGCTGTAGTGACACGTAGACGCACAAACACCACAACAAGTCAACAAATGAGGTCTTCAGGGAAGATTGTGCTGCGTGGACGTGTGTGTGCATGTGTGCATGTGTGTGTGTGTGTGCAGACTCACCTTGTTAGGCGCTGTGGCTGAGGGCGCTCCCCGAACTTCCTGCAAAAGACACAAAGTGAGAAGAAAACATGAGAGGGCTGGTTTATCGACCACAAACACACCAAGAGTAAACAAGACATTACACAATGGCGCGCGTATACAAACGCAAAAAAACATGTACGCACTTGTGTGGCCCTGACACAGTGTGTGTGTGTGTGTCGTGGCACTCTGCACAAGCAGGGCCAAAAGCGACAACAGGATGTGTGTTTTATTTTGTTTGCGTGGCCGCGGGGCGGGTTAAAGCAGGAGGACACTGAACTTTATTCACTTTAATTCCCATCAGTGTGTGTGTGTCTGTGTGTGTCAAAACAGGTCTTGCATCAGCTCCTGCTCCTCCCCCCCCTGTTTCAGATTTCGCCAAATACACCTGTGTGATGTTTCCACGTTGTGTTGCAGGAAGTCGAATGCAGCTCGACACCTGAAACCGCACGAACCCCAGAGCAGCGACGGAGGGCCTGGACACCGTGAGATCACTCTGAGTTCACATCAAAGCTTTTCGTACACACACACACACACACACACACACGTAGCTCGGTTAGTGAGGTTTTTTACAACATTCAGCTTTTTAAGAGTCTAATAAAGAGCTGCTGACGTGGTGGCGGTGGTGATTCAGACCTCGCTGTTTGACTGTGTGATAGTAAAGCCATTAACCAGGTAGAAGACAAATAAAGAGTGGGACAGAAAAGAAGCTACGAGCAGCAGCAGCAGCTTTCAGGCTTCATGTGCGAAGAAAAAAAAACAAAACAACCAAATGGAACAAGTGAATCTGACTTTTTTTAATCTCCTGACGCAGCTTCCAGTCCGATGATGCATGACAGCGGAGGGTGAACTTCACGTGATCCGAGGCGACATGCAGCGCTTTTTAAAAAGGGATATATAACACTGTGAATGTTCCTAAGCACCGACTTGTTTCCATCACATCACAGATCTTTCTTTCTTTCTTTCTTTGGCATGTGGTGCGAAGCTAGGGGCCGATTAATTGAAATCCGTATGCAACATCCTGATGAAGTGCAGCAAAATATACAAAACAAAAAGGTTTGATTAGATCAAAAAGCGACCGGTTTGCACCATTAAAGAGCACATTGATGTATCCAGGGGACGTTCTGAATGTTGTAACCTGATTAATAAAGAAAAGAATGATTTATATCATGTTCCTCCACAGCTGGGAGGATGACAAGTGCGTAACGGCTCATTTCACTTGTCAAGAATGACTACTTTTCTGTCACGTCTCCCTCCCTCTGGCTTTTCTCAGCTTTCACATATCCACCGTTATTACCATCAATCAATAATCGATTCACGGTGCCGCAAACATGCCGTCAGTCAGCATAAAGACTCCTGGTCCCGTCGGTGGCCCGGAGGACTCTACAGAGAGACTCAGGCTGCTGGAAGCCTGACGAATCAGTGGAGTGCGGTTGAGTCAGAGCAGAGAGCTCTTAGTCATACGTTGTATGTAACGAGGAAACCACAGCCTACAGATGTAGAGAAAGGCTGGAAACTTACAACATGTCACAGCTGAGGATGACTATTTTCTAGTCAGACACTCTTTTTTTTTTGTAAAGCAAGAAAACAAGAACAGCTTGTTACAAGAAACACAGTCCGATCTGCATTTCTTGAACACAGCAAATACACCAAAACATCCAGAAAAACTAATATAATATAATTTAAAAAGGGACAGATAAGCACGGTCAAGGCAATAAAAGCATCATTGTATCCAAAATACATGATTTAACTCATTAATTATTAAATTTATTAATTTTTTTCCTCCACAATTCCCAAGTGATTGAATCTTTTTCACTTTTTCCTTCACAAAATGTTTTCTGTATCATCAGTTACGTTATCTCCGTCAGGTCATCGGTAAACGACCCTCGGCTCAGTATGAACTACATAATTAGGATCTTCTTAGTCTCATTACTGCTGCTACATTTGTCAATTTCTGCAAAAAAGGCATCACACTCCCACACACACTCTCTCTGCTATCTCGGCCACGCAGTCTGTTGTGTGTCTTTTTGTTTTTGCAAGTCGGTGGATTAAAAACATGAGCGAATGGTTTGTAAAACATCCATGTTTGGCACCGAGTGCTCTGGAGGAAGAGCCAAGAAATAAAAAAAAATGTGCCAGTTTTGATTATTCTGAATCATGAATCAATTCTGAATGAAATCACACAGACAGAAAAACTAAATCTATAAATAACATAATGAAAGACAACTATTTAGTATTGAATGATCTGATAATAAACTATTTCTTAAAAGCCTGAATCAAATTGTGAGACTACTACGTGACAATATACAGTTACACTTTCATATACAGTGGGTTTGTGGTGAAGTTACAGGAATAAGATTTCTTTCAGATTCAGATGTAAAGCTTTTCAATCTTACTGTATGTGACTCAAACACACTCAACTGATCCGAGTCTTTTGTTAGGTTATACATGTTTTACTTTTTATATACATTTTACATCATTTATATCATACTATTATAGGTTATGTAAGCTGCCGGACAATCTGAATATCCTTCCTAGGGATTAATAAAGTATTTTCTTTTCTTTTCTATTCTATTCTATTCTATTCTATTCTATTCTATTCTATTCTATTCTATTCTATTCTATTCTATTCTATTCAGAAACACCGGGCTGGCAGCGTGCAGCAGGGGCTGTGAGCGTCTATAAGAAAGGATTCAGAGCGTCTACGTCAGATTTCCGTAGCTTCGCATGTCAATACGTCAATAAACACAGTTTATGTGAGAGTGTGTGGAAGATGTGGTGTGAAATAAAAAAAAATAAAAAAAGAGAGAAGCATGCAAACACAAATTGAGGGATGAAAATAACCTAAAAAAAAAAAAAAAAAAGCTGCTAAAAGAGGCAAAGAGGGAAGAAAGGGCAGGAAAAAGCGAGTGAAACTGAAAGCATGATTGGTGCAAGACCAAGAAGGAGGGAGTGGAGGTGGAATAATTAGAAAGGAGGGCAATCAATAAGGTTCCCACAGTGAAACACTGATGCCTCAACTGGCTAATGGATTCCAGACGGCTCTCTCTTTCTTTCTCCCTCCTCCCCTCCTCCTCCTCCTCCTCCTCCCCTCCACTGCAAACAGGGAGCAACGAAGGAAGGGATACTGCAGGGGGAAAAGTGTAGGGTGAGATTAAAGGCGAGGCGAGGCGAGGCGGGGCGGGAAGAAATAGATGGCGTGTTGTGGAGGAGACGGAGAGAGAATTCTGAAATCTACGGAGAGATGAAGTGCGAGGATTTAGTGGCGGCGGATACACGCCGGCGAATGAACCAGAGGGGGGAAGAAGAAGAAGCCATGTCTGCATACGAGAAGAATCAGTCATTAGCTCGCCATCTTTTTTAAAACGTTCTCAAACATCCATCATAGAAAAATGAGTATTAGAAAAAAAAAAACCTAAGCAAAATCCACTCCCACACATAATGCATGCTATTTCTAAGAATGCATGCAATGTATTTTAAGCATTCACATTCATGTGAAGTGTTGCAGCGTGCAGAGAGGATGGTGGAGGCGGTCACGCAGTGTTATAGGGGAGGTGGGTTGGCAGCAAAGTTCTGTGAAAAACCACGGTCACCGTTTCCCCCCTCGCCTCCACGTGCTCACTTTAAAAACACACCGAGAAAAAAAAAAAAAAAAAGAAACAACAGAAGAAAGAAGAAGACCAAACACAGGAAACCACAAAACAAGGTAGAGCTGCAGCAGAAGCGACTGTTGTATCTGCAGTTTTTCGGAGAGGCTCGACTTCACAGTGAAACGCCACTTTTCATGGAAGAGCTCTTTCCTTTTTTTTTTTTCTTTTTACTTTATTTAGCATTTCAGAGTTATTTCAGTAGAAAGATTTACAACACAAAAGCCCTGAAGACATTTTTATCTATTCCAATATTTTTTGCTATTTATCAATTTCCTCAATCTACCTCTGAAACTACTACATATGCAGTGATTAAATACCTGCCCACAGAGACACTATCATGACTTTCCTTTGCACTACAATGTGCAGTGCACGCAGGGCCGTTGTATAGGGGAGAAAGGTGATGATAATTCTAGGGGCCCAGCGCCCAGTAGGGCCCACAAAAAACCCCAGTAGTCTAATCTTTGTATGACTGTATTATTCTGCATAAGACCCTGACTAATGCTCATAGTAATGCTGTATTAGCATCAAAACAAAGTAGGCTAAATAAAAAATGATAATACATACATAGTCTAAGAAAAAAGTGGAAAAGTCAGGGGCCCACTTTAGTATTCTTTCAGGGGCCCCAGAATTCCTAGCAACGGCCCTGTGTGCACGAACTGCTAAAACCTGACAAGTGTTTTGCCTCTAATCCAAACACAGACGGTCTCAGCTCGGGCCAGGAGGTCAGCGGAGGAAAAGGAAACTGTGTGAAGAGGAGTTTCAACTGATTTGCTCTCCATCCGTTATGACTACTCTCTCTCTCTCTCCCTCCTTCCCTCCTTCCTTCCTTCCTTCCTTCCTCCTCTCCTTCCTTCCTCCTCCTCCTCACCTCCTGCTTACTATCACTTATTCCACTGGACACAATGAGGGTGAGAGACGCTGCAGCCCGGTAGCAGTGAGAAAACAAGGGGGTGGTATCGCTGTAATAAGACAGACAGCAGTGGGTGGGTGGGTCACAACAGGTCTCTCTTATCTATTTCAATGGAGACACAGATCAGACGCCAGAAAAGTTTTTCGAACGCTGTTATGTACTAAACAAAAAACAAAAACCAAAAAAAAAGAGTCGTCAAGGACACCACGGCCTGAGCAGCAAAGTTTAAGAGGCTCATTAGTTTGACGGTGACAATCATCATGACAGCAATGTGTCATCATAGTATATCTGTGACAGGCGTAATGTGACACAGCTGGAAACTTCTTTATTTTTATCTTTGCATACAAAAGCACTTTCGTGTTTTGGGCGCATTTCACTTTTTTTTTTTTTTTTACATGATGCAAAACTGTCGAAGCGACTGAAATCCTGTCGCTGAAAAAACCCCACAAAAAGAGAATATGGGGAAGCAACGCTTTCCACTTTCCATGCACGATTCTGTCTATGAAGCACTTATAAGTTCAGCGGTGCTTTCTATTGGTGGGGCGGCGGCGTAGTACTAGGTGGTTTGTACGAAGCACAGACTGTCATGTCATCTCTTCTTTGCCAATTTAAAATAAAAATGAAATAAATAAAAAAAATCTGATGAACCACAATGAATTGCTGGCTGCAGGGATCCTGCTTATTTTCTCCTCATTAAGAGAAACACAGACACACACACACACAACAAAAACAAAAAACCAAAACAAAACAAAAAAAATCCTGAGCTGAATTAGTGGGAAATATTTCTGTGCCTCCAAAATAGTAGTGACATTAACATCAACCCCACAAGATAAAGCATCCCAGTTGTTACAGCACATCTAAATGTCATTATTGTGCAATTTCAGCAGCAGCGCTCTCCGGAGAGTGACAGTATAAACAGACACAAAACCACCTCCCTCTGCACAAAATCCAAACCTCTGTCAAGGCGCTCTGTATTCACAACTTGTAAACTAGAAAACTAATTTCCCCATACTTTTCCTCATCCCTTTCAGGTCTGTTTATGAACCCTGTAATGGGCTTTTTTTTTCTTTTTTTTTTACACTGGCAATCTCCTATTAGCAACCTGATAGGCCCATTAAAGTGCTAAGCCAACTCACTGTTGGCTTACCCTGGCACGGTTACTAATGGTGTGTGCAGCCGTTAGAAGTGTGCCAAGGCCAGTGAGCTGGTGCAGAGATGGGACAAACTGTTGTTCCATTAACATGTGAGTAGTGGAAGAGGATGTCCTGACTCTGTGCTTTCACTGGGAAGTGAGAGTGACGCCACCGCTGGGTTACGAAGGTGTGAGGACTGTGGCCGGCGCTGTAACGCATGATGTGCCCAAAACAGCCTTAAAGGGATAGTTCAAAATGTTTGGCAAATTCGCCTATTACCATAATCCCTACAGTCATACAAGTAGGTTCATTACCTTTAATTATCAGTGCATGTTGTTTTGAGATCAGCGGGGCAGAGACGTGAGCTGCTCAGTGAACACAATGGAGGTGAATGGTACAGGTCACCTGTCCCTCATCAAACTCATCAAATACACAATCCAACAACTCCAAAACGCTCTGGTGGACAAGTTGTGACCTGCACATTCACCACGCTATAAAATAATCATGTACGTAACATCACGACACACAAAGCAAATACTCTGAACTACTTGCGCTTTTGAAATCACTACGCCCAGCAGCCGTGTCTGGAAAGTAGTTCCGGCTGCATTTGCCTCAAAAACAACTCTGTCTCGTAATGTTACATGATTATTTTATAGCGTGGTGAATGTGCAGGTCACAACTTCTCCACAAGAGTGTTTTGGAGTTGTTGGATTGTGTATTTGATGAGTTTGATGAGGGACAGGGGACCTGTACCGTTCACCTCCATTGTGTTCACTGAGCAGCTCACGTCTCTGCCCCGCTGATCACAAAACAACATGCACCGATAACTAAAAGTAATGGACCTACTTGTATGACTATAGGGATTATGGCAATAGGAGAATTTGCCGAAATTCTGAACTATCCCTTTAAGACTCGTCTGTCACAGACTCCTGATAACACGCTGTTTGGTTAAATGTGAAAGCAGGACGGCCCATTGTGAAGCTGCAATCTGAGCTGAGATAAGGCTGTGGCGTAACGCTACCACAAGACAAGATTAAAATGTCGCTGCTGGCCTGCTATGACTAACCAATTAATGAAGAAGTCAATCAACGGGACATTAATCTGCAGCCGGTCATTTCTCAACCACACCAAACATTTGTTACCAGATCCTTGAACGTGACAAGACGTGCGTCACATCTGATGGCGTATGCAGAAAAGTATAACTGGCATTTTTCACAACTTTATGATATTTTATAATCAAAATTATTAAACAATTAATCAACTTTGGCAGGTTTCATCATATTTCATTTGATATTAAATAGAGCTGTGACTCCTAACTTTCACTTCTTAAAGACAATATTTGTGGTCAACACAAAAGATATAAACCAGCATTTCTCCAATATATCACTTATAGACGTCATTAATCTACAACCACAATGACCTCACCTAATGTAGAGTCTAAACAACGGGTAGGATTTCTTTTACAACCATCATATTTCTGAGGCAGACTTAAGATTTTAAACAGCGGGTGTGTGTGTGAAGTCAGCGTTTCTCCTCCATTTAATTTTAAACACTACATCGGTCTGGGACAAACACCTTTCTCCGCTCCCCGTCTGTTGGCTCGAGTGTCGTGTGATTGACAGAATGAGGGTCCCAGCAGAGCCTGCAGAGTGTTAACTACTGGTTCAAAGTTACAAGATGCAGAAAAGAGACAGAGAGAGAGAGAGAGAGAAAAAAAATCAGAGAAGTGGAACGTGGAAGTAACACACTGAGTCCTGTCATGTCACCTCTTTGTTTGCCTGAATGCACATGTTAATCTGAGACAGTCCCTTCGTGGTGTAAGAGATTAGACGCTGATGTTTCCATTTTGCCAAAACCTCAAAGCTGTCGAGTTTACTCCACTACAGCGACGGGGTTACCCCCTCTTCTTCGGCCCGAACCGCTCTGGATGCTGTTTGGAGCAGAAACGCAACCTGAGAGTCATGGGAAAATTGATAAAAGCTCCTCTGGTCCTGCCAACAACAATATTCTGAGGAAAAGTAAGATGCCTGTAATGTTACTGGATTAATATGTTAACACTGGAATAGATTGCTTAACATCGTTCAGTGGGATTTAACCAGTCCAGAGGATTGATTCCTTTTTAAGTTTGTTTCCCTAATTAATTTTACCTGCTTAATTCCCAAATTTCATTCTGGCTGCTTTGCCGCACACGTACGTACACACACACACACACACACACACACACACACGTCCACAAATATGCAGACTGACACTACCCTGACACTTTAATTTCTCAGAGGCTGAGCACAAGAGCAGCCACAGGGTGACAGACCATATTTTTGTGGTAGCTTATTAAAACCCAACACCTCTAACCAGCAGCAGATACGACTCAAACAACGCACACAGTGAAACTCCACACCCTGCCTCCCCTCAGGCCTGTTTCACAGAACACACACACACGCAACCGCAAACAGCTCGAGTCATAGCGAGCATCCCTGAGAGAGAGAGAGAGAGAGAGAGAGAGAGAGAGAGAGAGAGAGAGAGAGAGAGAGAGAGAGAGAGAGAGAGAGAGGGAAGAAAAAAAAAGAAAAGAAAGAAAAGAAATCCGTCAAATCTGGACCAGAGCTGGCTTGACAGTAAGGCGCAGATATCCAGTCATCCAGAAAAGTGTGGTGAAACTGTGTGAAGACGCTTTTTTTTTTCTTCAGTTTACCAGCGTTAATAAACAGTCTCCACTTCTCAGCACCATATTTAGGCATCATGTCTTTATTTGATCCTAAAAATTTCTTGGCGCAGCAGTTTCGTGTGTTAAGCAGCAGCAGCAGGAGCAGCAGCAGAAACAGGCAGAAATATGACAACAACAACTTTAATGGGCAGATCGCACATGCACGTAGCAGCTTTATAACTTTGTTTAAAAGTTGCTGCTTGATAACCTGCAACGTTTTTTTCTTTGTTACATATGAATATGATATAAAATTGATTCTTGTTGAATTTTTAACAGTTTGTTGAATGAAACGAGCCATTTGAATATTTAAGCTTTGGATTCGGGAAACTATAACAAGCATTTTCCTTGATTATAAACAAAACAATCCAACAAATTTCCAAAAAGGCAACAAAAAATAACAGATACTCAGACAGCAGATGCAAAAAGTGACCACCTGGTGCTAAAATACAGAGCCCAAAGCCTTCTCTGTTGCAGACAGACACACTTTATTGTTTTATCCATGCATGCTCCAGGAAAAAACACACACACATAAGCATTAAAAGTTGTTGTTTCTTTAACGGATATTCTCTAACTCTGCAAGTACATTGTGCAACGATTCGCTGTCGGGTGAATAAAATTAACCTCCGGATGAAGAGGGCGGGTTCTCTCATCGTTCTCTGACACCAACTATGACATATGAGGTATTGGTGACAGAGAGGGATGGCAGTTGCTATGAATAGAGCGTCGACGACGACCACCCGCCTCCACATGCTAACACACAAACACATGTAGCACACGTCAACACAGGCCGATGCAGCGGGGAGCGGGGCGGGGGGTGGAGGTGGAGGTGGAGGAGGAGGGCGGTTGATTGAGGGAGTGTGAACGCAGCCTGCCGTTCATACCGGGATGTGTTTGACAGCTGTGACTGACAGTCCAAACGGTGCCGAGGAAAAAAACACACACATGATGAACACCCCGGGGCTCAGAGGAGACCGAAAATACACACACACACACACACACACCCTGACATGTCCTCGGCAGTGTGTGTGTACCAGTCTGCAAAGACACATTCACTAATGCGAACGTGCACAAACACACATTTGCTTTTTTCCCTCTGTTGCTCAGTCAGGCGTGTGTCTGACAATCTCTAATAAATCAACAGGAGTTAACTTTTTTCAAAACTTTGGCACCACGTATGCAACAGTATGAGCAAAAATTATTATTATTTGACAACTTTAAGGAGCGATATTCTGCAGATCAGGTGAGCTTTTCTGTAATTATTTCCTTATATCATTGATGTGGTCAACAATTAAACCAATAGACTTGATTAAAGAGGAACAATGCAAGATTTTTTACCTTAATTGGAAAGCTTCAGAGTAATTATGATGGTTTTAATGACTTGTTACAGGGAGAACGGAGGCTCTCTATCTTCCTTCTAGTGTCTCTTTGCCCCAACCCAACCTTGCAAGATCAGTGCTGCCCACAACACAAACACGCCCTGTAACCTGTTATCGCTTGTTTATGACAGATAAGACTACACAAATATACACGTCATCCACCGCTCCATGGACTGCTTCCTCGCCAGCTTCGTTGGAAACAAATGCACATTGGCGGGAGGAGGGTTAGCAAAACAGAGGGAAAGCGATTAACACGCGCCAAGCACCAATGGCGGGAAAAGGGAAAAAAAATGTGTTTGGCGTGTAAAACAAAAACACACCAGTGGCCGATGGAAAGTTTATTTCTATGGCAAGCCTCTGTAGGGATGCAACAGGATGAACAACACCCTGATGCGAACCGTCAGGGATCTGTTCTGTCCATCTTGTCGGGGGTTTATTGCTCATCATCCCGCTATATTATGAATTGCCTCTGGAAAAAACTGCCAGCAGTGGTTGAACAAACCTAAATCTGTGCACATAGCAACAGCTGATCAGCGGCAATGAAACTTTAATGCACTTCATGTGCACTCACAACCCAACATGACGCAGTAGTGGCGCGCATTTGATGCGCCGTGCTTGTTTTTTTTGTGCAGGTCCGCGGTGCACAGCTCCACAGACCTGCTCCCTCAGGTTTTGTCTCTCCTACTGTTTCCCACTCTGACGCTCAGCCCTGTCTGAAAGGTGAAGGAGGCCGTATGTGGAAAGCCGTCGCCTCCGAGATATAGAATGTGTATTATAGAAGAGAAACACACATTTCAGGACAGAACAGATATGTCCTGTGATTTTCAGCCTCCTTCCAGAAGAGGGACAAAACCTGACAGTAATAGTCTCAGCTGCCAGGATGTGCAGCTTTTTAAATGTTGGATTTTTATACTAAAAACAATTACTTTTAGTCAAACAAGGCATGATTTTTTCATTTGGCCAGTGAAAAATATGTTTGGCCGGTAAATTTTAGGAGGTTACTAGCCAATGGCCGATGAGGTAAATAGTTAATTTCACTCCTTTTTTGTAAGGTGACCTTGGGTGACCTGAAAGGCGCCTCCAAATAAAATGTATTATTATTATTACAGCCTGCTGACCGGACTTTCCCTTTAAATATGCATCTCTACTAGTAACTGATCCATACAAGCGCTGCTTCTCATACTGATGGTGGCTGATAACGGTGGAGGACTGAGAATAGCTTTGAAAGATTGCAAAAGTTAAAATTTTTCCCTGCATAATTAAAAGGAGAGATTAATGAGCCCTTTTCTACAACCTCCCTAGTGCTGATTTCACCATCAACGGTGCACTGCCAGCAGCAGACACAGAGGAAAAAAAACACAAAGCAGCCAAGGCTTATCACAGTTTTGACATTTTTTCTTTTTTTTTTGTAAAAAAAAAAAAAAAGAAGGTGCTGGGAAAAATCTGAGAGAGATCTACAGCCGCTGTGTGTGTTGAGTACCACAACATCCTGATGGAGCAGCGTAAATCCTTCAACTGGTCCGTCCATAGACGCGATGTGATGTTAAATACCAAGCACTACACAGAACACTACAGGAACCACTCCTTTTCATGGGAACTGAGAGACACCGTGCAGGAAATAATGTCTGCCCTCGCAGCAACAGAGGCACTGTAACATCACTGACCTCAGCAGCACAGAAACTACAGGCCCCCCGTTTCCATTTTTAGAGGCTAAAGTTGAGAAAGAGGCACAGAGGGTGACTGCTTCACTCGCCGTATCAGATGTATCAGTGTGTGTGAAGTGGATTGAAGGTGATTGTTCTTTAAATTTGCCGTAGCTGATGCTCTGATCCAAACTGATGGAGCGGTGACTGAGCTTTCCTGTGTTGCTCAAGAAAATGCGACTTCTAGCGAACGCGCAGGGCGTGCTATTTGCGAAATGTAAATGCATTGGATTACAAAACATGCGAGCGACCAAAAGGAAGTGCAGGTGAGAGGTGAAAGACTTCACATTTCCATTTGCAAAGAGTAAAAGAGCTCGCTTCTGAATTGAACTCTCAACAAAACAAAAAAAAACAAAAAAACAATTCTGGCAACAGAATTCAAACTTGAAGCCTGAAGCTGTGGACTTGATAATAGGTGACACCTTTGGCCGAGCACTTTCATGTTTTGTCTAGATTGCAGATAGGCAAAATCTCACACACACACACACACACACACATCATACGTTTATCCTGTAGAGAGCCGGTGATTCCCAGGAGACTGAAACACAACACACAGACGCCAGACGCCATCATTCATGTGCTCAAGGTCAGGGGTCAGGGGGCGACCTCTGGGGGTCAACCAGCAGGCAGTGTGTGTGCTCCTGCAACGACGACGTGCACATGAACACGGCCTGAAACGGATTAAACTACAAACACACAAATAGGGCCGAGGCCGGTGGTGGTGACCGTCGGAAATATAAAAAAAAACTATGTTCAAATAAGGCCGAGGTGACGTCATCAACAATAACCTACGATGTTGTAATTTACTTCTGATGGAGAAATCATTTTTAAGTTCACTAGGTCCTTAAGCAAGTGCACAAACACACAATCTGTCAACTGGATATAAGAAGCCTGGGTGCTGATTTAGATTATGTATCTGGCAACTCAACAAATGACATTTGTATGGTGTTAAAGGGATAGTCCAACATTTTGGCAAATTGGTATAATCCCTGGTTTGTTACCTTTATTTGTCGGTGCAAGCTATTTTTAGAATCACCAAGCAGTCTCTGCATTTGCCTCGAAAACAACTCAGTCTCGTGACGTTCCGTTATTATCTCATAGCGTGGTGAAAGTGCAGGTCACAACTTGTCCACCAGAGCGTTTCGGAGTTGTTGGATTGTGTATTTGATGAGTTTGATGAGGGAAACCAAACCAAGAAATCCCATTAGTCTCCGTAGTGTAGCTCTGAGCAGCTCGCGGCTCTGCTCCGCCGTTCTAAAAATAGCTTGCACCGACAATTAAAGATAACAAACCTACTCCTAAAAGTATAGCGATTTTGGCCAATTTGCCAAAATGTTTAACTATCCCTTTAAAACGCTTTGATTAACATATATGAGCCACGTTATCTTCATTATCTCTTCATCAGATACCACCCTTCTTACAACAACACTTTATATAATTATACACAATATATTACATTCTCGTTAGAAACCTCAAAAGCTGTTCGTGTCAATCCGTGCCTAATTAAACTGTTTTTCACACGTCTGTCACCCGGGGTGGGTCATCTGCACTCTGAGTGTGAATATGAGACCACATATCTGACTACGTGTATGGATTTTACACACAAACACACACACACACACACACACTTGTCTCCCTCCCTCCTTCACACACACACATACAGTAGAGCTCCAGGACAGTGCACACAAGCAGCAGTGTGAGAGCAAGAGGAGGGATGGGATGAGGGATTAGGCCTGTAAAAAGGTGTCTGGTTTCCCAGCCCGAGGGCTGATAGCAGATATCACAACTCCTCCGAGTGGCCGTACACCTTATTATCAACGCCGCGCTCCCTCGCAGCTTCCACTGGCCTCCATAGCCGAGGGCCGCCTCGGTGACACCAAATATACTGAATGAACTCTGCTCCAACCACATCTGAAAACAACGAGCTCATACACAGACTTAAAGGAGGAAACTTGGCCACAATGTACATTGTACTGTTGCATTTGTGGTGCAATTATGTCCAAAAATGTGCTATAGCCCTGAATTAACACATAAACCAGAAGTTGCTTATGATTAAATAATCAAACACAGGCAGAAAATCAATAGACAGTCTCACTATTGCCTCATGTTTTTCACTTTGCTTTTCTGCCGTATTTTAAGATATAAATTCAACGTTTTCCCCCCTGTGTGCAGAGTTGTGGTGTAGCCTCTTGACCATAGACTAGCTTCACTCAGTTTTACACAGCGAAACAACAAGAGATACAGGAAAGAGAAGAAGAGGACAGTTTTATATTTAGACAACGCTGCACACTGCACTGCTCATCGATGCCTTAGATTAAGAAATTCTACCATGACTCCGACGTTACTTGAAACTTGTTTGTTCCTGAAATGCAGCTCGAATAAAGCTAACATCAACAATCTTCAAGCAGCAGCTAGAAAGTCTGCGTAAATTAACCTCCAAATCAAAACAATCCGATATTATATTATATAACCGTTTCTCTATCAATAATCAAAGTTATCGGCTAATTTTCATAACCAAAAAATTGATGGCAATCTTTGAAGCGGTGAGTTCATCCAGTTCAGGTGCATGAGAAGTTATGTTTATGTATGAAAACAAAAGGACGCACCCATCCTACGCCGATATCTGTCGGCACGCTAATTGATTTTCCAGACACAATGACAAAGATGTGGATTTATGGGCTGGTGTTGCCAGGCCAACCTGTTAAAGGCCATGCCCTCGGGCCTTACGCAGCGCCACCGTGCCAAGAAAAATAAGCACGATATCGAAAAGACACAAAAACAAAACCTTCTCGGCTCCTCCTTGTGAGTTACCTGTGTGTGACGTGTGTTGAAAAACCGTCAAGACCAGACAGAGACAAAAAGGGGTGGAGAAAAAAAACACACAAAAAAAAAAACATGTCTCACCAAGCAACTGAATGTGTTTGTGTGAAGGGGACTTCAGGCTAAGTGAGAGAAATTTGGAAATTCGAGCCTGCTGGCTACATTAGCACTGGCAGCCTATTGAAAAATACCTGCATACTGATGTCACAGCCCCAACACACACACACACATGCACACACGCCAAGCACAAACATCAGACCTTTTCCTTTAATACACACTCACTTCCTCAGCAGCCCTGTGCCATGCTGTGTGTGGCCTGCAGCATGGGTATCACGCACACATCTCTCAAGCACGTATTTAATCATTGAGAAAAAGCTGTCGCAAGCCAGGGCGGCCAAGTTTGGGCAATAAACTCGTATCCTGAGTCAACCCCGGACAAGTGTTTCAAGGTGGGGGCTGGAGGGCGAAAAGGGACAATGAGAAAAAGAAAGGGGGAAAAAAAAAAAAAAAAAAAAACGTAAATAGGGGAACGAGGGGGCCGGTCAGAAAGCCTTGGAGCCGGAGGGAACGGAGAAAGCAGAGAGACGTGGCTGGAGTTGGAGGCTCGCTCTGTGCTTGGCACCGCTGCCTGGCATGTGCCACCGTGCATGCCAACAATCGCAGCAGGCAGTTAGGAGCAGCGAGGACAGAGTCACTACGATGATCCTGCTGCCTGTTAACAGCGTTTCTATGGGTCAGCCACGCACACAACTGTCTGTCTGTCAGAAAATATTATTTACACGAAGAAGGACAGCAGAAATCGACTCCAGTCTACATTTTAAAGGAGACATATTATGCGCCTTTTCCACAAATTAAAATAGTTCCCAGGTGTCTTAAAGACATGTCTGTGACATGTCTGTCAAAATACCCCAAGGATCAAACAACACAACTCTTTTCATCCTCTCAAAACAGCCCTGTTCAGAACAGCTGGTTTCAGAGCTGGTCCCTTTACCGGTCCTCAGAGACTCTGGGGATTTTCAAATCCTCCTCTCAAAACCCTTTTTTTTCTCCCAGGTTTTCGGACCTGTGTGAGACGAAAAGTTGTTTTGTGTACTGAATGTATCCGTCATTGCTGAAAATGTCTTTTTAAATGTATCATTGTATTTTATTGTTATTTATTTTATGTAGCTAAATGTACATTTATAAGGGGCTCTTTAAATAAACGTGTAAAAGAATATGCAAATGAACTACTGCTTACCCCGCCCTGCCCCTTCTACTTGTGATTTCAACCTATAGGGAGCCTGAAAATTACAGATTTTTTTCATCAATTCTCACATTTTGGGGGCCGGAAGCCAACAAAACACCAAAAATCAATAAAGAGCCTTCAAAAAGTGATATTTCCATAATATGTCCCCTTTACCCTTTAATAACAGTTTAAATTAATAATCCATCCTCAATATTTCAATGTGCCTTAAGTGGACACTTGTTTATATGAGCAGTAGTAGTACCGTGATTATCTATTGTCTTGTTATTGCCACACATCATCAGTGGAAAATCTGGTACTAGTGGGAATTTCATCATTCGTGGATTTGACCTTGCTTGACTCCTGTATGTAAGGAACCGTTCAGATTTTTTCTGTTCTGAGGTTGTCGTGGCGAACCGCGGAACAAAAGTGAGTCACATGTCGCTCTATGAGTGTATTAAGAACGTTTCCCCTAAATCTACTTTCGGCCATTTCCCCTTCACATTATTAATCCAAGCCTGGCTGCCGGCTTAGAAAGTCGAAATGAGACAAGGGCAAGATGAAACAAAAAAGAAAATGAAAGAAGGGGCGATGTGATCAGAATCGCTAAAATAAAATAAAAAAAAGGCCCAAGAAAATGATCTTTTAGAAGAAATAAAAGTTTAATGTTGCATGAGCAGATACAAGCAGGAGTTGACTAAGTTAGCTGACTGCTGATGAGCTGTCCGACCCTCAAGGCTGACTGACTGACTGACTGACTGACTGCAGATGGCAGAGGTCTGGTAGCTGCCCTGAGACGCCCCGTTGGGGGCAGAATCAAGGGCAGGGCTCAATGCTGTGTGTGGGTGGGTGTGTGTGTGTGTGTGTGTGTTGAGTTGGGTGGGTCACATCAGTCTGCAAGTGCCTGCATACACACACGCATGCATAAATACACACTATACACACAGGGCACCAGCTCCATCTGTCTTTGACATGGGAGAGCTTAATGACAGAGGTGGAAAAGCCAAAGAAAAGGCCTCCTCATTCTCTCCCTCTCTCTCCTCTCTCCTTTCATTTTCCTTCCCTCCATCTCGCTCCCTCTTGACCGCACTCTCCCAACATCAATGCTCCATATGGACAGACTTTCTTAAAAAAAAAAAACTCCTCTTGGCCTGGCGCACAATCAAATAGACATCTAGACGTACACTCACTTGCTGTACACATTAACGAGTGTAATCTGGCGCGGTGGCTGGAACATACTGAGCAAGTGCATACTCCATTACTTGTGCACATATAATATGTCCTGAACACGAAGTAATGAAGTTTCCAGTGTGCGCTGTGGTGGAGCCAACCTGGACTTGCACACACGCACACACACACACTTGATGCTTGCTTTATCTTTAATGAAGCCTCCTTTTGTGAATCCCGCAGCACTGACTCTGTTTTCTCTATACAGCCTGCCACCTGGCTCCATTCAGTCCTCAGATAACATGTGTCCTAAATTAAGACTTCTGACCAGTCACAGTGGGCCTACAAAGATGTCATCCCTGAACTCATGTGCCTCAATTTCAACAAAAAAAAAGAAAAAAAAAGAAGAGTAAGAAAAGAAAAATTCGATAGCGAGCGTGCTATAACTGAACACAAGGTTAAACCACTTCACTCAGGTCTGATGGAGCTTGAGCTCTGGGTCGCGAGGGAGAAAGAAAAAAGGAAACTGGTCGAGGATAAAGAAGGTTTTGGTAGAAAAAAATTCATGAGTGGGCTTGTTGCTCTCTGTTCAGGCAGATAGATGATAGAGGAAACAGTTCAGCACCTCATTATCACACCTCGGGCAGGTTATACAGACAAGACAGCTGAAGATCCTGTTCTCAGCACAAAACCAAATATAGCCAGAAAAACAACAACCGTGTGGTTCGTGTGCAAATAAAAACATTTTCCACTTAATTCGTCTTTCGTCACCTGCAGAAACTTTCGATATCCTATTTAAATTTGGTGTTTAATTTGAGGAAATCTATTGCGGTAAAACTGTGTGCGCCCCGAACGGTTGCGCTAACACGTCTTAAGTCAACATGACTTTTACCGTCCTATCTTGTGAGGTTGTGTTAAAATATGTCTGAGGTTGCAAAAGTGGAAGCGGTGAGTTTATATTGGACTGGAAACACATACGTATAATTGGGTCGAAATCCAACCACAACAGTATTTCCTTTTAAGACCAATCAAACTAAAAAGTACCTGGTGGAAATGGAAATATCTTCAACGGCACACAGTGATGTCAGGTCTGCGCTCGCTAATGAAGCAGTGCAGAAAAAGACAAAAGAAAAAAAGAAAAAGAAGAAAGCACAAAGCCATTTTAAGTAAATCCAGCCACGGGAGTAAGACGGAGTAAAAAAAGAAAGACGTGCAAAAGACATCCTGCAATGTGATCTCACCAAATTAGACAATCGTGATCAAAAAAAGCTGCAGTGAAGTGACAAGTGTGACTGTAGCCGAAGAGCCACGCAGGATCGGCTGGGGTTTAGGGGTTGAGACAGGTCATGTGCTTGAGGGAAGCTGTCAGGAATGAGAAGAGAGGGGACGAGGAGAGGGAGCCTTGAACCCTGAGTGAACCACCCTTTCTCGCTCCCCTCTCCTCCGAGCTGATGACTCAATGCTGCAGCGGGAACCCGGAGGGGGGGCGGCGGCGAAGGAAGGATTGTAAAGAGTCGAGATCGACCACAGCAGCAGCAGCACCACCACCGCTGAAGCTCGTTGCCTCTTGTGCAGAGCAGCCGACAGCCGGGGAGGGAGCAGATAGCGGTGGTGGAACCGCACGGGGCTGCTGTGGTGGCTCACTATCTAAATCTGATTGGGCTGCGCTGATAAACCTGAACCTGGAGCATCTGAGTGGTTAAAACTCGATTCCAATTCACAAGGTCCCGATTTGATTTGATATTATATTGATTAGGGCTGGGTTTAAAAAAATAGATTTTCCGATTTATATCGATCTTCATTTGAAAGATTGGATATCGATTCATAAAATCCTTAGATCCATCTTTTAATGAACCCTGTTGCACTGTGGAGTGGAGTGGGTTGGTTTAAATAAATGTGCATTAATGTAACTGCTTTTTCAGTCAATTTAATATAAACATGAATGATTTTAATAAAACACCAGAGAGTTAGAGTTAGTTCGAGAGGTTCCATCTTTGTACAATTTGCAACATTTGTTTTGTGAAAATTTCTTTCATAAACAAGCAAATTGGTATTAAAACTGGAATATCTCAAATGAATCAATATCTAATTGGATCGGGACCTGGTGAATTGGAATCAAATCAATTCAGTAAAGTTGTTTGTGTTTGTTTTTTTTAACGCCAGAACTGCTTGAACTGAATTGCCCCCCGGGGACTAATAAAGCTGTCTGAACTGGGGCGGTGCGTGGTGCAGTGGTTAAAGCGGCCGCCCCATGTAGAGGCTACAGTCCTCAACGCAGGCGTCCCTGGTTCAACTCCCGTGTTGGGCAGACCTTTCCTGCATTTCATTCCCCCTCTCTCTGCCTCCCCCTTTCCTGTCTATCTCACTATTGCTATCAAATAAAGGCAAAAGGCCAAAAAATATACTTAAAAAAAAAAAAAAAGAACTAAATCAGGAGCGATACCCAGCCCTAATATTGATTCATTCAGAGATATTTTGGATTCAATACCAGTTTTGCTTGGATAAGAATGAGATTTTCACAGAACTAATGCTGCAAATTGTACAAAGATGGAACCCTCTAACCTGGTGCAATATTAAAATAATGTTGTTAAAAGTGCAACTGCTTTAACAGGAAATAGGAAACGGCGTGCGATATAAGATCGATGTAAGGATTTTATTAATCGATATCGGATCTTGTAAATGAAGATCGATATGAATCCGAAAATCAATTTTTTAAACCCAGCGCTAGTAAAAACACACATATGTATACAATAAGTTAGTATGGCCCTCCAGTCTTCAGCCTAGACCACAATGGAGCTTGTGGGGTTTCGGCGCTCCAGTGGGGGGGCAGGTGTTTGCCATCACAGGTCTCCTTGTCGGGAGGGGGGGGGGGGTTTGTCTTATTGGCTTTTTCCACTGTGAGGAGTTGGGCCTTGGTGCCATGAGGGGCCACAATCAGTTCAGATGTGCTGGCTTTTCCACTGCATCATACAGCGACTGGTTCACCTGCTAACTCTGAGACTAACACGTTGCTTTTCGTATCGCTTTCACCCTTCACAATAAAAGCAGCTCACCAGTGGAAATCTTTCAGTGGGACATGATTGGTGTTAGCTGTGATTTAACAATTTGTCAATGCTGAAACAAGAGCACCAAAGTGAAACTAGACTTCATATAGATTCAGGAAAAGGCTTGTAGCGTGGAGTCGCTGACGTCGACCACCACAGAAGTGGAAAGACCCTATTACTAACTGTGCCACTGTGTTGCCTTCTTACTGAGTTTCATTCTCATTTATCTCTCAACCAGCCATTAATCACACTTCACAGAAAAGCCTCTGTAATTTTGTCTTGATTAACCGAAGCTAAAACAACCCAGAGGTGTCAGCGTTCCTCACTGAAGCCAACGACAACCTCGCAGCAGTCAGGTGTTTTATAGCACGACTGTAGTGAATACTGAATGTTTCTTTTTCTTTTTTTTGGAAAGAGGGGGCTGTTAGAAAATAGGAACTTTCTTCCCTGGTGGTAATAAAACCATCTGACTGGCCTTTTGGCTGAAACATCAAAAGCTTTGGTTTGCACTCACATGTGGTCACACCAAGGGTTTTAACAACAGATATGCATACATTGTTCAATTTTGGCAAGAAAATTAACTCCATCAACACAAGCCAGAGTGTAACAGACTCATTACCAACAGAGGCAGCGGTGTACGGCTGCAGCTCATGAACACTTATTGATTAATCTGCCGTCTCATTCAAAATAATCAATCGGCAGATTTGGATTTTCTCATGTATTGGGCTGTCTGGTTTACAAAATGTCTGAAGAAAAAAAATCAATACGAGCTCTAACCATGAGAAATATATATAAAACACCAAAATAATGATTCACTAAAAGGCAAAACAAAGAAAAGCAAAGCAGGAGCTGGAAATAATAGTATTTTGTTATTTTGCTCAAAACAAAATCAAATATCAAAATGGCTGGCATTTGATTTTCTAAAGGCCACGAGCTTCTATCTATCCAGTCTACATGTCTTTTTTATTCTTTTTTTTTTCATAGGGATAGGACTGTCCAAAATAAAGCCCGGTCTCTCTGGACATCTGTCAGCTCCGGCAAACTAACCACTGGTCTTGCCCTGCCCTTGCCTCAAAAACCACCCCGAGGACTGAGAGCGCTGCATCAAGAGAAAAAAAAATAGAATTCCTGGCAGAGACAGAGAGAGGGAGAGCGAGACACGACCTTTAGCCCACATGCTGTGAGATGATCCTCAACAAACCAAACCGAATGTAGAGACCGCGGCGGCAAGCTCGAGTGTGTGTGTGTGTGTGTGTGTGTGTGTGCGAGTGTTTGAGTGTGTGTGTGTGCAGTTTAGCAATGACTTTGCCAGCACAAGACTGCTGTCTGGTTTCAGTGTTGTTGTCACGATGGGGAAGAGAGGACGGGAGGGTGGGAGGAGGGTTGTTGTTCCTGCTACTTGTTCCTCTTCAAAACACCCTATCTTTCCAAAATAGTCTACTACTGTCCTTGAGGTGGTAAACATGAGATGATTTCCCAAAATCTCAAATATGCACCCACTACGCCTGCACGATATCGGCGAAATGTCCGATCTGAGATGACACTGTTCAGTACTGAGATGACGATATGGCCTGCGATAAATCAAGGTGTGCATATTAACCATATCTGTGTAAATTCTCATTTGTCAGGCGGTAAAAATGGTATTTTAGACAATTTGGTAAAAGGCATCTCTAGGAAATTGAATGAAATCAACTGAATGAAGCCACTTGGATAAGGGGCGAAACGTCTTCAAGTCCAGTTGACTTGATTCAATTGCCTATAGACATGTTAACCATACAGTTCCTGTGTCTTTCTGAGAACTATTCAATACGCTGTAGTACATATGCCAGGCCTGTAGTGGCACTGTAAAGGTGCAGCCACACTATAACCGACCAAATCGCGGAGTGTCGTGTCGCTCCCATTGAGAATACATTGGGATGCGCCGTCGGGCGTCGTCTTTGCTGCGCTGACGGTTAGGGCTGCCACGATTAGTCGACTAGTCACGACTACGTTGACTATTAAAATCGTCGACAACTAATTTAATAGTCGATGCGTCGTTTTTTGTTTGTTTTTTTTTTAACTTAGTTTTTCTCTCAAAACTGCTGCGGCACCTTCCACACACGCACCCGCCGCTGCAGCCGCCCACCACACACACACGAGCACTCACTCACTCACTCACTCAAGGTGAGTTAGTACATGTGTTCTCTCTCTACCTGTCTTGTCCGTCATCAAGCGGCACCGGTGTAGCCCCCCACCCTCCGCCCCCCGCCGCCGCCACCGCCACCGCTCCTCCCTCTCTCTCTCTCTCTCTCTCTCTCTCTCTCTCTCTGTCATTTTAAATGAGAAGTGATACCAGGAGCGGTACCGCCGCTCCACCGTTTTAAATCACGGACTGAAAAACAGCCGTTCGTCATTTAAAAATAAAACCGCGGACTTATTGGAACGTTACCGCGTCCGGTCACAGCGGTCCTCGTCACGTAATGAGCGCTCATCTTAACGAGGAAGTATTCTCTCCCGGCGTAAATCTACGTCAATATTTTCCGGTAGCTTCTCATCACAGTCCACACCGTGCAGAGTTTGAGCTGCACCTCAGTTTCACTTGTTTTCATTTGACAGAGTTTCACACAGAACTTTCTGGTGGAGTCTTTCCATGTTTCTCCTTCTGTGACAGTAAAAAGGGAACATTACATTTCTTCTTATAAACTATTCAATTTTTTTTTTTAACAGAACGACTATTATTTACACTGAGCACAAGTTATATTTGAATGATAGGCCTACCAAAACTTTATTATTGTGAATAATTCCTTAGTTTCAGGTGTCTACCTCATTTTATTTAAATGTAGCTATGTTTAATGCCAGAGACAAATGAAGGAAAGAAAAACCTAAAAAACCTTTAAGTATTTATTTTGGTGTTGTTTAGGCCAGTGCCTTATCCTTATTTTACTCAGCTGTTTGCACTTTATGCTACAGTTAAAGCTGCATATTTCATTAAAAGTTTAATGAACTATCATCTTAATTGTCTTTATTTTTAGTTAGCATACCTTAAACACTTCAAGCTGAAAGCTATGGTTATATGAGAGCAGCTGCATGCTGGTGCGATAAACTGTATGTTTTACATTCAATTTACGTATGATCCGATTAGTCGACTAATCGAAAAAAATAGTCGGTGACTAGTCGACTATCAAAATAATCGTTTGTGGCAGCCCTACTGACGGTGCATCCCAATGTATTCTCAAAGGAAGCGACACGACACTCCACGATTTGGTCGGGTATAGTGTGGTTGCACCCTGGAAAGCTTGCACGCTGTAAACAAACTCCAAACATTATAATACAAGTCGACTGCACGCGGGAAGTCGTCGCCCGAACAAGTATGCCGATCACAGCCGTGTGGACGCATTTCAGGCACGATATCCAAGGGACCCGACGGAGGTCTGCCATTATTGTTGGTTCGTTACATTACGTTATGGTTAGCGATGTAGCTCAGGTTACAGGCGTGAGGTGTATGAGTGCGCCTGTAAATAAAGCTTACTCATCGCATTACAGGTAACCTTTTGCGATGTGTTTATCGTGCATCTTGACATTGTGACGACGATGAAAATAAGATTCATCGGTCAGCCCTAATGCACACACTGATTTGCCATGAAACCCAAAGGTTTTCCTGCAGCTTGGTGAATAATGAGCCCTGAAGTTAAAGTAAAAGCCACGTTCATTCATCTAGCAGACACTTTGGCGAGTTGGGGATGAGGTTAGAATATTTGAGGTCCATTTCTAATAAATCCACCGGGGTGATAAATAGACAAACTTTGCTGGTGACTTCTCAGGATAAACCATTGGATATGAAAAAAAAAAAAAAAAAAGCCAGTTAGCCAGTTTCCTTGCATGAGCTCATGTGAAACCTCACGTACATTCTTCGGCAGTGCGTCCAACACGATGGCAACGGTGGAGAACATCGGGCTGCAGCCACAAGTGCGACCATGATCGGCCGCCGCAACATGAGCAAACCCCCCTACTTCAAGGATTGAGGAGAAAAAAAAACATAAAGCATTGTTTTTGCTCGACCACAATCAATCGGACTGTTCCACAAAATGACACACATCTATTACTTCATTGTGATTCTAAAGCAAAAGGCCAAAACCTCCTGACGTCAACGGCCACAGGAATGCCACCAGGCGGATTCTTCTGTGAAACTCTCCGGCAGCCTTAGTTAAACAACCAGACAATGCGGAGAAACATTTGGGAGATAACACTTTGCCTTTCCTGGAACCTCGCGCTCTGTTCCCTTCCTTGAATATCTTCCCGACACTTGATAACTCCTTCTGGTGCCCTTCTTGTTCCCTTTCTCTCTCTCTCTCTCTCTCTCTCTTACAGAAAGGCAGTGGGTTGGTGGGTGTGTACGTGGGGAGGCGGAGGGGGCTGCTTGTATCCGCAGGGCTGCTATCACTTGTCTGGGCAAACGCCAGCAGTGATGTCCCTGGAGGTTGGCTTGCAGGAATCATGAGCCGATATGCAGCATTTCTTTTTTTCCTCAGGGCTCAGACTGCCCCTAAAATTTGAGACAGTGCAAGTAAATCTCGTGCCACCAGTAAATTTGTCTTTTTCTTTTTTAAACACTGACTTGGCAACTCAAAGAATCAGGAATCCATCTTTAGAGGTAGCAAGACAAGTTGTGTGAGGTTCATGAATGAAAAGAAAATGTGAATATTTGCTTTGTAGGTCGATTAACAGTGTATGTCCCTACATTTTCTGCTTGCCACTGTACTCCTAGTGAAAAAAGTTAGTCTGGAGCCCTGTTTTTTCTTTGTTTTTGGGTTTGAAAACATTAAAAAGATGCACATGAACGTCACACACTGCAAGGTTTTGGAGCGCGGTGAAGATACAAACTTTACTCCAAGAAAATAAGCTGAGCGACTTGCACGAAGAGACGAATATCATACAGAATCTGTACGACAGAGCCTTCAGAGTCAATAGGACAGTGCTGTAAAAACGTCAATTCAAAGCCTTGCGAGGATCAATCAGCAGCAGCCGTTTACCTAAAGCGGATGGAGGGAGGGTGGGAGGGAGGGTGGGTGGGGGTTGAGACGAAACTACTTTGCGACTATCAGCAGCCTTTATGTGATGCCACTAACAGTCCCAAGGCTACAACAACATTTCTTTCAGGAATGGGCTACTGCTGGCTGACTGCCTGCCACTCCCTCCTTATCTAACACACAGCAATAGTGGCAGTTGCTTACAGCTGTGGGAGGTGGCGGTGGCGGCGTTGTTAGGGGGCTTTCCCAACATGGGGAGATCCTGTGTATATATTTGTAAACCCCTCTTCCTCTGAATGGATGGATGAACCAGCTCCGGTGTGGTTGTCAAGAGAGAGAGAGAACAGACAAGAGCGAGAGAGACGTGAACAATGCTTCTGAGCTCCCCGCTGCCACAGCTGAGAATAACAAGGCAATTATCTGGGCCAATAGAATAAGAAAATAAAGCTTTTTTTTTTTCTTCCTTCATAAGCGCGGCTCTCTGGTGGATTCGCCTAAAAGCTTACAGCAGCAATTTCTACTTGTGTGCAGTGTATCAGAGGCCTGGCATGAGTCTCCGATTTGAAAAAAAAAAAGACAGCTTCAAAATACAGATCCCCCTCTGTGATCCCCGAGGACTTTTTTGTTTTTTTTGTTTTTTTTGTTTTACATAAAGACAAACAAAAAGGGAGAGTGGAACAAACACACGCAAGTCAATAGGCGCTCTGTTTAATATGTTTTCCTCTTGATTTCAGCTGCTGCAACATAGGAAGTAGGTGAGAGTTTGTGGCGGTGGAGTTGAATGAAAGCAAACAGGAGTCAAACAGGGTGGAGGGGGAGGTGGAGGGGGGGTATCAGCTTGTGTTTTCTGAATGAAACATCCTGAATGTGGAGGGGACAGTGGGGGCAAAATAGTGCTGACACAGTAGAAAACCACCGTTCCCTTGGCGAAAGCTGTAATCACTACAAACAGCAAAAAAGAAAGAAAAAAAAAAAAGAACAGGGGGCAGGGAAAAGGCGAACGAACGGCAGGGCCGAGGGAAATACTCTTGGAAGAGGGAGAGAAGAGAGAGAAAGAGAGAGTGGTGGTGGAGGGAGGGGGGGGGAGCAACGAGCCGCTCCAAAACAAGAGTCAGCGGAGAGGTACGTACTTCCTCCGCCTGTCGCGTTTTGCCTCGTGTTAGCTTTCTGTCTCTCTCTCTCTCTCCTTGTCTTAGCTAAGCGGTGCGGGCCGGTGCCAACAACAACACAGAGAGAGAGAGAGAGAGAGAGGACTTGGGCCTCTATCAAACATGACGCCAAGGCTGTTTTCAAAACCACACTGGCTTTAGATTTACATCAGAATGTTCCGTCCCATCCTCTCCGAGGCAAACAGCAGCGGCGGCGGCGGCCGGCAGCAACGTTTTTTTGGGACGAGCCCCGAGATTAAAAAAGTATGACCTCAGACTGATGCATTCCAAGCCCTTGCACAAGTAAATAAACGGCCCCTTGTCGCGGCTGTTGAACGAGACATCTGACCCCCCCCCCTCCTGCCCCTTATCAGGCCCCCAGCCTGGGAGAAATTAGGTAACGCACCCCCCTCCTTCTTTCTCTTTCTCTCTGCACGAGAAAAGGTCACTAACTAAAATGCATCATCGATAAAAGAGAGCTCGCTTGCAGTGAGGGGAAGCAGAAGCGCAGTCAGGGGACATTGGTATATATCTGCAACGCTTTTTCGAGCACATGGCTGACGACCAAGAACAAGGAGTGCCAAACTGGCGCCGGTCCAAGCCAAATTACGCAAAAATGTGCGTTTCTATCCCCCTGGGTGTCTCCTGTGGTTGTTCCCCTGAGACAAGACAGAGAGAAATAGAGAGAGAGAGACACACACACACAAACAGGCTGAATAGGGAAACAAGAGAGCGAAGACACTGAGTCAACTAAGGGCGTGTGTTGCTTTAAGAGGCCCATCATCGCCCGACCAAACAAGTTGAATCTGAACCCTGAATGAAACTATAGGCTTCGGGGGATATTTCAATCATGTGAAGTAATGGATATGCATGAACTTCCAAAACAATAGGCTACTGTACGAATGGGAATAAATCCCCCCCTAAAGATGTCTGGCGGTGGCACATTCGCTTTGGTGCTTTGCCTGTGACTTCTGTACAGCTACCCCCCACCACCCCCCACCTCCCCACCTCCACACACGCCACACACTTTGAAGATTTTCACAGCTCTGGGTGGATATCGGGGCAGCTTTTGGAAGGGGCTGCGGGATCCTGAGGTGACACACGGATCAGGTAGCTTGTATCATCTCCGTCGTTAACCTATCCATCAGTGTTGCAGCTAAAGGTAGCAGACTGTGTGCGACTGTGCGTGTGTGTGTGTGTGTGTGTGTGTGTATGTGTGGACATGGGGCGGCTGCTTTGAGGGTCTTGGTGGGGGTTGGGGGTGGGGGCAACTCGGCTTGTCTTTTAACTCTAGCCTAAGCTTTTGCCACCATAAAGGTCAGGGCTTCGACATCTGCTGCTCTCTCTGAACCTCTCCTTTCATAAAGGGAAGCAGGGAAGAGGAGAGGACCCTGGGGAATGGATGCACGCACACGCACACACACACACACACACACACACACACACACGCATAAACACACAGATCAACTTTTATGTCTAGGCACACTCACACACACACACAGATACACACACTCACTTGATCAGCAGCAACACAGCCGCAGAGCTCAAACCACACGCTCATGCTAACAAATACAAGAGCACAAGGTTTGTGTCTCAAAGAAAGGCTCAGTAGTATCATTACAGCAGCACAGAGACGCTTGGCTTTTGGCCTGAAAGGCTCCATCGTTCCTGTTTTTTTTTTTTTTTTTTGGCAGAGGGATGGAGGGGGTTGGACTAAAAGGAATCCTGTCCCTCGGGGGCACAGCGAAGGCAGGGCAGTGTTGAAATAAGTGATTCATGCTTGTATCATCCCAGGTGAAAAAGGGCTGCTCTCTGAGCTATCTCCACCAGGTTCAGAGGAAAAGTTCGGAAAGCAACACTGCACTACTTACATAAAGGCTGACAACAATGATTGTTTTTCATTTATTGCTTCTACATCATCTGCTTTTACCTTATTTGTTTTATCTCATCTTGCTTCCTACGTATTTATGTAGTTCTTGACTCCTCCCTCCGTGCCGAGCTCTTAATGTTTTCTTGACAGCTCGTTTTGACTGTCTGATGTTTGAGCGAATGTGCAATGGGAAAGCTACACATTAATTGCACCCTGCGGGATGAATAGCGATGTCTGAACTGAACTGAACTGAACCGATGATGATGATGATGTTTTTGCTGATTTGAATCATAGTTGCAACCTACACTGCTCTGAGTACAGTACCTTGCTCGTGGCAATAGGGAGATCTGTGTACTGCGGTGAACGACAGGGGGTTTCCCTTCGCACGTGTTTAGACTGCATCCAACAACAAAACAGGTGCACAGCAACAAGGCCGTGTCGCCTAGAGCTGGGACAATTAGACGACTGATAGAAAATGAATCGGTGACGATGTTTTATGTCATTGTAAGCAAAACAAAACGAGCAGTCTGGCTAAATGAGTCCACAAGGAAAATAACAGAATTCAGGTCTCTACACTGTTTATAATAATATAATGTATGTTTGGTTTGAAAGAATGTCCTCTCATGTGACCAGATGTTCTTGAGATGTTGCAAGAAAACCTCAACAAAGACCACTTTATTAACGGCGATGAAGTCCACTGTAAACACTAATTCATGCCGAGCAGCCGCTCTTCGTCATGAAACGAGCAAAAACACAAACTGTTCCTGGCCATTGTTCAAACATTCAGGCAGCGGCCGACTGTTTGCTACGTGAAATATAGATTTTGGATTGTGTGTCATGAGTTCACCAGTCCGAGATGAAAGCGCCAGCTCTGTGGCGATTACAAGAGTAGTAGCACATTAAACTAAATTGTCTACGCTGGGAAATGCGGTTGATCCGTCAAAACAAAAGTTCACTGTAAATGTTCTAATTAATTAGTAACTACCCCCGCAGAGCTGCACTTCCTGTATCAAGCAGAAAGCTAGGATAATGTTCACCCAAAGAGCTTCCACTGTTTATTGATAAATAGCTTTCCAGCAGCGAACACATTTATGCAGAAAGACATACAACACAGCAACAACAAACCAGAAACACAGCCCATATATCAAAAGTCTAAAAACCCAGAGTCCCACAACATTAATCACAGAGACAGTGAAGTCAGTGCTACAATTAACTATTCAATAACAGAACATAAAAACTACAGCATCCCTGTTATACTATTAGAGCAGAGTCATAATACCATTAAGAAGCCCTGTGGATGAGGAGCCCCTCCCTGCATAAAGCCAAAACCATGGGGGCACGGGGGCTGTGGTCAGCCTCTCTGATGGCTCCGACCGTTATTGTGTACATGGCCTACGATAGGCTGGAAAAGAGCCCGTATGGCGCTTTAATTTTCTGTTAAACCTCCCTCGCCCCAAGCACGCACGCACGCACCCACCCACCACCCCATCTTCCTCTTGCACGCTGACCCCCACTCGCGCAAAACACACATGAATCTGGAGATATCATCTGGACAGGTGGCCAGCCACCCAGACCTGACCCGCCTGCCCTCTTACTTGCCCCTCCCTCTGCCTCCTCCCCCTATAACCCTCCTCCTCCCAACTGAAATCAGTTCAGGTCTGTTGGAAAGCCCCAAATGAACATGCACAGTAAACCGCCCCCCCTCTCCAAATCCACCTCCCCTTCTCCCACCACCACACACACTTCCAACAAGCCCAGCAAATGTCTGTCACCCACTGAGCTGTCTGTGGGGATTACTGCCCAAGCAATGCAAAAAGGAAAAAAAAAAAATAGATTTGTGTCTGGCTCATGTGTCGGCAAATAATTTTAATCAGGGTTTATTTCACAGACTGACCAAAGCAGAAAAAAAACAACAGACTCCTATGAACACGACACTTGGTCAAGGAAATATCCTTTTATATTTTAAATAATATGATCGCATAACTGATGCCACAATTTTAATAGGAAATAAAATACACCAATAACATTGTCTAACAATCGATTCAAGAGAGTTTCAAAATACAAACATTTAAAGCTTTTGTCCGCCACATATCACAAACACATCTGATGCAATCAGTGGAAGGGCAGAAGCTATAATGATATTTCTAAAGGTTAGACAATGCAATTGAATTTGACAAAGAATAACAGTGCAGACATCAGGGAAAATAATGTCAAGTTCAATCACCGCCAGCAAAAAGTCATATAGTCTTTTATGTGGAGACTGATCACGAGAAACTAAATCAATGGCTTGGGGCAAACTAAAAAAAAAGGTCTGGATCATCTTTAGGTGAAGATAGGATAGGGTTAAGCACACATGGCTGCGGGTGTTTATCGTGAATTTTGTCCTTAGATGCACTCCTCCACATGCACATCCACATCCACGGATAGCCACTTATGTTATAGGATGAGGGCTTTTCAATTAGCCAAGCGTTCACAGAGGTCAGAGGCGGATCGCTGTTTGTTTATGTAGCAAAATAGTATTTGCGTTACTTATGGAGCTGCAGTTACTTTCAGCGTGTGTGTGTGTGTGTGTGTGTGTGTGTGTGTGTGTGTGTGTGTGTGTGTGTGGCAGTATTTACAGCGAGCACGCAGCGTGTGTGTGTATGAGGCAAAAACTGTCTCACAAATGCGGTCAAGATTATATTAAATAAATAAACACATGGATAGGACAGAAAGACGAGGGGGAATCATGCCTTCGCCTTGCTTTGCTCACAAAGCCGCCGCAACGTGTTTCAAGTCAGATATCGCTAGCTCAGACGGACGTCCATTATCGGACAGCTAGCTCAGTTTTTAAGTCATGAATCAAACGAGCCCCGTACGTAAACGTGCTTGCCCCGGCTAACCGAGTGGTTTCAGCGGCAGCGAGGCGGACAGAGGTGGTGGTGGAGGTAGAAGTGGTGGTGGAGAGGAGGAGGAGAAGAGAGAGAAAGAAAGAAAGAGAGGAGGGGGGTACATATGAGCATTAAATTGTTTTCGAAAACATGCCTCGGTGGTGTGTGTGTGTGTTTGGGGCTCGCTGCCTGGCTAGCCTGTTAGCTACCAGCTCTCGCCCCGTTGTCTAGGAGAAAGCAGAGCGAGACCACCGAGGGTGACGTAGTATCGCTTTGCTGGGGCTCGCGCACAGAACACTGCAGCAGCAACAGTCAGCTCGCGCAAGAAACGTTAACTGGGCAAAGAGAGAAAAAAGACACACTCACACACACACACACACACACACACACACGCATACACTCACTCGCACGCAAACACACTGAGACAAAGACAAAGATAGGACTTGTAGCGACTAGAGCAGTGGTGGCAAAACACTGAAATGTACCCAGGTTAAAACACAGAGAGGAAAATAAAATAATACAAGCATTTTCATAGCATTAACTTGTATTGTGTTAAACTACTCCGCTCCCCCCCCAAACTGCCAGCCCCGAATCTCAGACTCACCCTGTCACAACAGGCGCCATCTTCCACAAACTCTCACCAAAACTCCAATACTCGCGATATCCTTTCTCTCTCTCCCCACACACAGCCCAACAATCCGCCGAGACAACAGCGAGCAGACTGGAGGTGTAGGGACGAGGGAGACGGAGAGAAAGGGGGTGGGTGAGGAAGACAGAAAAAAAGGGGGAGGCGGCGGCGGCGGCGGGTAACAGCAACACAGAGAGAGAGAGGGAGAGAGAGAGAGACAGAGAGGGAGGGAGAGAGAGAGAGAGCGAAAAGGGCAGACGCCACAACAACAGGCGTGGGAAACTTCGCAAATCGCGCGAGAGTTGGAAAACTCTCACAATAGGCGAGCACAGAGGGAGCGTCCCCTATCGCGAGACGTGCGTAAAGTAGAGTGGTTGTTTATCATGTGGCGCTGAAATACTATTCCCACGTGTTTACCGGGTAATAAATAACAGCACAGATAGGTTTTGGTGCGGGGAGAGGAGGGGAGGGGAGGGGGGAGAGAAAATACTAGTGGTGAGGAAATCCTTGGTTTTCCCAGGCTCACATATATTTTATAGTATGCATCCTGTCTCCACATGGCGTCCCTGCAGTATGAAGCATTAACAGCTGCATGTAATTACAGCCAAATTATCATCTTTATTTAAGAATACCTAACCCTAGTAGTAGTGTGTACCTAGGTAACAAGCATGAGAGGTGATGAGACTGCAAGAACAACACGCTGACTTTAAATTAGAGGAGGAATTAATGGAGGGTTTTCTGCGCACCAAATTTACAATTCCCCTGGGTAACTTTGCAGTTCCTGTTTAGAGAGTGTGGAAACAATGGTGTGACCACATGTGAATGGGCCATACAGGGCAGATTAGTGCATTGCCATCACATTGGGGAGTCCCATGACCACCCTCCTCACAGTCCAAACCTCAGTCAAAGTACAAGGGAGGCTATTATTTCGAATGATCGCGCTCGGAAAAGTGGCAAAAGTTTTATTAGCCTTTCCGTTTGCATGTGCCTCGGTTTCTCCTCCAAGCCTGTTCGTGTGTGTGTGTGTGTGTCTCCAAAAGCAGTTTGTGTTAGCCTATAGCCCATAGGCTATATCATCCCCACTACAGGCAGGTCAGGTCATTCTTGTTTATCTGGGAGGGGTCAGGCAGCCATAAACCTTCATGTAGGTCTCCATCCCCTCGTGTGTTGTTGTTTTCTACAGCCCTCATTTAAATCTGTTTGGTATCTTTGTTCACCTTACAACTGACTTCAAGTGGGAGTTTTGTTTGCTTCAAAGAGAAAGTGAAGGCCTCGGAGACCACACTGATGGCAAGTCAATGCTCCCATTTGTTAGATGTTTGTATGTGTGTGTGTGGTTGTGTGGTTGTGATCTGCGTGTGGTTGATCTGAGTGGAAAAAGTGGCTGAATGAACAAGACAAAAATAAAGCAAAGCAGACGTGTTATATATAAATGGGCTGAATAGTTTGGATGTTTTAAACCACAAACCCTACTTTCATTGTGTCATGTGCCGCATGATTGGTGGAGAAATAGTGTTATTTGCTTCCTTGCTGACAGTTATCTCATATTAATGAGGTTTACCTTTGGACAAAGCCACACTGGATACAAAGCTAAACTGGCTAAGTGGCATCCATTTTTAGATTTAATTTTCAACAAGAAAAGCAGATCAATGTATTTTCCAACATAGTAGCCTACACTATATTTGTTTTTAGAAATCTAAATAGAGAATATATCAAGAAATTAAAATGCTTGAAATAAAATAAATTCTCGCCTCTGCCCATAACAGATGATCTATCAATGTCGGCACAGAGCGACACCACATAGTTTCTTTGTAGAAAGTAGCAGATGCGATCTCCCTCAGTGTAGACTGTGTAAATCTACACATTTCATATCTTTCAGATGCATAATTCATTTTTATGGCGCTTCACTGTTCTGCCAGAAAGACAGAAGAAGAGAAGAAGAAGAAGAAGAAGAAGAAGAAGAAGAAGAAGAAGAAGAAGAAGAAGAAGAAGAAGAAGAAGAAGAAGAAGAAGAGGACAAGGAAGAAAAAAAGGGGGGGGAGAAAGAAAAGAGTTGCAGGGATGAGGTTTTGCATGAGAGTGTGCCTGGCCCACGGCCCGCAGCATGAAGACACAGAGACGAGGACCTCATCCTGCCCTCAACCATTTTTCCTTTCCTTCTCTTTTTTATAGTCAGCGGAGAACCTCCAGTTACACAGAGTTGAATGGGGAAGCATAAAGTTTCCTCAAATGTTTTACAGCTGAACACAGTAAAACAAAAAAAAAGGAAAGAGAGAGACTACACAAGTGCGAGTACTTTTTCTAGAGAAATGGAGTGAGATAACAGAAGTACCTAAGATATGTCGCCTTTTAAATTCAGAGGTGTACGACCAATGTAACAACAGCAATGATTTGAACTTTGACTTTTTTTTGTTTGTTTTTTTGCTGTTGAAACACAAAACATGTTTTTAAAGGTTGCTCACACGCACAATTTAAGGCTTCATTTTCACGTCTCTTTTCGCCCCTTGCACTTGATTTTCCTCCATTCAAAAAAAAAAAAAAAAAAAACCCAAATTCTCACTGCACTCTCTAATTAGGACTAAAAACCATTTATTTTAATAGAGACAGAGCCAAGTCAAGCAATCATGACTAAGCCATAAGCCTCAGGTCTATAAATCCACTCACTTGACTGCTTAAGCTCGTGGCTCAGAAGGAAAGAAAGATTGAGATAGAGAAAAAGAAAGAAAGATCCCTGTCCCCTTGTGGAAACACCACTCACCAGCACATCTTCCCATCTGTGTTATCTCTCTGCAGATTTGACCTACATACTGTTAACTACATGCATGATGAAGGGTTGAATGATGTATATTGTCTTGTCTTATAACCAGTGTCCATTTGCAAAAATAAAAACTACATGGTCAGTGAATGCAGCAGCTTTGTGACTCGTGTTGCAAAAATCAACAGCAAATTCCCATGATTCCTATCTTTCCAGTGCTAAGCTGAAATTGCGAAATTAACAAGTTTTCACATCCGGTTTATCCCGCTAAGCTGAAACACTTCTCGCACTTATTATGAAAAATACAGAGGGGGGGTGTGGGGGGGTGGAGGGAAATTATTTTTATCTCGAGATTTGAGGAGTGAAAACGGAACAAGTGAGAAAGTGAGCCAATTAAGGAAGTGCAGCTTGAGTTTCCTGATTAGCAGCTCCTTGACACAAAGTCATTCGATACAGCCGGGAGTGTGGTGGTGAAACTTCCTGAAATGTGCAGACGCGCACACACAAGTACAGTCAGAGTGAGAAGCCGTGACAGACAGAGTAAGGTGGGTCGGGAGACACTGGGTCAAATGCTAGACAGAGGAGCTGATAAATGTGTACACGAACAATCGGCCTCGTGCCAGACACAGACGGGAAATCGGAATTTGGCAGCTTATGCATTTACTGAGCTAAAACAAACTAAAACTTTTGAAGCTTAGCAATCGCAGGCCCCTTGATAATATCATATTCCCCACAGAGAAACTAAAAAGTCACAAATTAATCATCTCTGGCTCGTGTGAGTCTAGGTTGACGACAGAGGGAAGGGCGTCCCTGTCTGTCTCTCCATCCGTCCATTATGTCCATCTGTCTTTGCCGTTGGGTCACTTGGGAAAACCCAGGGGTGGACGAGGGCAGACAGTTTGACAAATGGAAAGGACGATGAGTCCAGGAGGGGCACACCTTTAATCTCCCTCCCCTCAGCCTCTGTTCAAAGCCTCCTCCCACTTTTATCAGATGACTGCCATTACAATTAGGTCCCTGAGACATCACAGGGCCTGACTGCTTTAAAAAAAAAAAAAAAAAAAAAAATGACAGGGTGATAAGTTTGCAGACTGCCAAGGGAACTAAAGCGTCTGTTTTCCAAGCTGGGTCTTTTGAAACAGAGGCATGAGGGAAGAGACGTTTCCCCTTTCCTGGTGCTGCTCGGTTCACGGCGAGTTCAAGCTGCCAAACGTATGTGGGGTGAGAACTGCACAGGCACGCTATTTGGCAGCTCTGACAAAGCCTGTGTATGACATTGGAAAAAATAAGCAACACGATACGATTGACTTATACTCCAGTGGCTATAGCATCCACCTTCAGAAACCGAATCCAGCACTTTATGGTTTCGCGAAAGCTTTTATGATCTGCTCAGCCGCCTGATAACTGATAACCGCTCCAATTTGTAATGAAGAGCAATCAATCCACAGCATGTTTTTTTTCTTCTTCACAACCTTTCATATGTTGTCACAGAGCTAGATTATGGGCTTTCACAAGCATGACACAACTACAAGGGCCCGTAAATCCATTACTGCGATGGTTATCAGCAGAAACAACAAGCACAGATAGATAGAAAAATCAAAATCCAACATGTTTCCTCTGTTACCCGAGGAGAGATGTCAGCTCTGCAACCATAGCACTTTTCAAATCATTCTGCTGAGGATTGTGCACGGCAGATTTCATTCTCCTTTTCACTAGAGGGAAGCCTTTTCATAAAAAGTTATACGAGTCCCCGTCTGGGCGGACTTGGCTCTGCTTCTTGTCGCCATCTTTTTAAATCAGCGTTTGCCTGAGGGTATTTTACTTTGATTAAAAAAACAGAGTTGATCATGAGCTCTGAAAATGTGTCAGATGGATTATGTTATGGAAATTGTAATAGCAGCCTAATGCCTGTATTTATGCTCGGAAAAATGTCCCCTGAAAAACATGTGGCATTGTCTGGGGGGAATATTTGGAACTGAAAAATGTTAGTGGGTTTAAATGAAGTGAAATCCCAGATTTGAGGGCATCCAACCATGTATTGTGACTCGCTGTATATGAAACACATTGTATAATAACATTTTACTGAAGAGGCGTAATGTCTACATGGAAGCCCTAAGAGTAGCCTACATAATGGGTATTTATTTTAGCTAGACTGTATAGGCCAACTATTATCAACTATTATCATTTTTGTGTTTATCTATTTGTGTAACCATCATATTCATTAAGAAGTAGCCTACTAGTATTTATGTACCACTTTAATAAGTTGACTATGGTGGTTATTCATGTGTTATCAGGCATAAGAAGATGCTATCAATGCTTAATTGGCATAGATAACAAGGGTGTTGTTACAATTTTAATGGCTCATATACCTTATCGCAAGCAAGGTCAATAATTAATAATAATAATTTAACATGTTATATCTCAGTTGGCCAATCCAAACAAGAGCTGAAGTATAAAAATGGCAAGTGGCGGTTGGTTAGTGGCGGGTGCTATATTGGTCAGGCACTGTAACTTCCTGTTTTGTTACCAGAAAAGCAGTAAACAAGCTAGCTTTTTTTCAGTGTTTCAAGTATCTATGCCAAGCTGCTGGCTGTAGTTTTGTTATTTCATCATGAAAATATCAATCCTCTCATCTAATTCTTCTCAAGAAAACAGGCATTTTATTAAATGTAGAGGTAGCCTATTCCTTTGAGTAGGAAGTGGGGGATGTGACCAACTAGCTTAGCTAAAAAAAAAAAAAAGGAAATTATAGCTAACCTTGACTCTCTCTAAAACTCACATCTAAATCTTACAGTTACTCACATGATCTCATTTGTAGGTCCATGTGGTGTCTTAATGCTGTTGGGTGTCACAGTGAGGTTGCCAGGTTTTATAAAATCATACACAAACCCATCTGTTGGTCAAAATTTGGCACCCCCACTGTCATTTTTACATTTTCATGTATGCACACATTAATACAGTAGCCTAATAATTAATGAGATTTAAAGATATTTGGCAAAGTCTTAAGACAAGCTAAGCTATAGCTGTATCCTCCTGCTTCAGACATGTGATTGACATTGATTTCACTCTCTAAAGAAAACAAACAAGCCCTTTCTTTAAAATAGCGTCCTAAAATCGTGGTAAAGCCCAATAGTTTAGTTGCTCCTTTAGGAATAAGAGGCATTAGGAACGTGCGAGAGAACAGCCAAAGAGTCTTTTTTGAAAGGTTCCTGGTTCCAATTCTTAGTCCAGATGGGAGAACGTTAGTGAGGAAAGCAAATGTGTAATACTCTCCAATCGCTCAGCAACTACCACTGAGAGTCCCTTAAGTGGAGTTCTGAGCATAAATCCCAGTTTCTCAAGTGTTAAGTAAGGAGATGACAGGCACAGGAACTCAAAAACAGTAACTGTTCTTCTTTCTGACAAGGTGTTGTAATACATCCACACTCACTGAACCCTCCCCGGATGAATCAGTGTTTTGAAAAAATATCCAAAGAGCTCAAATGATCAAAATCCATTGTTTTATGTGATGATTTTGCAAAGGTTAATATCATGAGACAAGCAAGAGCGATACAAACGAGGCAATCTGATCATAAAACATGCAAAGAGGAAATCGGAGTTGATTTGTCTTCGTCTTCACGCCATCCGTGCTTTCTTTAGTGACTCAGCTGTGATGCATCCAGTCACTTTCACTTCTGGAGCGCCTCAGTGGATACGTGTTACTGTGAGTGACATCCATGTTCCACCTCGGAAAATTTTAGTCGACGCATGCAGCCCCAAAACAAAAACTCGTCTTGGACCCCCCCAACCCCCACCCTTCCCTCCTTCTTTTGTACATGCACGGATCCAAAGCATGATTTATGGAAGGTATAACGGGGTATAGAATGCAAGAATCCTTTAACCTCAACACAAGTTATTTTGTTTGTTGTCAGGATGTGGTTGAAACTTCATCTTCTTAGCCTAAAGATTCGGTATCGCGGTCGGCTAGGCCGGGAGCCAGTGTATTCAGAGAGGTTTTGTCCCAGAAAAAAAAAAAAAAAAAGTAAAATCTCCTCCAAACTTCAAACCCTTAAGAGACTAATCAGGAACAGGGTCAAAAATGTCATAACAATGGATCCTTCCAACAAAAGTAAAGCTCTCCACTTTGTGAAAACCCTTCTGGGATATTCACATCCAGTAAACTAAGAGCATAACTCGTTTAGCTTGGCCTGCCGCCCTTGTCAGTTAAGACTTCTAAAGCCAAAGCTTGGTGAAGGCTCATAGCAGAAGCAGCCTGATAAAGTTACAATACAAAATATTAATGTTTTTTTAACAAGAGTGAGTGACAGGCTGTATTATATCACGACAAAAAGATTGATGGACACTTATTAGTGGGTACAAAGTGCTTTGGCCTGCGCAACACAAACCCATAGAATTGCATTTTTGCTGCTAGAGGAGCTGTTTCAGGCAAAGGAAAAGAAATAATAATTACCCCTTTGATTATTAAACTAATATTCATGTAAGCTTTCTCTCACTTATCCTGCACCTCATGCTCTTGTGAACTTGTAAAAACATGATATATTGTATATTTATATGAGTTCTTTTTTATATTCCGGACTGCTTTTGCAATTGTTTAGGAGATAGTGTTTAGATAGACAGCTTCACTTTGTTAACCACAGCATATTTGGCTGGTGGGGGTTTGGAGGGAACAAGCCTCAGCCAAGTGAACCTCTCAAACCTTGACCTTTGCCTCTTGAACGCCCACACACACACACACTCTCTCTCTCTCCCTCTCTCTCTGTACACACAAACACACACACACACACATTTATTTACACACAGACACATACTAAGAAACAGTTTGCAGGGGCGTCTGCCTTGTCTGCAAAAATAAGAAAGATACTCCGATACCCACGGAGGGAAGAGGTGTTATAGTGCACACACACGCACGCACGCACGCGCACACACACACACACACACACACACACACACTCTCTCTCTCTCTGGCCAAGTGACTGCACCGCTAAGGCCGTGACCTTCTGCACCGCCCCCGACCACCACCACCTCTCCTCCTCCTCCTCCTCCACCATCTCCCAGGCTGTCTGTCTGGGGGCTGATAGAGGCACAGGAGGTGGGGGTCAGCGAGGGGCGTATGGGGGGGGGCAGGAAGAGGACTGGTGATTAGGAACAGAGGGGAGGGGGGGGTGGTTGGATGGTTGGTTGGTTGGTGGGGCAGTGAAGGGAGGTGAACATACCCCTGACCCTCTGTCCCATTCCTGGCAGCCATCCTGCCGCTCCGGGGGAGAAAGAGGGAGCGAGAGGGAGGCCCTGCAAATATTTATGATGAATCCACACCCACGGACTAGATAGTGGACACACACACACACACACACACACACACATACAGGGAGCTGCAGTACTTTTAGCTTTGGCTCTGAGTTGCTCAGTCAGGTGGTCCACGATGAAACATCTCAACAACCATCGGATGGATGATGAAGGCGAGGTTAGCTTTTAGCTCTTACCAAAGTTACTTAATTTTATTTACAGATTTGTCTCTTTAAATTTTTTTATGACATGTTTTGCTGATTGACCTTCACATATTTCTCACTTCCCTTTTTTTAGTCTATTATTTGGTATTTTGTGGGTTAAAATCTTTCCGATGCTGGAAATGAAAGTTCATTCTTGACCTTGAAAGCGGCAGTTTGCACTTCTGTCACCATGACGACTAAGCAAACTGTTTATTGTGATGAAAGCCATGTGATGCTGTTGAAAGATGTAAAAAAATATATATATATATACATGTCAACGAGTGGACATGAGGTTCATATTTGTTTGGGGTCAAAATTTTCCTACGTTGTTTATCACATCAGGAACAGAATGAGTTTGTTACAGGAACTATTTTCAGCAAGTGCAGATGAAGTTTATTCGTTTAGCTTTAAACGTGAAAACAGCGATTTGTTGAAATCCCATTTTTGGCGGCGCGAGGGCCACTTGAGCCTGCACCTGCACATTTGCACCATTCCCGCCAAATGGTTATTCATCAATTTTAAGGAAATTCTTTGCACGTGAATTCACCAGAAAGACGAGATCCTCAATAATTCATCGCATGACAATCACAAATCCTACGATTTTCTCATTTGTCTGCTTTTGGGGGAGGACATTTTTTTTTTTTTGAAAGGGTCATTTTCAGTGGAATAAAACTGGGGGAAATAAGGACATGTTTTCACATTTATTTGCTGAGTGACACAGATTGGGCCGAGCCAGCGACTGTGTACATGAGCGAGCGAGCACGGCCGGATACAAGAACAAGTGAGCGAGTGAACAGTAGTAGTAGTGTGAACAGACGGCTGAGGAAATGGGGTGGCAGGCATTCAGCGGGGGAGCTTTAGAAACGCAGGTGCCTTAATTGTCCTCCAATAAAGCCTCGGCGAGTGGGCAAACCTGTGAATGAGTGTCTGTTAAAAGGAGGGATGAAGGAGGCGCACGTGAATAAATGAATGAGTGAATGAGTGAATGAATGAGCAAACGAATGGCTGGAAGAGTAAGCACTCTGTGGGGAGGCTATGGAGGATATTGTGGATTTAGCGGGGAGAGAGAGAGAGAGAGAGAGAGGGTGGGGTGGAAGGGGTAGGAAGAGACAAGTGATGTGATGTATGGGAGGTAAGGAGGGAGGGGGCAAAGAAGGGGAAGAAGCAGGGAGAGGTGGGGAAGGCGCATTAGAGGGAAGGTGGGTTAAGAGAGAGATGGGAGAAGGAGGGAGGGAGGGAGGGGTGCAAAAATCAGGATAGAAGTGGAGGAGTGAGGGGGGGCGAGGTGGGGGTTTAGGCAGGCCCGTCTTAGACAATGTGACATGGCACACGCTATTAATTCTGGCTCAGCGGAGAGACCCTGCCTCGCCATCTGCTCAGGGTCAGGGGCGTTCGCTGGGGTCGGCGTCACATCCCAACCCCTCCTCCCCTACCACCCACCCACCCACTTACACACACACACACGCAATCATACACACATATACACAGACACAGAACCCTCCCTCCCTCCCTCCCTCCCTCCCTCCCTCCCTCCCAATCCCCTCCTCTCTGTCCTCGCCTGGCAGACACCCGGCCAGGCCCGCGTGTATTTCCATAAAACAATTGCGAGCCAACCTGCTCCCGTGTCGGGTGGGTGGGGTTAAGAGGGGAGTGGGAGCGCCTGCTAGCCCCCCCCCAACCCCCACCCCCTCAACAATGGCCTGTCAGATGAAAAGGCCCTTGGTGAACTTGATATACATTACAAAAGAGCCACACCACGGTAGGCCCCGGGCCCAGCCCCAGCCGACCTGCGGTTGCATTTGAGCTTGGCGTTCATTCGTTTGTTTGCAGTTTGCACCCACCCTGACCCCACCTCCTTCCTCTTAACCCCTCCAAAATTGCATACACACACACACACACACATATGTGCGCGTGGCAGCCTGGTGTTAAAGAAGTGACGGAGGTTTCGATTTTAGCGCTGAAACGATTTCTCACTTCGTCAGTTGAGTGACAGAAAATTATAAAATCATTATCACTTATTAAAAACTGAATTTAGAATACATATTTATGAAAAAAATATCCACTTTAAAATTACTAAAGCACACAAAATGAATAAATGTTGCATTTAAAATGTAACATGGCAGTATCAGAGAAATAAAGAACAGTTGGTTTATTAGAAATACTCTTTATGCTTCAGTGTTAAATATTTTATATTACTAAATTATTATTATAGTTGCATTGAATCAAAGCAATTTACTGTTGCAGGGCGCATATAATAACTATTTTATTACTATGTGATTGACTGTAACATGAATTGAGCTGTTTTGTTTGATAAATATTTATTTACAAAGTAACTGAAGCTCTCAGATCAATATAGTGTATGAATAATAACGATATTGACCTATAAAAGGTAGGTGAGTATAAATCAAAATGTCTGTAATAATAATATTATAATTTTCCAATAAAGTACAATGATACTTTCCACACCGGTCTTGCTTTGGTTTTCACTGCACAAAAAACACATGTAACATAGGCTATAATCAGTTTAAATCGAGCCATAATAAATACAGTGATTTATTGTAGTGCAGTGATAAGGAGTGTGTGTGTGTGTGTGTGTGTCCACTGGAGAACAGAGCAGCTCCTGTTCCATAGAAGAAGCGAAAAAAAAAAGCCATTGCGTGCAAGAGCTGGCAAAGCTACAAGATTTGGGGTCCCTAATTCTGTTGGTGCTTAGCATCAGGATTAGCACTAAAACAAGAGAAGATCAGACGGCTGGAAGAGGTATCACTGTGTCAACACATGACTTCCTGTCTGCTCCCCCCCCCTCCACCATCCCCTCATCATTCTACCCAACCTCACCTCACCTAACCTAACCATACTGTCCATCCATTCATCCATCCCCTCGCTGCCTTTGCTTTCATCCTAAACAAAAGAAAACTTCTTGATTCCTTTGACCTCCTCTGTGTTTGTGTGTGCACTCATCAACCAGGCATGTAGATGGGTGAGGAGTTTAAGTCCCCCCCCTGTGCCACCAACCCCCCCGAGCTAAATCCTTTAATCTGCTCTCGGACACGTCTGGAGGGCAAAACAAACAAATAGGATCCCCCCCACTCCCCCCCCCCCCCCACCCGCCTCACCCACTCCTCCTGCTTTCTACCACCAACTCCACACACACACACACACACCCACACACACACACAGATCCCCCTCCGGAGACCCCCACCAAGCCCCATCAACGAGCATGACATCACCGAGAGGAGAGGGTGACATTAACCCTCTCAAGGTTAATGAAGTGAGGTTGTGACCGCAGAGCTGGCGATTCGAATCACGACAGCGGATGTCTGGAAAAATCCTCACAAGCTGCAGCACTGAATAATGTCCCCTTCTTCTTCTTCTTCTTCTTCTTCTTCTTCTTCTTCTTCTTCTTCTTTGATCAAAGCTGCAGCATGATCGATTTTTGTTCATACAAAAAGGTGAAACCGTGATGTGGGGTCTTATCAAGTAGCTGCCATGATAAAAGCTATGGACATATCACCATCTCTGTCACCTGAATAAACTCTCTGTTCTGAATGGAAAACAATATTGTGTGATGTTTATTATCTTGAGGTTCTTGGTGATTGTCGCTTTACAAGAGCTTTGTTCACAGTTGTGTTTACAAGACGAGGCGAAATACCCCCTGTGCAGCACTATTGCTCAATTGCTGCATTCGAGACAAGTCTTTCCTAACGCCGACTTGAAAAAAAGCAACTCAACACCACCTCAAGTCGGAGCTCCCACTTGGCGAAGTCAGAGAAAAAAATTTACCCCGACTTCTCCAAGAATCAGTTGTCTGACGTCACAGTCACACAACAATCTGCACCCGTGCAGAACCACACCATCAACGGTAAAACATTGATTAAAATGCATTAAAATGCCAAATTACATTAAAACGTCCTTTTAAAATTGCTTTTGTGCCCTTTGAAATGTTTTTATGCCTTACATGAAGCAAAATGAATTCCGGTCTTCCATGTTTTTGGTTATTCTGGCATGGTGTCTCGTGAACACTTTGAAGTCGGAACTCTGAGTTTTCAACTGGGAAATTCCGAGTTGCGAGTTGTCTCGAAAGCAGCATTTGTCTTCAGGGCAAATTGGACGCTACATAAGTTGCTATTGGAAAGACAGGCTGGGGCTAGCTAGTAAGCATGCTAACTTCATTGGTGTTGTTTTCCACTACCGGAGACTGGTCTGGGTGAATAAACGGATTAAGTTTGACGCTAAAATTGCTAAAAAGTTACCTTGACTGGTAAAGCAGTTGATGCTATTGCTAACTATGCAGCAGCGGCTAAATGTACAAGTAGCTAACCCTAGACCAGACATGTCCAAACTCAAAGGGCCGGTGTGGCTGCAGGATTTTGTTCCAACGAAGCAGCAGCACACAAGACTTAGACTCATTTAATCAATTGATGTCAGTCTTCAGACAGTTGATTGGTCAAACTGTGTGCTCTTGATTGGTTTGAACAAAAACCTGCAGCCACACCGGCCTTTTGAGGAATGATTTGGACACGCCTGGCCTAGACCCTATACTTGTACATAGTGATTATGATTTATAAAGAGGCTCCTTAGGTCTGTTCTATAGGGTCCCTTTTATTATCATTGTTTGCAGATGATGCAGTTTTACCTAAGCCGATTTACAAATATCAATTTGACACTGAATGCAAAAAAATTTAAAAAGAAACTGAGGACAAAATACACAGTTCACCCATGCCGTCTGGAGTAAAACATTTTCTGATCCGACCTGACTATTAGCAGGAAGATGCAATTTGTCAGGGTTTTCTAAAACGGTCACCAGTTATGGTTAATGAGAAATAAATCTGGTTCTTGATATGACAACACTATGGTTAATATTTGGTGAGGTTTAAGCACAGAAACAACTTGGCTAGGCCCATCAAGGTTGGGGGTAGCGTCGCTCATCGTCACGGTCACATTAATAAACACTTGGTTAAGGTTAGGGAACGATTGTGGTCACGTTGATGACGGTCAGTTGGAAACAGGAAACAAACCGCAGCCTCCCCCCTCCTGGTAACGTCTGGCGTTTTGTTGACCTGCGCGTCCAACTCTGAAAGAACGAATAAATGAATGAATGAAATCGGGAGGGAAATAAAAAAGAAACCCAGAGCATCAGTCAGCGCGTAAGTGGTCTGTAAGCTTGTTAGGCGCCTTTTCTTGTGTGCACGTGTTCATGAATGTGCGTCAGGTGGTCTGAATGAGGTTTACTGGCCATTAAATCAAAAGTGTGTGTGTGTGTGTGTGTGTGTGTGGGTGGGTGGGTGTGTGTGAGAAGGGGGTTGTTCCTGCAGGTCAAAGTTGAAAGGTCAGGAGATCAACGTGTCATGAACGGCAGCTGGTTTGTCAGCTGATGACCTCGAGGGGAGGAAAAAAAGGAAGAGTGGGGGGAGACGAGACGTCACCGATCTTGAAACAAAACCAGTCAGAAAGTTTTAAGCGGGTAGACGCAGACCAGGGGCGAGTCAAAACATCATTTGAGGCCAATAGAAAAATGTGTATCTATTTATATATGCGTCGCCGTTGTCTGTAGTCAATCCGGCCTCACCCTCTCCTCCCCCTTCTTCTGCCTATAAACCACCCTTATTACCTTTAAATAAAACTGTCTCCCTGCCCCCCCCCCTCTTTTCTCTTATTCTTTCCATTCATTTTTAGCCTCTTCCTCCCTTCGCTGCGGGTTACCTCTGACTCCTGACTGGGTGGGAGCTGCGATGGGCCAAAACGATGATGTCACTGCTGTTATTTTCAAGAGGGGTGAGCTCATTGGCTGAAACCACAGAGGGAGCTGGCATCCAAGTGTCAGGGAACAAGCGGCCCGGGGTTTGCTAGTGGCCTGGCGCAGGCTGTCGTTTGCATTACATCTGGGGAAAGGATCTGGGACAAGTTGTGGTAGAGCCTCTGTATCAATCTATTACCGCTCTATCTACTACTGTAAGGAGTTATAAATGAGCGGGGAGTCATTAAAAGAGTCATTAAAAGATGGGGACGCGAGGGGGAAAGTAATAGAAAGACAGAAAGCGACGGCACGACCGCAACAGACGGCGAGAATAAATAACACCACGTTCGCATTTTAGAGTCTGGCTCAAAGGCCTCAAGGAGCAGATATGGGAGTGTGTGGGCCAGCAGCCACACGCTAGTTGACCATGACATGGAAAGAGTGACACGACTGTGCAAGATGTGCCAGAGGACTGATAAAACACACAGCGCTCCTCCCCTGGTTCCTAGTTTAAACTCGTCGCCGCACCACCAGTTCCTCTTCCTGCCTTATAATAACATGGATGACGAGGGGAGGAGGGGATGTGGAGGGGGATCTTCTCCCTAAAAGTTGTCAAAAAAACATTTCGTATCAAAGGAAAATTCGTTATTTCGTTTGGTGCGGTGAAATTTCCTACATCAACAGATAGCGTCATGTCATGAGGCGTCGTTTCTCATCAGGTCTGATGGAGAGATTTTCCTATACATGCTTAAGGACACCAGTGGAAATTGGACCGGACTGGTTAAAGCTGAACTTGGCCCTCCACAGCTTGAATAATGTTTCTACTCATTATTTCTTAAGATTCAGTTTTTCATTTTATACTGATGTTGCATGTTGCATGACTAGCTTTAAAGCTGTACAGAAAAGAAAAATGAATTTAATGAGCCCAAACTGTGTGCAAAATTCTATTTTCGGGTAAATCCGGGATGAAAGTGTGGTATTCTTTTTCCGCATTGGATAATGCAGGCACACAAATTATGCGTCACGTTGCTCACGATTCATCAGCCACTGATATTGGATCTGTCATCCGTCATTCAAACGTCTGAGACACACACACACAAACGGAGCTCGGGCTCGCCCCAAACATTGAATATCCCGCCCGCTCGATAACGACCAATGAAATTCGTTTTCCTTACTCGGGTAAACTCGTGTGGCAACTCGTAGAAACTCGTAAAAGGAGGCGCGACAAACAGGACAAACAGTGTGACAATAAAAATACTTAATCCACAACATAATAACAATCATCACATCAGTAGTCAGAGAAAGAAGCATATACATACACGTTTTACACACAGAAACCTCAGTTTAACAAAATCCAATGTAGAATCCAATAGGAAATTTTGAATCTTTAAGCTTCTGCTCACAGCTTTCTAAAGGCATTCTGGGAAATAGTGATAAGATATTTAACTTTAAAGGGGAACTATGCAAGTCTGGTCGCTTTTTCGCTGTTTTGCTAACCCTCCTCCCTTCCCGCCATCCCAGCCCTGCGCATTTGTTTTCAGTGAAGCCGAGGAGAAGGCAATCCATGGAGCGATGGTTAACGTTATATATCATATACGTTTTACGATGTGTATATCTGTGCAGTATTAGCCATCATAACCAAGAGATTATGGATTACGGGGAGTGTTTGTGTTGCCAAGACTAGAGCTGGGACACCGGGTCTGAGGCGCTGATCTTGCAAGGTTGGCATTTCGACCAAGAGACGCTAGGCGGAAGGCAGTGAGCCTCCATTCTCCCCCTACAAGTCTTTTAACCATCACAATAACTCCAAAGTAAAAAGCTTGCACAGTTCCTCATTCAGTTAACCGTTGTGAGGCCTACTGGTGCATTTTGAGCCAAAGGCTTTCAAGACAACATACTGCGAAAGAGTTAAAAAAAAAAAAAAAAAAAAGTGAATCAGGTTACTTTATCAGAAAGTAGCACCTGGAGACCACTGAGCTTCACACATGGTTGTTATTTATTGTCAGAGTGGAATTTTCCTTTATTGTAAAATAGACCCATTTTGTGTGTGTATGATTTAATCTAATGCAAACATGTTAAACTGAATAATATACACATCAATTTGTCGAGTGGGAGTAAGTGGAAGTCAGGCCCATTGTGTGTTGCATACACACACACATAGCGGCTGCCAAGGAAACCCTCAGATATAGGCCTATACAATGTAGACGCAATGTACGTATATGGGGGAAACAACACGTCTAAATACAAACAGGGTACAGAGACTGTCTTTTCAATATGTATCTGTGTGTATTAATAATGCCTCACACAGCTGTGTGCCAGTCAGGGTATCTGTGTGTGTGTGTGTGTGTGTATGTGTGTGCGAGGGTCAGTCTGGGCATCAGTCCAGACTGCTAAGAAGAAAAGGAGTGAGTTTCATCACAGGAGGTGCTTCTGGGCACCGTGCCAATCAGCCTTGCACGCACATACACACACTTACACATACACATACACACACACACACACCGAGCCCAAGGCAGTGGCCCTGTGCTGTTGATGCCTGCAGGCAGGCCTGACCACTCGCTGCCCCCTCAGACACATCGAGGACACAGAGAGCTGGAAACAGGGAGGGAGGGGGGAGACAGAGCGAGACAAGAGGAGAGTGGGAGAGAGGGAAGAACTGCGGGGGAGAGCAGAGAGAGGACAAGCTGATAAGGTGGAGACTGAGAGGGACACGGAAACAGAGGCTGATAATGATAGATGGAGGAGGACAGCGAGAGAGAGAGAATGAGGTGTCTGGAGAGAAACGATTGGGGAAGGGAAAAAAAAGATGGTTAAAACAAATGGGGAAAAGGGAAATGGGACGACTTGGCTACACTGTACGTAGGTGTGTTTGTTGCAGGAGGCGCAGCAAAGGGAAAGAGGAGGAGGGGGCAGGAGAAGAGGAAGAGAAGGAGTGGAAAAGTAGTGGAAAGTGTTTTTGAGAAAGGAACAGGGGGTGACATAGAGAGACAAGGGCTTTAGGGATAGTGGAAAAGGGATAAGATAAGGGAGAGCAGGCAGCAGAAGTGTGTGTATGAGTGTGTGTGTGTGTGTGTGTGCTCGAGAGGCAGAGAGGGTTCAGGTTAGAGACAAAGAGAAAAACAGTGATATACATTAGTGGTTTGACGCCATACAAAGCACCCTGTAATTGAACTGATGGGAGTTCAGGGAGCGAAAGACGTGAGAAAAGAAAATAGAGAAATAGGAGAGAGGTGCTGAAAGAGTGGAAAAAGAGTAAAACATAAAGATATCAGAGGAACATAAGTAAGACAAACACAAGGGACATGCATCTTTATTATATAAACATTTTATACAAGCTGAGCATGCAAGGGGTCGTCAGGTGGGCTAACACCCCGCGGGCTTATGGAGGGCTGTATACTGTTACACAAAGACGAGCGCTGCTGCGCGCACATGCATTGCAAATTTCGGTAGTGTCATGTTTTATGGATGATCGGCGCTTGCAAATTGCGGATGAATTTGCAAGTCCTGCAGGTCTCCTCGCATCCCGGTGCGTGGGACACAAGCACCGAGTTTGTTCTGATTCCATGTTCAATGAAACGAGAAAGAGGAACCTGACGGACGAAGAAGGCTCAAACTGCTGGAGTGGATGCACACCTGGAAATATTATGGTATGAATAAGCAGATGTGTTTTTGCATAATTCAAAATTTCCAGACAAATTCGTTAACATGCGATACTTAAAGACCTCTGCTATTATCCCCCCCCAAAAAAGATGAATTCTGATTTTTAAATGATTCATGTGTAAGACAAGCATACACTTTCTAAATCACAGCTTCACAATTTGGGTTTCCTCTTACTGCAAATGCAGTTAGCGATTAGCTGAAGATAGCAATTAGCAGCTAAAGAGCTGGATGGTTCCCTCAGGAGTCAGTGAGGATTAAACAAGGCTGAAAGAGAGTGGATATTGGACTCGCACTTGACAGGTGGCCAGAAAGACGACTCTGGGTGAATAATGATGTCGCTCCATAACTATGTGTAGAATAAGCAACTACTTTGCTAACAAGTTCACCATATTCCCTTCAAAAGTGACAAATGGAGACTATGTGATACAGATGAAAGACCTAGAAAAAGGTGTGTTACGGTACTTTTCTTTCTGAACTAAAAGCTTCCTTTGGCTCATTGTTGCCCGCGGCCTGAAAACCCGGAGGGATTATGCAAATTAATCCGATGAAGTAGACCTTTTTTTCCCCAAATTCTCGCTGGACATCATCCTCCACATAAATACCGAGCAAGGCTTGCACCTTGTCGCAGATCCATCTGTTATACACCATCTCAAACTAGGATGAGGAAACAGTATTGGATCAAAACAAAACAGTCTATCTGACCAATCAGGAATTAAACAAGAAACAATGCATCCCTAAATGTTCCTGAACCCCTGAAAAGTACCAACCCAACCTCAACCAGGAACTTTTTGGAGAAGTAGCTCAGTCCCTAAACGTGGACCCTGAACCCTGTAGTCAAAATTCACATAGGTTCCTGGTAATGGAGCTCAAGGTGACCTTGAGTTTAGACTCTGTTGCCAATGGTGACCTGTCGAGGTCAGCTGTTTGATTATCATGGATGCAAAGTTGTGTAGGTGCTGCAGAATCAAACTCAGATAAAAGGTCCAGACAAACCTTTACCTGAATTATCCCACTGTGTATAGGTTTGGGAAAACAATAATGGTAAAGCAGCTTAAGTCTATATATATATATACGTATACTGTACTGGGAACAGCAGAGTTCATTGTACTTTCTATTATTGATTGAGCTTGAGCCTTGATGACTGTTCTCCTATTCAAAATAAAAAAAATATAAATATGCTTTAAAAAAAAAAAGACCCAAGCACCAGCTACGAAATAAATCACAGTGGAAAAAGAAAAGCAGAGAGATGCTCGACATGAGGTTTGAAATCTCAACAAGGTCATCGCTGTTATCTCAACAGCACCGAGTGTCAAGTGTTGCTTTAGTTTTGTCGTTGCTCTGGTTGCTTCTTTTTTTTTTTTCTTTTTCTCTCCACTACAGGCTCGGGCGAGAGAGGTGCAGCAAGACAGGCAATGCTGAGAGAGAGAGAGAGACAGAAAGAAAGAGTGAGACAGAGGAAGAGAAAGAAAGAACGTCTGTGTCGGTGCCAGAGTGAGGTATAGGGTTTCCTGAGACTTGTTTTCCTGACTTAGCCGTTCTGTAAGCCCTCCATCTACTTCCCCTGTTACACACGCACACACACACACACACAATGCACGCACAAACACACAAGCCTCGCCTCAAATCACACTACATATCGCGGGAGATAGAGGCTTTTGGAAAACTGAGCCCAGTTCCCTTGAGCTAAACCCGTGCTCCGGTTACACCACCACGTTCCAGAGCGCAATTCCTCAGTGTTGGGCTGAGTTTACTTAGGCAGACGCCTCTCTCCTCAAAATGCTGCACAATCACCCCCGGAGCACTTAATCTCTGTTATTGGAACTCTGCTCCTATCAGTCCCCTTCCATCTAAATATTATTGGAGGCAGAGATAATAAAAAGTTGCAATAAATATGTGAAATAACATCGGGAGTGCACGGCAAGTCGATTTCCTTAGCAGTTTACATTTGAAATGAAAGTGTTAATATGTGAAGTGTGCGTATAGAAACCGCTGGCTCTCAGGAACTGCATAAAAGTTTAAGTCCTCCACTCAAAATTCCGTGTAAAATTTAATCTATTGATGTGATTGACACAGAAAAGTGGATAAAAGCCTCCTGTACGTCAGAGCGAGGACAGCGGGGGGTGGGAAGGGGGGGATTTCATCTCAAAGCCGTTAAAGATCCATCAATCCGGCCATCATGTTAAATTGTCTGTGGTCCATTTATGGTTTGATCTGATTGCTTGCTCGAAAAGATGGCGGCGAGTCAAAAGATGCGTCATCTTTATGTGGTAATCACACGCTTTTCAGCTCGTACCGACAGGAACAATAACTGTAGACAAAAAAAACAACGTTATGTAACAAACCACAACTCATCCTAACAACTTAAGGCAACATATTTCTATATTTATGTCTTACTTCATACTGGTCTGAATTAAGGTTTCCAACTTTTCAAGCTTGTGACCTTGAAAACAAAACAATATGTCTATGAGTTATCCAAAAGATTTGAGAAGTTGTGGGCTAATATTAGAAAAAGACTACAAATTAACTGTTAATAAGATATCTTCTAATATACTACCCTACTTATCATCTTGTAACCCCTCAGATTTATTTTGGGGGTGGGTCGTTTGGCGACTGTTAACCAAAATGACTGTATATTTTATAAGTTACATGTAAGTTGTTAGCTATGAATCCCAAATACAAATTCCAAGTCAAGTCCAAGCCCTAAACTTTGGGCCAATCATGTCGCAGGAGGCAAGTCCAAGACCACAATGGATGCACCAAAAATTCAGGTGGCACCTAAAGGCTAGTTTAGGTTTAGTCAAAGTTAGATTTCCTGTTAGTTTTTAGTAATGAACTTGATTGGTACAATATTATTATTACTGCTAGAATAAAACATAAGACAATCATGTTGCATGAGGTCCACCACTATAATGGATGCACCAATAATTCAGGTGGCACCTAAAGGCCCCATCACACCTGCAGTGACAATAGTTTAGGTTTAGTCAAACTTAGATTTCTTGTATAGTTAGATTTGAATAATTAACTTATCGGTACAATGTTATTATTGCTGCTAGAATAAAACATAAGCCAATCATGTTGCATGAGGTCCAACACTATAATGGATGCACCAATAATTCAGGTGGCCCTCCATCACACCTGCAATGACAACAGTTTAGGTTTAGTGAAAGTTAGATTCCCATATGGTGTTTGTAGATTAACTTGATTAGTACAATGTTATCTTCACTGCCATAATAAAACATACATTACAATAAATTTGAATTATGCTTTAAATTAAAGTCCACACAGATGTAGCAGATCAGAGACACTCTGGATAATAGGTTTCAGGCCTCGCTCTCTGTGGTGTGTGTGATATGTTTCACACTGTGTACTGTAGGTAGCACAAGGGAGCCAGACAGCACTGTGCAGTAGTGTGCATCAGGAATCCAGAAGCCACAAGTACAAGTTGGTTTTCCTTCCCCCTCCCCTCCCTTCTCCACTCCTCTCCCCCCCCCCCCCCCCCCCCCCCAAGGCAAACCACTCTTTCTGATACCTCAGCCTCTGTCCAAATGATTCATTCAACCATCCACCCACTAAAGAAACACTGAAACAAAGAGCGAACGCAACATAAAACAGCCTATACTTTTCCAACCACATGCCTTTGCACACAAACCCCCACAAACGCATACACACACACACACACACTGTTAAGTTTCGAGCACCCGCTTGCATGCCCACAGTACGAAACAAAAAAAAAAAAAGACACATATTTACTCACCCAGACACACTGCAAACACACATACCAAAATTACACACAATTGTGTTCATCATATTTCACTTCATTCCATCTCCATCTGTCTGTTCCTGCAACCGAAACCCAAAGGCAACACTGTTCCTGCCACCACAGGTCCCGGCCCCCTTCCAGAGTCGACCTGAGATGACATCACTCCTCTACGCACCCCTCCCTCCCTCCCTCCCCCCCTCCCTCTGCACCCATCCTACTTGAACAAAGGGCTGCGTTCCAACACAAATCATCCAACCCTGTCCTTAATGACAGGGTAGAGCTAAGTGATGCCAGGGGGGCAGGAGAGCTGGAGGTACTTTGGTCTGGGATGCTGCCTGTTCAGGATTCCTCCCTGAAACATGTGGTTTGTTCTCTTCCTCGCCGAATGGAGCAGGAAAGGAGGGGATGGATGAACGGGGAGAGCAGGGAGCAGGGAAAAGGGAGACCACAAAGTAAGCTCATTGCCCAAAGGGAGAGATCATTTGTAGCTCAGGTGGGATATGCTCCGGCTTTCATCTCGGGGTGGCTTTTCTTTTGTAAACGGCATTAAATAGCACAAGTATAGCCTTTGGATAGAATATGAGGAAGAGGGTTCTGCATGCAATTCAATCGTTTTTGCAAATTTCCTACTGACATCAGTGCATATGGGTGCTATTTAATCCTGCGGTTAGGTTTAGGGTTATGCACATGACATGACCATGGTTTATTTTTGACCCTCCGTTGCACGTACAGCCGAGTCGAACAAATGTAGGAAATAATGAAGTTCTTCAGCAGTTGTGGAAAGACGAGAAAAAAAAAAAACTTTCCAAGGTTTTTAAAGCTATTGAAAGGGATACAATACAGCCATTTCCACAATCTTAAGTAAAAAATTCATGGCCCTGTCCACAGTGGTTTAGATGTTGTGAAAACCTGACAAGCTGTTTTTGAGTCTTCTGAGGGCAAGTTCAACGTGAGTCTCAAGTCATTTAGAACAAGTCCAAATCAGGTCACATGTGAAAAAGGAGGGCCTGTAACAAATCAAGACAGGTCAAGTCTCAAATCCTTATTGTCAAGGTTATTAACTTAGGTATAGGTCAATATCAAGTCTCTTGTATCAGCAGGTCTCAAGACCAAGTCATCAACTCACGAGTGAATCTCTCAGAGGAAGTTTATTCAAAGTCTCTTATTTTGTAATAGTGACTCACAAGTCATTTGAGTCAGAGTCAAGTTCAAATCAAGTTTAAGGTCTTGTAATAGAGAGTCTTCAATCAAGTGCTTAGTCTTAAGACAAGTCTCAAGTTACCCGAGCCTAGCCAAAGTCGGAAGTCTGAAGTTTTGTGAGAGAAGTCTAGCCTTCAAGTCTTTAGGGACTAATGAAAACCTTTGAAGTTTTGTGATCTTCATGTAGTCTTCAATCAAAACTCTGTCTTTTGCTCAAGGTCAAGACTAAGAACAACGTTTAGTCAAGTCACAAGTTATTTGAGACAAGACAAGTCAGGTCAAAGTCAAGCCTAAAGCTACTAAAGTCGAGTACAAATTCCATCTCATCTCAAAGGTCATGTCTCAAGACCTTAAGAGCAAGTCAAGTGTCAGACTTAGAGATGAGTCTCTGTTGAGCCTCTTTATGATGAGTCACAATAAGTCTCAGGCCCTGAAGGTCAAGTCCAAGTCATTTGTTGCAAGTCCAAGACAAGTCTCAGGTCTTTGAACAGTGACAACCTAAAGTTATGTCTAAAGTCCTGATGAATACCGGTATGTCCATACCAATCTTGAGTTTCATCAAAAATCCTAAAGGTTAAGTAGAAACCATGAAACAAACCATTTGATACTTTACTCTCAGTTCCTGACAGATAAGTAACTCTGATGATTCCCGGATTTTACGAAGTGAAATCCTGAGGCTCTGCGATGAGGCCAAGTCTTTAGACAGTTAAGTCTCACATCAGTCAGGTTCAAGCATTTTTGTGTCATAAAGTTGTCCCCGGTCTCCAGATCTGTAAGTAATAATGTGAAAATATCAGTTTGTCATGAGATATTCCAAAGGACTTCTTGAAACAATTTTGAATGTTACTCATTAGTAAAAAATCCCAAAAGACAGTTGTTCCAAAAAGACAAGAGACTGAGTGATTCCTTGTGGATTTTCTGCTCAAGAGCCTCAAAGATTTTCTTTTTTTTCCGACTATGTGAGTAATGTAAATGCATTGAGCAGATATAGCAAGATTCCCGGGCCTAGACAAAAAACACAGATTACCAGCCTTAGTCATAATCAGGACAATCACGTTGGGTCAAATCTGCTCTAGTGCTCAGAGAGAGAGATCCTGCTCTCTGTTTGATACTAGCCACATGCGAGCTTCGCCTGCCTTGCCTGGTGCTGAGCTGTAAACCTGTCATTGTTCTGGGTCAGCTCCCCAAGGATGTCCTTAAGGCCCACCACCACCACACACACACACACAAGGACACACAAACACACACACACACTGCAACAGGATTCCTCGTCTTCCTCCTCCTCCTTGGTGGGGATCGGGCCAAGAGCGGACAGCCTGTGTTCCGTCAAGGCGTCCAAAATTCCATGACTTTCCCAGAATTCCTGTCCCGAGCCAAGTCATATATTCTGTTGTCATCCGCAAGGCCTTAATGAAAGCCCACGAGGTAACACAGAGGGAGAGTGTGTGTCCTGCTCACCCACACGCCATTTACACTGGAATAAAAATACACACCACCACACTGCCGATGCTGAATATCTATTAGAACAATTCAATTCAGCACAGCTGCTGCTGCTGCTGCTATAACGTAGCCTACCATAGGATACAGGCTTGACTTACTGAATCAATTTACTGTGTGTGTGTGTGTGTGTAAACCACTAATAACAGGATACAGTTCATGTTGCAGCATTAAAATAGCGGGGCATTGTGAGTATTTTCAACAGTGTGAATCATTCCAGTCCACCAGCACGCAGGGTCCAACTAAAACAAGACCGTATGTCACATTAGATCATAATATTACACATTTTTATCAATCTTTATTGCATTACATGCAGCTCCATGAAACTGCATACCTTCTGTATTGTTCACTACGATATCATTTTTAAACGCCGTCTTGGGGTTAAACTGTTTATTTTTGATGAAATCCCTCAGATTGAACGGGAGGGGGGGGGAGTGCAGCGCCATGCCAGGAAATATGAATGAAAACGGGCCCATTGGGTATAAAAAAAAGCAGCTTTGATGGTGCGCAGACTTATTTTCACGAATGAACGTGTCAAGTATTAAGGTGCCTTATAAATCACTCTCCCTCACTTTCCGCGCCCCTCTTTTCTTAGCTTTTCTGAGAGGTTTTGGAAGAGCAGCATGATTGCCTACAGCTCTGGCCCTCTCCGTCAGTAGCCCTGCCTAAATCAACAGTCCCCCCGCCGCTTTAGTGCATAAGAAATTTTTAAGATTATAATGGGACTGTAAAACGGAAACCTGCCATATAACGTGACTGACGGCCGGAGGGCTCGCACAAGCTCAGACGGCGGTGCTGTAATGGTGTGTGTTTAGGACGGGTGACAATAATATTTCAGTCGGCGCATGTGCATGTGCATGTGCGTGCGTGCGTGCGTGCGGTTTGTCTGTTAATCAAACGGTTCAGAGTTAAATGCAGTTGTGGCTTTTATAAATTTCTTGGTTCCATAGAATCAGTGGAACATGGGACAACACGTTAAAAGAGGAAAAGATGGTCTGCATGATGAGGTCTGTCCATAACAAAGATTTTCCTCTCCTTTGAAAAAAGAAATGATGGAGGAAATAATAGCTTTTTTCCAACCTTAAACTCCAACTAATTGCTTAACATTTCCTCTACAGATCCATATGTGGACAGGAGCCAAGAGACAGGACTTTGGCTCATTTTAACAGTTTCCTACTCATCTTACCCAGAGGTGTTGCTTAACCACATGCACTGGCTGCCTGAAGAGCCATGGAGAAAGAAGCCTCCATTGGATTTAGCTGTGAAAACAGTAAAAACATGTGTTGTTACTTTAATTTTTATTATTTGTGTGCAGTATTTTGTGTATCTGCTTACTGTTTATCGTGTACATCTGTACAAAAGTGATTTTTTTAAAAAACAGGACGAAAATCAAGCTTTTCTCTATCACCTTGGCAATCGACTTTCTCACACTGCAGCTGTTTGGGTCAGAAGTGCAACAGCCTTGAAACTTTCAGCCCATGGAGGTCGGTTCGTTGCTGCCAAAAAAACAGCACTTTAAAAGATAACACAAGTGGCTCGCACAGCGAAAGTACACTAGTTAGTACACATGACGAAGCAGCAATGCAGAGTCCTCCCATCATCCATCTTTTCCATTTGTCCTCTGTGATTCAGCGCACTTGCCAAGTGATCTCAGCTGAGGACTAAGAGCCTGCAGACCTTGTGGTTCACCAGCGCTTTGAAGTTAGAAGCTAGCATGACAGCGCTAACATGCCGCTGTTTAGCAGGTGTAACGTTTAGGCTACCATGGTCACCAGATTAGCCACAATTAGCACTGAACATAATGTTTAGCTAAAGCTACTGGGAATGCCGTTCATTTTTCGAAGCCAAAAATGAAATTTGGCCCTCATGGCACTCCGTACAGTAGCTGTAGGGATTGACAGATTGAAAACGTAACATGCTAACAATGCTAATCTAAACAAAGAACAGGAGAAATGTCTTAAACCGAAAGATACTAATGTAAACACATTTTTTCTTTTCCTTTTTTTTTTTTTTTTTTACAAAATTGAATGTTTATAATAAAAGGCAGAGGCTTGTACATGTTTTTCACACATGCTTTGCAGTGTGGCCAAATTACTACACATGCTGTTTACGGCTGGAAGTTCCTGTACGACTCTATTTTGCACAAACTAATAGACAAACCATTATTGCATCATCTGCCCTTTACCATTGGCCCACGGCTACAACTGTAAACCTAAAAACACAGCCACTGCAGATGAACTGCGATGCCTTCACGACTGGGCAAAGGGGGCGATGCAACCTAAAACAAACCATAATTATCTATTTGTGGTGCTGCTCGGGGGCAAATATGAACGGAATACAAAAGCACACACACGATGTGCGGAGTTCCAGTAAGTTCCACGACCACAGTTTAGTCTCTCGGGGATACTGGGCTCCTCTTAACTGAACCTCTTTGCTTTCTTTCCTGAATGACACATGTGCACACACACACACTCAACGCACGCACTGAGTGTAACACTAGCTCCCTCCAGACCACACTGTCACTGGGGCAGCTTGCCTCGCTTGCCTGCTGCGAGCCTGGCCGGTGCTTCTTTTTTTTTTTCTTTCTTTCTTTCTTTCCTAGACACTGCTTCAGACTTACACTATCTGTTTCCACAGCCGTGCGCCTGCTGACCCAAGAATGTGGACAGCGCTCTGGTACATTGTTTTACAAGGCTAAGCAGTGTATTTGAGATGGGAAATGTAGACTCTTGCTTGTTTTATGGGAGAAAACCAACTGTGTGTGTGTGTGCGTGTGTGCACAATTTGTTTTCCAGTGATAATCTCCAATTGTTCTCTTCTTTTTTTTTGTTTTAATGACGTCTTAAGTAAAAGAGTCATTGCTTTAGTGGTCTGCATGCCGTGTACTGTAAATGCAGTCAGTGGAGTCTAATGTATTTTACATCCCGTGTACATGTATTGCGAGGAAATGATAAAAAATACAGTTGGAGGCATCCATTAATGGGCCTTAAAGGGAAACACATCCTTGGATCACACTCTACTATTGCAAATGTGAAGTCAATCTGTATAAAAGACACTCCTTATTTCTGTTTCAACCTAGCAGCCCAAGGCTACGTTACATTACTAGCATAACACAATTAAATCTGTTGTTGTACAAGCTGAGTCGCACTTTGGGTAATATCAGTGCCATGTTTTTACAGGGAAATGACTTAATTACACTATTAATGGGCTGCAAATGCATTTACTAAACTGGCAGAAGATTTAATTGTGTTTATCCACAAAGATGATGCAGCAACTCCGCTTCTTATCTATAAAACAATTTCGTAAAACATATTTTCTTTTGTTTGTTTCTTACTGGCTTAATTATGGCTGCAATTACTGATTATTTTCTCCATTAATAGATTATGTATAAACAACCATTGCTCTTCCTTGATTTGACAGATATACTATATGTCTTCCTTTGTCGATCTGTTACATAATCAAGCCATCTGGATGTTTTTCTGTTTTGTACTTGCTCATGCCTGTAATGTGGACATTAATGCGGGATGTCCTCCTCTATTTGTTGAGAGCATGCTCCCCATTAACTGTGTACTAACACTAAACAACAACAAAGAGAAATGCTGCTTTCTGCTGTAAATCAATACCACACTTCTCTGCTTCCCATTACTGAGTGTGTTATCAAGAGGCTCTTCGGAGCTCTCCAAACTTCTTGTTTTTTTGTTAACTTGTTATTTTCTGCCTCTATTTTCCACACACTTGAAACAGCACGCACAAGGCCTTTGCTCGTATTTTACATTGCCATCCCGCCCCCCTTTTTTTTTTTTTCCCGAACGCGCTCTGCTGTTTCTCCAACCCCGTGGCCTGTCTGTCAACCCTTGTTCCCATGGCAGTTAGTTAGAAACCTCTGCCAATTATCTTTCTGGTCTTGAACACACGCCGGATAAACTGCTCAGAGCGACGAAGTGCCACCGACTCTCCAGAAAAAAAGAAAGAAGAAAAAAATCAATGGCTGCAGGAGATTTGTGTGATGGGTTAATGGTCGGATAGTAAAAGTGCTGCAGAGGCGACATTGTTGAGTTCATGTTGCTGTGACCCTATTGAATGTTTTATAGTGACGGGTCTCTATCTATTCAGCTGAATGGGACATAAGGGGCCGCATAAAGACAAGTAGACAACACAGAAGTATAAAGGCCGAGTGGAGACATGAGGCCTGCTTAGGAGGAGACAGGCAGACAGAAGGAGAAAGTGCACTAGTGAGTCCGACATGGGGTGTCACGGCGATTCCAGCACTGATTCATGGGAAGGCAAGACAAAAAAAGCTGCAAGCCATGCTGCACAACCTGTTACATACTTTGCCAGGCAAAGTAACAGAGATTGAGTGTCTTTCTATTCTGTGTGTAGGTGACGCGTCCCCTCAAGAATGTGGTTCTCTTCCTCTCGCCGTTCGCCTCAATTTCCCCTCTGGTTGCTTACTTCACTCACACAGCCGAGGAGCTGTCGCTTGAGGAATCTGGAAAACACCAGTGGGGAATGAGAGGAATTTCTGCTTTTCGTTTTTCCCTAACCACCCCCTCACCCCTTGCTCTCTTTAGTTTGGACGCCTCTGCACAGCCGAGCTCTTGAGTTTTCTCTTGTTTCTGAATGCAGCCCAACAATAACAACCTCTCATAAACAATGGGGCTTGTTGATTGGGGGGTTGAGAAGGAGAGTGGCCGTTGCTGGCCCGTGCAGTCGGTTTCGCTGGCAGCGGGCCTCACGAATGGTTCTTAAAGTCCGAAAGTACAGGCTACATCGAGGACCGTGAAAGATTTAAGGGCAACTTTAAAAATGCACCATCTCTGAAGGACCATAAACACATGCTTTAGCTCTTTCTTAATCTATCTTTCCTCCAAAAGGACTTTGATGGACCAAACTCTGAAAGGGGATGCTGGTCAATGTCAGGAAACCACAAAAGTACAGGGAAAAAAATGGTAGTTTTGGAATTCTCTGCTTTTACAGCACCCGAGGACTCGTAAAGGGAGTCTGGATCACATCGAGTAGGATTTTGAACAAGACGACCATGGAGCTTTGCCCCATCCTTTCCAGCCTATGGGCAGCTCCAGCACAGCACAGCAAGAGTCACGTGGCATTTACACAGTCAAGCAACAGTTAAACCCTGTGTCTGTGACAAGGAAAAGATAATTCAGAGCGATGTGTCCTGGAATAACTCTGTCTCTACTGTTTCCATCCTGGAAGATGATGCTGCACATTACTGGACATTGTCCCTCATCTGCTGAACCGTTTTTATGACTCTCGCATCAACTAAATCAAAATAAAATGTCAAAAGAGATTCTTGTGAATGGGGTGGGTAAACAAACCACTGTATTTTATTATAATTTCCTACAGGCTGCATACCGGAGCAAGGCTTTTGGAAATACAAGAGTTTTTCCAAAATATCCAAGATGCATAAACAAAACAATACACAGTCCAAGGCGCTCTGTGCATTAACAGGCAGGGTAAGGGCTCCCCCTTGTGGTCAAATCATCACACATGGCTGGGTAGAAAGCACATGAGTGGTTGTCTTTTAGTTGTCTTATCACATTATAATGTATTACCCAGTACACCAAAAATATATACTGTTTTTAAGGTTTTAAAATTTTACACTTTATTCATAGGATAAAGAATCACTCAGCAACCACAGTTAAACACATTCAGGAAGTCATTCATTCACTCACGCGCACACCAAGCACTCATCGAAAACACCCGTTCAGCATCTGGAATCAGTGACGGTCGTCTGCCACAGGTCTTCATTTGTCATTTGTCTTGAAGGGATCAGACCATATCTTCACACCTATGGAGGAAAAAAAGAAAAGAAATAAAAATAAACAATGTCAGGGAGAAAAGGATGACAGGAGAACGAGAACTGATGAGGCTTTGCTTTGGATTGTGCAGAAAGTTGAGGCCATTTTTCTAATGTAAATGTATAGTAAAGTGAAATGTTAATCAATTTAACGGTGAACTTAAAAGACATCAATTGACAGTGTTTACAGAGTTCTGTAAAAAAAAAAAAAAAAAAAATTCTTGATCTTAAAATTATAAAATGTGATTACATTTTTCCTACGAAGAAAGTAAATCAAATGAGGATCAAGGACAGCTTCAGAAAAAAATAAATAAAAAGGGAGTAGGAGTGTATGGAATAGGTCCATTTGTGTACGATAAACATATGCATAAGACATCTTATACATTTTAGGTTAGGTAAACTGATATTTATATGAGTCAGTCAGAAAGTCCTCTGCTTACTGACCAGTTGCAAGAGTTGGATGAAAGTGATTTGAAAAAGAAACCAAGCACACTCAATGTTTATTTAGCAACATGTCTGTTTATGTAACTCTTGTCAAATAATAAAATACCTGTCACAAGGACTGGACCGTTGTGAATAAATACACCAAATATAACATAAATACAAAGCGATGCCAAAACCGTCCCCTGTCTAAATGTACCACTACAGGACGAGCTCTTCTTACCCACAGGTTGAACATCCTCCTGGTTGATTCCTGCCCGGTTCATCTTTTGTATTTGTCCTGGCAGAGAGAGAGGGAGAGAAACAGCACAGTGCATTTAGTGGGATACTTCTGTGGCCAAAATCATAAACAACTTTCCACACAGCAGCTGGTTATTATCAGTCTTTATTGTCCTCCTTTGCCTGCACTGTCAGTAACACTAGAGGAAGTTCATCCACAGGTTTTTTTTTTTTACTGTATGTCCTGACTGCAGCTAGTTTCCATCCGTGCAGGCCAGAGCTGGCTGGACATATAATACGCAACTAGAAACTACAACTATTTAGCTTAATGTATTTTCCTGGCACCGTCCTGTCTTTGTCTTTGTCTTAGGTTTAGCTTCATGTTTATCGTTTTGTGGAAAATGGAAAAGGAAACTCTTTTCAGCATTAGCCACATTTAGCATAAAAGTTTATGTAAATGTACTCCTTATTCGTGAGAGGATGTGTGTTTAAGGTTTTGGAGAGGACATAAAACCCAAAGTTCATAGAGATTCCACATTTAAAAGTGCTAAAAAGCAGATGTTATTTGACTTTTTTAAAAGAAATGTGCCAATGTATAACAACATATTAGCTAACGTCTGCTGGCTAAAAACATTAGCTTAGCATATGTTTGACCACACGCAGGACGTTTGTTATTTAGCAAATATGAAGCTAAACTCTTCATACGTATCAATATATTAAATTACATAAAAGACCGAACACTGTTGTTGTGTAACGTTAACTGAGAGTGAATAAAAGCTAAAAGCCACTTTACTTACTGTACTCGTTTTTATGCGTTAGCGGGTAGAAAAATATGGGGTAAAATGCAGCAGCCACCGCCGTGACAAATCCCCCGAAAACTAACGCAATTCTCAAGTTTTTAGCCATTTTGTAATGTTACATTGGAGGATACGATTTAACCTCCAAGCGTGCGCTGTGTTTACAGTGACTGTTTCCGGGGTAAAGAAGGTCACACTAACGCGTTTTTTTTTTTTTTTGTATAACCGGTTTGGTCTGTGTGGGCTTCCGTAGTGAATATATTAGCCTCGTCAGTGTCACATGCTGCAGCACAACAATAACAAGGAAGAAGAGTTGTAGAAGTTAGCCACCGCTTCTTCTTCATCAGCTTCTTCCTTTTTACCGATAAAACAACAAAATATGGGATTATTCGCCTGTATTTTGTTTATTTGTTGTTACTGCTGCTCCTATGGAAACACGAGAAGTGAAAACGAGCCAATTCAGACGTTTGTAATCCCTCACAGTCACATGGATGTTGGCTGGGTGTACACTATTCAGGTAGGTCTCACTGTCTTTAACCTTTCAATGATTTATTATACAGCCTGATGTTCAGCAGTTTCCATTTTATTAAACCACTTTTACTCATATAATGTAGTTATATGTGTGTATTTTCTGTATAACTTGTGTATTTTTCTATAGGAGAGTATGCATGCCTATGCAGCCAATGTGTACACCACTGTGACTGAGGAGCTGTCAAAGGCTAAAGATCGCAGGTTCATCGCTGTGGAGCAGGAGTTCTTCCGACTGTGGTGGGACACAGTGGCCACAAACACCCATAAAAAACAAGTAAGGATGTGTCGTGTGACGATGAGTCACCACTCAGCACTGACATAAATAACACAAGACTCTGACAGTCTCAAGACAGGCTACAAACCACATTTTTAAAGCGATACTCCTGCAGTAAATTTCGAAAACAAGCAGCAGGGACTAAGATATCCTGTTTCAGTGGCTGTTCTTATGAGATGTATATTTCCAAATTGAGTCCCTGCTTTTGTGCATGGTAAATAACTATGGTTTGGTTGGTTTCCCAGGTGCGACAGCTTGTAAAAGAAGGCAGACTGGAGTTCATCCTCGGGGGCCAAGTGATGCACGACGAGGCTGTGACTGATCTAGATGATGAAATACTGCAAATGACAGGTAGTACCACACATTTCCTTTTGCTGTCATCTCCAATTCCAGTGACCACACACTGTATGTGGTCACTGGAATATAACTCCTTGCTGTTGCAGAGGGACACGGTTTTCTCTACGAGACGTTCGGGGTCCGTCCTCAGTTCTCCTGGCACGTGGATCCATTTGGAGCCTCCGCCACCACGCCGGTCCTGTTTGCCTTGGCGGGTTTCAACGCGCACCTCATCTCACGCATTGACTATGATCTCAAAGACGCCATGCAGAAAAACAAGGTACAGGTGCCTCGGTCAAAAAAAAAAGAGAGAATCAGAATTTTTTTCAGTTTTGCAATTTATACTCTTAACTTGACATTTATCTTTTTCTTTCTTCTTCTTTTTTTTTGCAGAACCTACAGTTTGTATGGAGAGGTTCTCCATCCCTAAAGGAGAAGCAGGAGATCTTCACTCACACTATGGACCAGTTTAGTTACTGCACTCCATCCCACCTGCCGTTCTCAAACAGGTAGATCGTATTCATACTATTTGTATTTCTGTGTCTGCTGTTTTCCCGGTGTTTGTGTCTGCCACTAGGACACTATTTTGACTTTACCAAAGCCCAAATCCCACAGGCCGACTTGAGAAGTATGCAAATTACTGATAAAACATTAAGATTATTGGAAACATGTGTGTTATTACGACAATACTCATACTTGTGTGGGCTTGTACGACAACTAGTTTTATGTTTTTAACTGTGTGTCTTTGTTTTATACCATGTATTCTGCACTTTTCTCTCCTTCTGCGAAAAGTGCTACATAAATAAAGTTTACTTATTTACTTATTCAATAGAAAAACTGCAAATATTCATCAAAACTATTTTGTTCCCAGCTCTGGTTTCTACTGGAACGGAGTTGCCTTGTTCCCGAACCCACCTAAAGATGGAGTCTACCCCAACATGAGCCTCCCCGTGACCAAGGAGACCGTACGCGCCTACGCTCAGACCATGGTGGAGAACATCAAGCAGAGAGCGGCGTGGTTCAGGACCGACCACGTGCTCTGGCCGTGGGTGAGCGGGGGGAAACGGAAAAAGCTGGGATTATTTTATTTCAGATCAATTCCAGTAAAGTAATTGTCTTCAAGGTCCAGTGAAACATCCACAAGCACAGGAAGTAACGTGGGAGGTGGAACCGGAGGAATGGCTTTGATTTTTGAGATATGCACATATGCAGATAATAAATGTCTTTAGGAAAATAATTGTTTGCTCCGTGTGTTTCAGGGTTGTGACAAACAGTTCTACAACTCATCTGTGCAGTTCAACAACATGGACCCTTTAATGAAGTACATCAACCAGAACAGCAAAGAGTTTGGGGTGACGGTGCGGTACGCCACTCTGAGCGAATACTTCCAAGCCGTGCACCAGTCAAATCTTGTTTGGGAGAGTCGGGGGAATGAGGACTTTTTGCCTTATTCCACTGGTGAGAATCTGTTTCTGAATCTGTTTTTCACCTGCTTACATTAAAGGAAGGAAATGAGGCACAGTCAAAAACACCGTTTTCTTGTTGATAGCATCTACCGTGACTAATGTGTTTTATTTCCTAGAACCGTACCAGGCATGGACAGGATTTTACGCCTCCAGAAATGTTTTGAAAGGAGTAGCACGGCAGGCGAGTTCCCAGCTGCACGCGGCCGAGACTCTCTTCGCTCGGTATCGAATCAGCTTCCCCGACGGACCCGTGGCTAAAGACTGGGCCCTGGACAAACTGAGAGCGCTTCGCTGGGCTGTGTCCGAGGTCAAATCCCATAGTATACTATACAGTCGTGACACACATTTAATTCTTACACAGCACAATGTTAAAATCTGCCGTATTTTCATAGGTGCAGCATCATGATGGTATCACTGGCACCGAGTCTCCCAAGGTGGCAGACATGTACCTGCAGCATCTCACACAGGCCATGATGGGAGTGGAGGAACTTCTCGCCGCGCTCTTCCTGCTGCCGCACCACCTGGACATTCCCAGCATGCTCAGCTATCACAGGAAAAGTGCGTTACAAGCCAAGTAGACAGTGCAGCTTCCTTTAGCCTGCTAATACGACCACAGCACTAAAATCCCAAATTCTTTTTTTTAATATAAATGGATAAAAATATGTTAATTAGTGAAACATTTAATTAATTCTTTCATACCAGGTGTTCATCAAACGCTGGAGCAACACGTCATCGTTTACAACCCGTTAGCCTGGAACATCACCACTATCATCAACGTCACCGTCGGCTTCCCCAATGCAGCCGTGTTTGATGATGCTGGACAGCCTGTGCTCGCTCAGGTAGTATGAGTATTGATCATTTTTTTGAAAAGATAAAAACAAATGTTTAAATATTTAGCCACAGTGGAACATTAAAGGGTCATACAGTCAGAAATAAAGTCTTTATTCTAAAGTTATATTGTCTCACTTTGAATAATAATAATGCCAAATCTCTATGCAAACGAAACTGACACATTCAAATTCTTGAAATTTAAGTAAACAGGTGTCTGTCATTCTACATTTACAATTGTATATCTGTTGTGTAGTGACAAAAAATCATTTATTGTCTTAAGTTTTGTGTGAACTAAGTTTTTTGCAATTCAGAAACAGAAATTGGATATAACCTGTTTCTGCCTCTGCCCTTCTGTGTTACAGACCCAGAAATCAGCGCAGTCCAACGTGACCTATGATCTGTTCATGGTGGTCGACCTCGGAGGCCTTCAGCACCGAAAATACTTGATCAAGTTCTCTGACAAACCGTGTTCTGGGAGGTCCAAGTGTAACTGGACCTACGAAGCCAAAGGGGTTCAGTTCGAGAGACGCCGCGTCCGGGACTGGGCCAAAACAGGGAGGAGGCTTCTGCCTGTTCTGAATGAGTGCTACAAGCTCATGTTCGACCAGGACACCAATCTGCTGCACAGCATCACCCATCTGTAAGACCTGATATAGTCTCACACTTACTCCTATTACTCCACTCCACTTACTCCAGTGCTCTGGCAGCTACTCTCTGACCTTTGACCTCTCTGTCGTCCTCAGTGGTGAGGAGAAAAGGAGAGTGAGGACGACTCAAGATTTCTGGGAATACCGTGCAAATGGAGACGTAAACGCGGGGCCCATCTCTGATAACTACATCTTCAGCACCAACACTTCGGCCGTGCGGGGCTACAAGGCCGTGGAGATGGAGATCATCCCCGGGAAGATCGTGTCTGAGATCCGGCAGTACTTCTACAGGTGGGAGGAAGAACTCTCTGGATTCATTAATGTGTTTCTTCTCTTTTCACTCAGCCCCAGTTGACTTCTAATGAATCTTCTTTTAGAGAGGAAAGCGATAAAGACTACGCTTACTCGATCACCACCCGTGTCCCAGAGTGCTGTGGGACCAGAGTGCGGTGCCACAGGCTGGAGCAGACCTACTCCCTGGGGCCGCTGCAGGTCAACACCGAGGTCGTCCTCAGGACCAGCACCGCTCTGAAGAACAACAGGACCCTGTACACAGACGACAACGGCTACCAGATGATGAAGAGGCCGTACAGGAAGTTCATTAATAACACTTTAGCAAGAGTAAGTTCAGTCCTGTGAGGCGTTGCCCCAGTTTAAACTCTTTGTTTTTTCTTTTCTTTTCTGTTTTTGGAATTATTTTTATTGGTTTTCTTGTTCCCGAGTATAGAGCCAAGATACATAGATGTACTAAGAACAGGAAAAATAAAAACAAAAGACAAAGGTAAAGACTTTTCACTTTTACATATTGACATAACGCTAGACCGTACAAAGTCGCACACATAACACACATCTTGACAACTACATTCAGACACAGACAGACTACAGTGGGGAAGAGTAGGTGAGTCTTTTCCTCTGTTTCTCTCCCACATGACTTCAAAGGGAGGGAAAGAGGGAAAGGGAAAAGTTAAAATGAGTGAACCTTCCTATTGATTTTCAAAAAGCTAAAAAAATTCTCTAATCAGTCCCAGTGAGTTGAAATAATCTGTGTTGACGTGTGTTGCAGAACTACTTCCCCATGGTTCGCACAGCCTACGTAGAGGACGAGCTCAGCAGACTGGTGCTGAGCAGCGACAGAGCCCACGGCGTGTCCAGCCAGGCCAGCGGACAACTAGAGGTACGGAAATCCTACATATCATAACACACACTCACTTCCTGTCCACTCAACGCACACAGAAACATGTAAAAACATCCTGCGTCTTGTTTTGTCTTCTCCTCCTCCTCTAGGTCATGCTCCACCGTCGCCTTTGGAACAACTTGACCTGGAACCTGGGCTACAACCTGACCCTCAACGACAGCTCGGTGGTGCGGCCCACCCTGTGGATGACGCTGGGCTCCGTCAGCGCCACCTCCGCGCTTTACCAGAGGGAGGCAATAGAGCTGCAGCACAGACCTGTCGTCATGCCCATAGACCAACCTAGTGAGTGCTGCACAACATCAAAAACTGCATCAACTAAGTTCTTGATATATCCAAAACTCCAAAAAAGAAAATAATCTAAAAAAAAGAAAAAAAAAGAAATGTCTAAATTAAAGAAATAACAGCCTCTCTGCTGTGTTTCACATTCTTCTCTTAAAGAGAAGCCCTGGCTGCAAAAGGAGCCCAGAGGAAGTTCTCCGGTGCGTTCGGTGGTTCTGCCTCCAAACCTCCACCTGCTCAGCCTCAGTGTCCCCGGGTGGAACTACAGCGCTAATCATGACGTTCACCTCGGTCACATAAACTCAGGTGAGCAGGGAGAGAAAAGACTTGGCGTATTTAAAAACCTGTCTTTTTTTAGTGGAATATACAAATTATAACGTATTTTTGTTGTTGTTGTGCCTGTAGGTAAAGGCTCGGTGCGCTCTGAGCCGGACTACGACCGGGTCCTGTTGAGAATCATGCATCTGTTTGAGGAGGGAGAAGATCCTGAGCTTTCAAAGCCGGTCACTGTAAACTTAAAGGTACATAAAGAGCTTTATTTATCATGAGGAAAATTGTTAATTTTCAAAAATAGAGTTAACTTATCTTTTTTTTCTGTTCGTCAATGGTCATTTCCTGTATGAGCAGGATGCTCTGCAGGGCATTGGGGAAGTAAAGGTACTGGAGGAGCGTTCTCTCACAGGAACCTGGGACATCACCAGTCTGCAGAGGTGGAAGTGGAAGACTGCAGAAAACTTAGAGACGAGTGAGAAAAGCCTCTTTACATTCATATGTCTACATCAAATGACAGCTTCTTCCTTTTTACACACTTTATCTGTCTTTTTCTCTTCTTTTAGAGAACGAAAAGTGTACGAGATGTCGACAAGAGGCGTTCAATGTCACCATCTCACCCAAAGAGATCCGGACCTTCTTTGTTCACTTTGCTCCTAAGAACTTTTAGGCTGAACTGTGTTTTGTCTTCTGTGAAGATGGCCAATCATGTAATGTGACAGTGCTTTTTTTTTTAAATATTTGACTGATCGCTACACTGTTAATTAATGCTGTTTTTTGCACATTGTTTTGATTCGTCAAGAGGCACTCGTGTGTTATTGGGGTGTGGACACTCCCACTTTGAGTCCCCGCTGGCTCTCACTGAATAAATTGATTATTTTTTTGTCTTGTTAAAACATCTGTCTGGTTTCTGACTTCTCTCTGCCGTAAACTTCCATCTGATGGGACCAGTAATATTAAAATATGGATTGGATGGAAAAGCTGCTCAAAGCACCTGGAGTCATATTTCTCCAACACATTTAACCGATCCTTACAGAGCTTTAAAATTCCTCCTTAAGACTCTTAAAACCAGACTTGTTACCGGTGATGTGACGTTGATACAGAGGAGATATGGCTGCTCTCTGTGCGCAATAATGGAACTGCTACGGGAAAGACAAGACTCAAGACATCATAACTTTTTTTTTTTTGTCTTTTTTTAAAATTAATAGTGCAATGCAAGTTAGGGTACATTGCAAAATAAAACAGGTGATCAACTAATACAAACAAACCAACATAGATGGCAGCAACAACAGAGATAAAGGAGAAGAGGAAGAAAGAACAGGAAAAAGAAAGAGAAAGAAAAATAAATAAATATATAAAATGGAATAAACAGTGGTAGTCAACCTCCACTCAGCCCCTGGATGACCGAGACCCCCAGGATGGGAGCGGTCAGGACACCTGTACTCATGAATTTGTAGTTATTTTCTGGAAAACATGAATTTCCTAAATCAGAAAAATAGTTTGGAAAAGTTTGAAAGCTGAATTTTTACTGCTGTGTAAGTTTCATTCTTAACATTCAAATATGAGAGTAGTTTCATTTAATTTCATTAATTCCTTTAGACCCATATTGGATATAAAAAAATATATATATAGCCTATTAGACAATAGCGCCTACTCAAGGGGCAAAAAATGCCACAGTGACATTTTGGCTGTGATCATCTCGTTTACAGCTTTACTGGTAAATGCAGTGTTCCAACATGGCCGCTAGGGGCCTCACACTCACACACACACGCCCATCACCAGTCCCCCAGCCCATGGTGCAGCCGACAGGGACCGAAGCAGAGAGGCACCACCCGAGCAGGAGCAGCCCTCCCTCGGCCTGGCTCTGCATCATCACCGCCGCAGCAGCAGCAGCAGCAGCAGCAGAAGAGACGAGGTGGTGTTTCAGTAGCAGACTGTGAGGTGGAGACACGCTGTAGCGAAACGCGCCATGATCGTCAGGGGGGAGAGAGGACGACGTTGTCTGCCATTTGGATCAAGATGAGCAGCGGCAGCAGTGTGAGTCCTGTTTTACTCATTATGCTTTTTATTTTTTATTTATTTTTTATTTTATTTCAGCAGCGGGATTTCGAGTAAAAGTCGCACCAGACAGATTTCGTTTTAAGAAGCTTAAAGGTTCAATCTCAGTTTATGCACAGCACCTCATTTGCATCGTTTAATAGGAAGAATGAAGTCTTTTGTTATGGATGATGGAGGTGGAGGAGGATGCTAGGAGGAGGAAGAGGAGGAGGCGTTGCACGCGTTGCTAGGATACTAAGACTAGGGAGGATGCAGGAGGGGTGGCGTCGCCCACAGGTCTGCCTCTGAGGTGCTGGAGGATTTTTAAGGTCAGGGCCTGTTGGGTGTGTGGCCTATTGAAGATAAACATTATGTTTTGTTGTGTTTTTTTTAACAGAAAAGAGAGAGGGAGCAGAAGAGGAAGCTGCAGCACTTTCTGAGCGACCTGGCTTTGCTCGGATCATTACAGGTTTGACCACACTGCAGAGAGAGATGAAACACACACACTGTGCTGAGGAGAGACTGGTGCTGACTTGTGTTGTTTCCCCCTGGCAGGGCTTTAAATACTTCCAGCCGTGGCTCAGAGGGAAAGAGGAGCTGCTCCTGACGGTCGTCAACGAGGATCTGGTGGGTTTCTAGTGGAACATAACAAACAAAACACAAACTTTACACCAGTGTCTTTCTTCACTGTTCCTTCCTCCCCTGCAGGGTTGGCGATCCCCGGGCTTCGTGGTGTCCAGAGCCTCCTCGTCGGCCTCGGCCACCAGCAGCTGTAACAGCAGCGATGTCTCCCCCAGCAGCAGCGCCCCCAGCGTGGACAGCCGGAGCAGCTCCCCCCTGCCCGGGGAACCGGCGGGCCCTCGGGAGCCCGAGCCGCAAGCGTGCACAAAGACACAACCGCAGACTCCGAGGTGACCGGTGCTGCTTGTAATAGCATCAATCTAATTGGTTCATCACTTAATAATAAACAATCTTCAGTCATTGATCTGATCTGATCTGATTGGTTGCGCTCCATCTGTTTCCATAGGGACCCCTGCAGCGAGGAGCATCTTCTCCCAGCATCCCCCAGTGAGAGAGAGATAGCAGTGCCTGTAAGAGCCCTTGATTTGTTTTCCTCTCCCTTAAAGGGATAGTTCAACATTTTGGCAGATTAGCCTATTGCCATAATCCCTATAGTCATAGCAGTAGGTTAAAGCATAAGTAAACGGAATATTTGTGTTAATATAAGTCTTAAATAGTTATATCTTCCGACAGCAATCACTTATATAGAGTGTTTGGTCCGAAACACGGGTCTGTCAGTCACTCTGCTCTGCTGTAAGCCGAGGAGAAAACTTTCCTTGTATCCTACAACCCTTATCCAATGAGGAGAGAGAATGGCATAAAGGGGCGGTCCTCTCTGTGTGTGCGGCCAAGGGATGCGAGGGACGAGGGCGGGGACTGCTAACTCCATCGGCTGACAAGAAGTTTTGCCAAAACGACCGGATCGCTTACTTTTGCTTTAATTCCCTTTATTATCAGTGCATGTTGTTTTGAGATCCGTGGGGCAGAGACATGAGCTGCTTGGAGTTGTTGGATTGTGTATTTTATGAGTTTGATGAGGGACAGGGGATCTGTACCATTCACCATTGTGTTCACTGAGCAGCTCACGTCTCTGCCCCGCTGATCTCAAAACAACATGCACCGATAATTAAAGGTAATGAACCTAGTCCTATGATTATAGGGATTATGGCAATAGGAGAATTTGCCAAAATGTTGAACTATCCCTTTAAACTCTAAACCCTCAGACTTGATTATTAACTCACTGTCTCCGTCTCACTGATCTCCACTTTGTCTCTCAACAGGAGGTGAACTGCACTCTGTTTTTACTGGCCGGCTACGTCAAGTACGGGCGGCCCTACGCCTGGATCCGCTCCAATCACGAGCGCCTGGTCAACATCGGAGGCACCGATTCGATGGTCAAGGACACGCCCATGAAACTCAAGTCCATCTCAGACTGGCAGACGCGAGGTATGGAAACAATGCGAGGAATCCAAAAGCGGAGCAAAGTTATTGTTTCACTGCACAGATTCAATAATTACACCATTTTCCATGAGCTAAATCAGATGCAGATGTCTTTGCTTCGGGTTTAACCTTCTTTAGAAGAGCACTGTTTGCTGTGGATTAGCCTGGTGGAAAAAAGCTCTGGGTGCTTTAGTTGCATTTCCACAAATGTTTGACTAGAGTAACAATAGTTTTTCAGTCTTTTCTCTCCTTTTTTTAAAAATCTTTTTGCAGGTATTCGTGTGTGGGACATCGTCAGTGAGCTGGTGTGTCTGTGCACTGTCCCCTCTCCCTCCAACCCCTTCGCCTTGGACATGCGTTACATCAAAAGTCTTCCCCTCCCCGAACGATTCCTGGTCACGGGCGCTCTCCTCAACTTCCTGGAGATGTACGTGGTGTACGGGAACCGGGACGAGCTGCACTACGACAAAGGTATCAGCCCATCATCTCTGAAAATCATACGGAGCAACAGGTGGTGTCAGTGTTTTCAAACTACTCTTTTCATGCACTTTTACTTTATGTAGTATAATTTGAACCAGCAGGTGGTGCTGTTTAGCTACATGACACAACCTCTTCTCCCACTATCGTTTACTACATTTAATTTGAAGTTATCAGCTCCTCTTTTTGATTATTTGAGCTTTTTTTTTTGTTTTTTCTCTCTTCTCAGTTGTGGAGGAGGTGAAGCCCCTGAGGCGTTTCCACGTTCAGTCCCTGCTGGAGTTACAGCGACACAGAGAGACGTCCGAGCCGAGCGGCGTTCCAGCAGCAGGAGCAGCAGTGGTGGTGGACTCGTCTGGAGAGGAGTGAGCGTATAAAGATGAGAAACCTGTGTGCACTTTGACTCAGCAATGTAGGAAAAACAGACACGGCAAAAAGGATCAAGTGTGAGAGATCCCCCCCAGTTTTTCAAAGGATTTTTTTTTTTTTGGTATTTTGTTGTGCGTCATGATTGTTTTGTCTGACTCATGATGATGAGTGTTAATGTCACCGGTGCGAACTAAAAGGCCTGGAGTCTCATGTTACTTATCCACTGTACAAATGTGTTTGTTTCAAGGCTGCGCCGTCCAGTTGAAGCTGCATCTGCATCTTTGCCACAGTTGGAAGGTAGTCACATGTTACCAGATGTTTTGGAAATGTGAAGAAAAACACAACACGCACACACACACACACACACACACACACACACACAGGAGAATAACCCTGGGAAATGTGTCACATGACTGAGATTTAACATCCCAGGACCTCTCCTCTGAATGCCTTGGCCTGCCACCTCCCCAAACCCTTCAATCTCAATCTCTTCCTCTCCCACACACACACACACATACACACAAACACACAGTCAAAGACAGGAATTCTGTTTTCATCAGGCCAAATATAACATTTTAAAAACTTCAGCGTTCAATCCTGGAAACAGAATCATTTATCAGGGTCAAAGTTGCAGAAGTTAAATGTTTCCCCTCCTTCAAATTTTAAAAGCAGCATGAGAACAAACACGTTACAGAGAAACAAACAAACAAAAGTGTTGTATAAAAAGTTTTAATAATTCATAAAATACATATTATAAATATGTACAATGACAAAACAGTAACATTGATAAAATATATCTTAAAGCAGGCACTTGAACCCTGTTATCTGAGATGAAGGTTGTGCCGTTTGTAAAAGATACATTAAAGGGTACAAGATGATAAAATTAACCACTTAAAAAAAAACTAAAAAAACCAAGTGGCACACCCGTCGAAAACACTGGCACGTTTTCTGCTTCAGAGAAAACAACATCTCTAGCTTAGTTTTGGTCAGAAAACGCTAAACGAGAACTGAACGGTCACCTCACGGGTGAACGACTAATCCTCACGTCTCTCATTTGTAAACCGTGGACAAAATCGCCATCATGAGAGCGCGTTATGCAATACTGCACATATCTGTGCCCGTAACCGTCTCTTTAAATAGACTTAAAAACGGGCATCTAGGGCACCTTTTATGGCTTCGGTAATGGGAGCAAGTCGAGGGGCTCGAGAGTTAAAAGCGCATTGTAGCATCCACTGATGAGGCCGCTCCGAATGCAAAGTCATGGTTGGACGTGGGAGAAGAATTCAGGGGGGGGGGCTTTTTTTTTAAGAAGATACTCCATCTCAGATTTCCTCCTGTAGGAATGCAGGTGCACGGCCGCACATTCCTCACAGAGGCTCCACATTGGGAACACAGCGTTCCCAGTGTTCGGACACAGACGTCACGAGTCGTGTTTTTCCCATATGAATGCAAATGATTTATCACTGTGGACAGTCAGGATCTGTTTTTTTTTTTTTTCTTCTGAGTTTGTTTTTTTGCTGTAGTTTGCAAAGGGAGGGGTTGTTTCTCGTTGACCCTGCAACGTTCTGCAGAGGTCTATTTTTATTCACAATGCAGGTGCTGCAGCACATAATGCAGTTTATTGAAGCAAATGGCCTCTTTAAACAAAATGCAATAGGAAATGATATAACTTGTGATTTCATGAGGAGGAATTAAACTGAGATGTGTTCAAGTGTCGGATTTTACAGCTGGAAATTTGGAAAGTGCTCAGAATTAACTACGTCACTTGCATCTGAGTGGATTACAGACTATAGTATGACCTGCCAGCAGTGTCCAGCATTATGTAACCTTGGCCAAAACTCTTGCAACATAGATTAAGAAGTGTGGTTGTGTCCATCGGATTTAAAAGATTTTTTTTTTTAAAGAAGGGAAAGAAAACATACTTGCTAGTGCCACATGGTTTAAAAAAAAAACATAAAATCATCATGACCTGTAACAAATGTCAGTTAAATAAAAATATCAGCCTTCAGAAACGTCAGGACTCTCGTCGTCTTTTCCAGTTTTGCCTGTGGATGGTTGCTTCACTGTTGGTTTTATTCGTCTCTTTCCAACAGACCAAACCCTTTCGGTGGCTTTATCAAGTAGACTCCTTAAAAACAAACAAGCCAACCAAAACAACGAGAAAAACAAACAAACTAAAAGATGAGGGACCCAAGACGTGACTCAGTCCCGGTCCTCAAACGGGCTGGCAGCCAAAGTCACAAGTCCGCACGCTGGCGTTGACAGGCGAACAAAAGAGAACCCCGTCAACAAGCGTCTTGTGCCGCTACTGGATGCCAGTCAACGAGACAACTTTGCTGCGTCACAAACCGTCAAGTCCACACACTCACTGATTATGGCCACATCCTCTCACAAGCAGAGTCCTCAGACACTCTCTTCCAAATATGGACATTCCCCACTCCCCAGTTTGAATCCCCCTTTTGTCCTTCCCTCTGTCTTGTTATCACTCCCCAGCTCCCTTCAGTGCTGCTGTCATCCTTGAGGTTGTCATCAGGTTAATGTGCATCCCCCCTCCTCATGTGTGAGGGTGGGATAGATGGGAGGGGATCGTGGGTTCAATTCCAGCTGTCGGAGGCAGATCCTCTCCTGGTGATGGCCCTCATCGGGCTGCGGGACACGGAGCCTCTCTTCTTCCAGCGAACTGCGAAAAGGAAACACAGCGAAGGGTCAGAGGTGTTGGCTTAGCAGCTGCAGACTTAAAGAGTGAACACTGGTGTTTAAATATTAAACACACAACGTTTTGACTCTGCCGTGTCCCAGTGAAGCTACTCATTGACCGCTACCTGCTTCAACACTTGGTTTCCATTACTTTCACCCAGTGGTCAGAGGTTCAGATGAACGATTCTGACGCACAAAACCAAAGTGCAGCAGCTGATCGGAGGTCAGAATCTGACTCCGTTTGGCTACTTTTGCTACTAAAATGTATTTTTATCAGGGCTGCCCCCAAATAGTCGACCAAGAAGTCATTAGTCGACCTAAATCGTTTGATTGGGCACAGAAAAAAAAACAAAAAAAACACTTGGAGCCCTGTCCTGTCAAAATCAAGTCAAAATCTATAAGACTGGACTGTGTATGAAAGGCTAGAGGGCTTTTAATTTGAAGGTCCAGATACAGGGCATATCATGGTTGTTGGACAGTTAACTATTACTATCATATTGGGCAAGAAATCTAAAATCTGGGATCACTTTTGACATATTATTACGGCTTTGTATATCTCTGTGATGTAGGAAACTGGTAACAATATTACTCAACCTTCTAGAATTCAAACTGTCTTGTTGCTCCCTAATATACTGTATATATTCATCATTATCTGCGACGATTAGTCGACTAATGGCTAAATGACGACTACTGGGCGACCAAGAAAATCTTTGGTCGGGGGCAGCCCTAACTTTTAGGGAATAAAACTAAATATAAAAATGTGCAGGAGCTAGAAAACCTCCCCCACTAGCTGCTCTCTGTGAGTCTGGGCCGTCATCTCACCTTTCCCCAGACTGGCGGGCAGGGTGGAGCTCTTCGTGTTGGCCGGAGAGTTGGACGAGTCCTCCCCACGCTTCCCCTTGGCCTCGCCGGGCGTCAGCGTGGCCGAGCCGTCCTGCTGCCAGTCGCTCAGCGCCCGCTGGAAGGAGTGGGCCAGGCAGGCCGTCATGTCCCGCGCCCGCTCGGCCCGGCTGCACCAGAACACCCGGCACTGCAGCTGCTGCCCGTGATGCTTGCAGATGTACAGGAAGACGTTGGGCCGGTTGGCGTCGGCGGCGCAGTACGCGATGTCCTGCAGGTACGTCTTGGTGAGCTGCCGGCCGGTGCTCAGCTCCTTCACCTCCACGTACCTCGGCCGGACCACCAGGGCGTGATCTTTGCTCAGCTTCTTCCCGTTGGCGATGCCCTCCAGCAGGTGGTTGATGGCTTCCTGCGCCTGCTCTCGGTCCAGAGAGAAGATCTTCTCCGTGCCCAGGTAGTGGACTTTGAAGAGGGGGTCCCCGTGGGACAAAGACTCGGTGCGGTCGCGGCGAAAGCGGCGACGCAACGCGGCCGGAGAGTTCTTTAGGGTCTGCATGAGGTGGAAAGTGCTGAGAGACATGGTGCGCCTCAGGTTGGATCTGATGGGAATCTTCGCCGTGGTGCAAGCGCCGACTGTGGTCCGCTGGTTCTCTTCAGAGCCGCTCCCACTCTTCCACCTTCCTTCTATAAATGGAGCGTAGTTGCATCCGCTGCTATTATCTGAAATGAGGCAGATGAAGAGGGTGACGTTAGTGGAGTCGTTTCAGAAGACGCATGAATAATTAAACAGGACAGATGCTTCAGCTTTGTTCAGGTGAGGGAAACAGTTCATCCTGATCCATTTTGACACCAAGGACTTTCTCAAGCATGAAGGAACTATTCTCTCTCTGTGTCTCTTTTTGCTTGACTTTTATTGTGCTTATGCTCACAACTCCTTGATAAGGGAAAAATGCGTGCAGTCAGCACAAATTTGCACTGCAGCGTGGAAAAGAAAAACAACAAAAAAGGCCACCAAACAGGATCAGTAACGTGAGTGACGCATTCGGCGAGGAATACTCACTCACCGCAGACACCAACTATTAAATATTTACCGTCAGGCCTGGCTTGAGGCTTGTGAACACTACAGAGATGTACAAACACAACGGTGAACTGGAAACGTGCCAATGTAAAGTGAAGGTTACTGTCGCACACAAGGTGACATGAGGAAATCAAGCAGGTACAGTACATTGAGCTATTTAAGCTGCAGCTACATTAATGTCACCATATTATTAGTTACTGGACCACTTCTGTGACCTCACTAAGTCAAGTCTTATGCAACCACATCTTCCCCCCCCATTGTCTCCAGTCCTACATACCCACAGAACTGCCTGTTCTCCATTGTGTTGCGCTTTATTTTTTCCCCTTTCTCTTTTCTTGGCCATTCTTTCAACATCCTAGCTCCGTCCTCAGAAGTGACTTGCAGGGAGAGAACCGCCGACTGTTCCAAGGTGGGGGCCATTGTTAGTCCAACTACTCCCGCCCCCGACCCCTCTCCTCTCTCCTGTGCAGGAAACAGCTTTGCATTCCCATCCTAAATATTTCTACCGCAAACAATGGCATGCTTCTGAGAGTGTGTCACATCTCAAAAAACAAAAAGGGAGGGGAGATGCACGTTGACCTACAGCCTTAGCACGACCCAGGACATGCAGATGCACAATAATAATGAAACAACGAAGCTCACTACTAGAGAATAAAGGTTATATGAAAAGCACATGAAACCAATGCTACACACCTGTACAACACCTGTCAGTGGACACAGGTCAAATTCACATCCACATCAGGTGCATCAAACCTGCATTAATCTGACAGGACATGATGATCTCCAATCTAAACCAATGCTGCGTTCAAAACATGTAGAAAAATAATATCTATTCAACTATAAGCCAAATTAATATTCTAAAGTCAGGACTTTTACAGATGCATCCAACTTAAAACAAGGCATATGGTTCATCTAGGATTCCACCACTATAAAAAAAAAAAAACTATTAATACAAGGGGATGACAACAATATTTTTGAGCCGAATTAACTACCAGAGTCTAGTGATCCATTAAAACAACTTAAACTCAATATACACACCACACATTCTCTGTAATCAGCGAGAAAAGTTTACATTGACAGGTTTTTGAACGCACTCCGGTGAGCTCCGCAGAGACCCGGAGAACTCAGCGCCGCGGGGCAAGAAAAACCTGCCGGACGGCGTCACTTTCCTCAGAGTTGCCCGGAGATATAACCAGTGTTTACAGAAACGTGTTGCAACCTCTGTTTCACAAATTAGGAGAAGTTAAAAAAAGAAAAGAAAAGAAAAGTGTTCCCTACCTGGGCACAGTCTCATGCAAACGCCGTGCTCCTCGTGCGCCTCAGGTGAACCAGCTCGGAGTCCCGGGATCCGTTCAAACTCAGTGGGCAGGTGGGAGTCTGTTAACCCCAACATCCACACTCCGAGTCGGGCTGTTATTTTATTCTTCTCTCTGAGCTCTCCGTCCCTGTCCGGTGAGATAAACACAAGCGAGACACTTTATGGACGACACTGGGTCATGCTCTCTCTCTCTCTCTCTCTCTCTCTCTGTACTCTGCTCTGCGTCGTACGAGTTTGAGTGAATCACTGAGCGCGTGGGAGAACGGTTTTAAAACAGCGTAGGCGCGAGCTCGTCACAAGCGCGTGGACGAGCACTGCATTTGCGTCCGAAGCAGGCGAGCCCTCAGGAGGCTGGTGGTTGGTGTGAGGCAGAGGGAGGTCTACGGGGGACAGGGGGGAGGAGGGGGGTTGTTGGTGATGATGGTGATGATGATTTACAAGAGGAGAGGGATTTACAGTAACCTGCAGGAGAAGATGAATGACAGTTGGCCTGGGTTTGATTCACTTACTGGCATACTTTTTGTGTTTGTTTAAGCTGCTTATCACAGTTTCCTCAGTTTGTCCCTTTGAGGTGACATACGATGCTGCTGCTGCTGCTCACAGAGACACATCATCTGCTGTGAATTCAGTATGAACTGAACAGAAAAAAAAGAAGAAGTTAAAAACCATATTTCCATGGTTTGTATGGTTTTGCTCAAATTGTGCACCGCTGTCATGTCAGACACATCCTTTCAAATGGACCCTGACACATTTGGTGTCCTCTTGGGAAGAAAATGTTGAAGTTATAAGAGTTTGAGTTTTGTAGAGACTGACTGCTGCTTTTGAAGTGATTTAAAACAGTAAACAAATTAACTGTAAGAAAATTGGTCTGATTATAGATTATGAGGCCTAATTTCCCTGTAGAGATCAATGTGTCTTGTTACATTTAACTGTGTTAAGTGATGTTTTTAATATCAATTAATTTATCATATTTTTCTAAATTAAGTCAGGACTTTTTTAGTCTGAAATATGTCACAAATATATATATATATAAAAAAGACAATCACACAGATAAGTGTCAACAACACTTTATTTGTTGCAACACATGATTAATCAAGATAAATAATTAAATAAAAATCAGATGTTGGCAGTGACTTTCCTGTTAGCTCAGCTTTTTATGAGAGTTAATGTGAAATACCGTTAAAAATGTTCACGCCATCACAGTGCGTTAGTCAGGGACCGTGATGAAACTTTTCTCCCCCAGCTGAAAGTTTCACATTACCCTACTTTAGCATGTGTGCGATACCGAACTGGGAACACATCTGAAACCCACTACCTCTCATTACCATCACATTGCGTCATAGTTCGTCTTTAATGGGGATCGTTGGTCTCCCTGGTTCAGATCGGCTCCCAGTGTTTATTCTGGGGGCATTTTGAACAGTGGCAGAGGAAAACTTTAAACGGTTCCATGTGTGTATGCGTCTGTGCGTCTCTGTGAGTGAGTGTGTGTGTGTGTGTGTGTGTGTGTGTGTGTGTGTGTGTGTGTGTGTGTGGCTGGGTGTGCCTGACGTGGGGAAACAGTAGGGCCCCTGTTTCTTCTGGGTTTGGCCCAACAACAGTTAAGTTCTGGACGTCACACCGGCCTCAGTGCCTAGCGGGACACACTGGAACTATTCTTGGGGCACCAGTGACATAATGGAGCATCTCAGACAGGCACCCACCCTCCCTATATATCGCACAACAGAGTCAGCATCCAAAGCATGGCACAGCCAGGACTGCAGCTGCAGCTCTGGAGCTCGGCGAACGTTGGAGGTTTCAGCTAAAGAGTCGATGAGAGAAGCAGTCACTGAGTACAAACAATGAGGTGTTAAATTAAAACACACTGTATGATTGGTCAGAGGTCCCCAGTTGGATAGAAGATACATCAATATTCATGTCCAAAAGTGATGGATGTTCTGGTATGAATTGCCATTTTCACCTATTCTGTGAAATACTTCAATATGTACTCCAAGTGGCACCAAGTTTGGGTGATTTGGATAAATGGATTTGGTCCCAGTAAACATGCCTGTGTGGGCCCACTGTGGGTAGTTGTAGGTTTACTGTGGGACACTGTGGGCAGGCCAAGACCCACATTGCTCCCATGTGGGCCCTACACGAGTTTGCCCAACTAAACCCAATTGTCAGCTTGCCCAGATAATGTCCACATGGTCCTCCTGTGTGTTAGCGCATACTGGGCCTACAGCAGTTTTGCTCTTTTGGGGCCCATTGAAGGTTTTCTGAGGGAAACCCAGTATGGCCTTGCCCACAGGGGCCCCTTGCGTGGGTTAGCCCATGCAGGGCATCAAGCAGTCTTGCCCTTTTGGAGCTCAATGGTGGCCCCTATTCCTCTTAGGTTTGGGAAGCGCACACTCTGCCCAGAGTGGCCTTACTGTACATGGGCCCCATGTTTGGTGGGGTGATCCCTGCTATAGCACTGAGCACGAATAGCCTACTGAACAACACAAGATTGACTTATTTTTCTTTAGTTAGCTAAATGTCTTGACAACTGTTGCAATTTTCATCAATGAGGGCTCTCTGGCTCTTCATTTAGAAACATCATCTATTTGTCCAATACTTTAGCTTATGGCCAAATAAATGCAAATGTAATGACATTCCCATCAGCCTCAGTTGTACCTTGTTTTTGAAGCTACTTGTTGCACTTGTTTACATGCTAACACACCACAACTAAAATGAAGAATGGTGTTAATACCAAACTATTTTGAGTTTTTACAACAACAGCAACAAGACTTTATGGGTGTGGCTGCTACAGACTCTACAGACCATCAGCAGCCATTCATTCAAATGTCCTGAGACTGAAACCAACAAGTTTACGACCCTCTGCTCAGGTGTTTTTAAGTCAGTGTAGGAGAAACAAAGACAATCTGTGAAAGCAGGCAGAGGGGAGGGAAATTAAGGCGTCAAGTCAGCATTGTTCTTAGATAAGCTGAGAGGAGATTTTGAAAAACTAAATCACAGTTTATCTTTAACAAGCAACTCTAACGAAGGGAAAAAATATTGGGTTTTCAATTCCAGTGAAACAATGATTCTCAAGAAGGTGGTTTACTCAGTTACTCGTCGCTCTGCTGCTATCACAAACACAGCTGTGATCTCTGTTCTTCTTGTCAGACTTGTCTTGAGAAGACAAACAGGGATCTAACGCTGCTATTATTGGAAACACAGCAAACAGAACATTTTAGGAAGTAAGTGGACACAGTGTAAGCTGTCATCCAATCACAGAGGTGTTTTACAGCCAGTTCTCTTTTTCTAGACATGCTGTAAATCAAATGTTCATGTCACAACCGCCTGATGTATATCTACTGTACAGCAGTTTGGCTCGACAACAATGACGGCAGCGTTCCAGTGTGTAATGTGTGTTTTTTTTTAACCTGAGCAGGAGTCAGATATAGCAATCTGCTCCTGGCACATGCAGCGCTATATAAAGAATCTGATGAACTTGCACCTTCATATGATAACTTTCAGAGCTGCCAATCTTCTGCAGACATTTGTGGTCTCCAGAGGATGAATCCTGATGACTTTGGTGGTCCACTAGCTTTCCATCTAGAGACATCATCAGTTCAAAAAAATCATATTTGTCCAAATCATTGAATTGCCCCACCCAGCCATGGGGCCCTTATGGGGCCACTGTGGGCAGAAAACTGGTCCCACTTGCAGCCCACTCTAGGGCACATGTGGGCTCTACAGTTGCACAAGTTGCACAGCCCACAGTGTTGGCTTCCCAATGGACCCAATGGACTCCAAAAGGGCAAGACTTCTGCATGGTTGCCAAGAAAACCCTCATGGGACTACAAAGAATATGGGCATTCTCTAGGCAAGCCAAAAAGCCAAAAGCATTACAAAGGCCTTTTCGGGTTAGGGTCAGATTTTTGTTGTTGTCTCGTGCCAACATCATATCTGATTGTTGCTGCAGAGTTGTTTTGCCTTGCCTCTCCATTTCTTGTCTTACCAGTTTTTGTTGTCATTTGCTTGAACCTTTTCATTGCAATCCAGCAACAAGATCAGAGGAAGTAGGATGAGGCGTGGATATATGAAAACAGGAATGGTGACTGTACATCTATGGGTCATCCTGCTCTCTTCTCAAAAATTTCCTACAAAAGGGAACAAGATTGGAGGAGGAGCTGTTGTTTTTGTCTTTTTAAGGTGATGACAAGTGTCCTATACAGCGAGTTTGTTAAAATGTCATCCAGTTCAGGTCTTGTAATTGTACCAGAGGTGCGTTGCGTAACTCTGTCAGTCAGTCTCCAGCTGTTTTATGAATTGTGAGCATGACATTGCTTTTTAACAGCAAAGCAGAGTGGGGAACAGTAAGTAATTCTCTGTATATGTCCAAACAGACACTGAAGTATCAGTGAGATGGTGGGTTAAAGACCTCACGTGGTTATAATCACAAGTTTGTACTGATCACCAGCAGAAATATGACAAAACCAGTCATATGAAGAACTCCTCTTCTGTGCTTTGGAAACAGGGTGAGCATGACCAACTATTTCCATTTACGTTCACATGTTTGTCCCTATCAAGTCACAGTGAAAGTGACCAGATTTCATCATGAGTCGTTTAAACCCAGGTCTTCATCCACCTCCACGGTTTCACCTCCCCGAACAAGTCCAACAGGCCTCTGGTTTCATAGAAGGAAATGTCTCAGTTACTCAAAAGAGAAGTCATCAGCAGGGGTTCATTGTATTTGCTGGCTTCATTGTCAGGTTTTCCTGTTATTCCACTAAATTCAAAGGAATAAAATCTGAGGAAATGACTTATGGTGGAGAAAGAGAACAAGTGGGTGTCTTCTATATTTGATAACTGGGAATTTCTTAACTATTTTATGAAGTGTGACTTCATAATCCCAGAGGTTTACACCTTTACCGGAGTTTTGGTTTTACTTTAAAAAAAAAAAAAAGAAAAAGAAAAAGGAAAAAAAAGAGTAATCTCTCTCACTCTCCAGTTTTTGGCTGCAGCCCAAAGCTTTGATGCCTCGTTGCAGTAAAGATTTAAAAGGGAGAGGCGACTTCCTCAGAATGTTGCTACAGTAGCAATGTGTTCTCTACATGTTTGTGCTACATGCATAGCCTATTACAGGCCGCTTGCATTTTTGTGGAAACACAGGAATTTGCAGAGCTGATGTGCAGCCCTCTGTTTGTTTACTGTTTGCAGTCTGTTAACATAAGAGGGAGAGTGCTTGCATAATACCGCAGAGACATGAGGGGGTTAAAATGTTGCTTGCGCACAACTCTGGACCTGTGCATGAATAATGAAATGTCATGATACAATATTTACACCAAACTAAATGCTTTTGTTTGGAAGTTTTGAAAGGGGGTGGGGGGCAGATTGTCTTTCCTCCAGAGTGAAAATATCTCAACAAACATTGGCTGGACTGACATAAAATCTTCAGACATTCCCAGAAGAGGAATCAATAACGGATTATCCTCTGATTTTCTCAATGAGGCACTTCGCCAGCCACAATGAGATCAAGATTTAATCTCAAATGTCTCAAAAACAATTGGAAGGATTGTTGCACCAAAGTCCAATGTTCAGTTTATCCTACTGTCAATGCACATCTCACACAACCAACTTTTATTCACAAATGTTACCATGCTAACATGCTAAGCTAAGATGGTGAACATAGTGCTGTAAACTTTACAGCATTACAGTGTGAACACTTAGCATTTAGCTAAGGCCTAGACAGAGTGTCCACTGTGTATTATTAGCACTTCCTTATAAACTGTTGGCATGGCAGCAGCAGACTCTTAGACTATTTGTTGACCTGCTGCAGTTTGATAGCTTGGGAAAAAGCTGGCTTCATTTTTTACTTCATGTCAAGTTGTCAACTGCTGTTATCAGTAACAATTAAACAAACTGGGACATAGAAAGTTTTATGTTTCAACTTTAATACGATCTTTATCAGAACGTGCTAATCTGTGTGTTTAGCCTACTTGTCTCTGCAAACACGTAAAACAGCTGAGCCCTAACGCAAGCGTGAGCGCTACTACGTGTGGAAACAGCTTGTTTACAGTGGCAACAGGTTTACACGTAGATCGATGTTGTCTGTAAACCTGGTTTCCCTCATTTTTGACCTGCCCTCATGGCTGAAAAAGTGAGACAGGAAATTAGCGCCGGCATCAAAAAGAGAAGCTGGTGTTAGAACCGATGAAGGAATTATCAGTGGCATAGAAATATGAGGCTTGTAAATGACACTTCTTTTGTTTGGGTTGTGAATGAAAGGGTGTAATTTGTCAGAGATTGATAACACAAGATTTGGTGCCTGCCAGCAGTTTACCAAAAGTGAAGCTGGAGGTGTAGTCTGTACCTGATCCAAGAGCAGTTAACTATGGAGCTATGCCAGAATGAAAAACGTCTTCCATTCTTTTCTTTTCTTTTTTTGTCCTTACAGGAACATTTGTGTATTTATCTTTACCGAAAATGTACCTGCAGTGTCACTGTTTAATTATCTACTCTGCTTTCGGTCATAGTCTCAATCCCAATCCCCCCCCACCCCCCACCCCCCACCCCGAGCTTCACAGGAATAGTCACATGACTCAGGCTGTCTAAAGGGAAGTTGTGAGCGGCAGACAAGAAACAAAAAAACACAGAAAACAAGAGGCTGCATCTGCCATCCCGATGGCTCACAACTGGCTCCAGATGTCCTAATAAGGCATGTTAATGTGCTCGTGCTGAGCAGAAGGAATGACACCCTGTCTGCTTTTTTTTTCTCATCCAGTTATCTTTACAAGAGGGTTGCGTCAGTCTGCTGATGAGCTAATTTCCTTCTTTTTTTTTTTCATTTGTCTGACTTAGAGAGGCGGTTAGGTAAAAACACAACAGGAGCAGGGCAGACAGGAGGAAGGGTCAGTCTGGGGGAATTCCTTAACTTCTCTAAGGTTTATTTTCAACTTATGTCATTCTGATAAACTGTTTCTTAAAAGAGAGGATTATTGCAGCAGAAAACTTTATGCCAGCCGATTATGTAACATCTGAGAACAAATCTGAAATGTGACTTTTTTTGGACTCTCTCGCGGCCACCGTGTCCCCAGAGTGAGCTATTCATGATAAGCAGAATAAAAGGCGTTGAGCCACTTGAATAGCTCTTATCACAATACTTTCTCTGCGCTGGGCGTTGCTTTGTATTCATGTGAAACACTAATGTGGTGGACTTATTACTAATTATGGAGGCCACTTATTCTGAAACCAACATAATGTCCTAAAATGGAGTTTATGGAGGCTGTATGTGGGAGGGGGAGAGAGCTTCACTTGTGATTCCTCCTTTGTTTTGACTGTATTTCGGTCCCCTCCACTGCCCCTTTTTAAAATAAATTAATGACTTTAAGCCCTTTTTAGATGATGTGATTAATGTGGTGTTGACTGCTTTGTTGTGGAAATGCTCCTGAGCTCGGGGACCAATCAGAAGCTAGACTAAACAGGAAGAGGAGGTGGCTTCCTGTGCAGGCCTGAAGGAGTTGCCGTTAACATGTGATTGTACTGAATCTACTGGAAGGACTTTCTCAAGGAGCCCGAAGAACAATAGGTTGACCTAAGTAAAAGTAATCCAGGTCAGACAGATCTGTTTGAACTTCATCTTCATCTATTCGCTCAAGAAGTGTAAAGCAAAAATGTAATATCGTATGTTGGTAGATATGTTCATGTACTTTATATAAAAGGGTTAGATTAGATAAGAGATTGAAATCACTCACATGTCCGTCTAATATGAAGGTGGAACCTGGAGGTGGTTAGCCTAGCCTAGCATAAGGACTCCAGTGTCCAGTGTTGTCCATTTGGCCAAACAGCTACCATAAAGCTGCAGTTTGTTTTAATTCTTAGAATAAGAAACATGATTTATTGTTGTCTGGGTTGTTTTTTGCTATTTCTTCCTGCTAAGGTGAAAATGTGTGCTGGATCTTGATTGTAGTGATTATATAAGGAATGAGCTGCAGGGCAGAAACGTTTTCTTTCACTTGGATCCAAAATATAAAACAACTTGGCATTTATCTTTAGATTTATAGGTCCCTAATCATAACAGCAGGACCAGGCAAGATGCTAAATAACCTTTAAAACCTGGGTCTAAATGTGCACCTTTCTGTCAGAGCCCAACAGCATTATGGGGTTGTGCAAGTGACGCTAACAGAACTTGGCGGTAAAGCTTTTTCCAATTTGACCTTCTAACGCTGGCGCACAGGATGCCATCTTTTTTTTATTTTCTTCAGAGGTGTGAATAATGTCAGTGTTATGTAACAGAGTGGTCTATTCATGAGAGCTTCATAAAAGTGACACAACCTTGGCTTACCATTTTCTGAAAATGTTACTGCTGTTAAAAGATTACCTTCCCTTGTTTGAAGTCTGTACTGACAGAAACTTTCCCTCCTCACAGTTGGTATTAAAAGATTAATATTCCCAGAGTGCGTTTCTACAGGTGTTTCCAGCTAAGACACTGTGTGGCCTTTAGCTGTCCCATCCTTCATCCTCAAATGTGAATGTAAGTGGATGTAAAACAGGACTTAAGTATCAATTATTAATTGCTAAAATATGACAACTCTGGGATAACTTTAAAAAAAAAGGAACAAAATAAAAAAGAGGAACAAAAAGGATGATCTAATATCTTAAATATGCTGTTGTGCTTGGATCTTAAGTTCAATTGTGTAAAATCAAGAACAAACCATGATCACACATGTGACTGATGCAGACTGACCCCACGCAGCCGCTCTGCTTTACTGTACATATTTTGAAAGTCTGTGATTGCACAACTATTGCAATTGCATCCTTGACCTTTTATCAAAATATGTGAACAATTCCCCAACGCAATGATTCAGTTTAAGTGGAAGGAGCCTCCAGTGTGTGGAATCGGGTGAGGGAGGTCATATCTACGTCACATCCAGTGGGAGATGATTAAATATTTGATGATGTGCAACAATTTCAGGTTTGAGAAACACGTTATTTTTACATTTTTCTTTTTTTTTCTTTATTCTTTTTTATGTCATCATTTAACTAAAAGAAACAGGATTTCGCCCAACTTTTTTTGAAAAATTGCTTGTTCCCCTCACAGGTGAGAGTTAGCTCAGCATGGCTTAGTAGACTGGAAGCAAAAGGAAAGCTAGCCTGCCTGGCTATGTGCTAAGCTAAGTTAATATGAACATGAAGGCCCAGTCTTTAAATTGAGCTAAGCTAACTGGATGGAAAGATGGATGATGATGGAAAAACAGGCAAAAGAGTTTTACTGAAATTCTCAGCAAGAAGCAAGAAAAGTGAATATGTTTCATTCCATATATGTTGATCTACCGGTACTCCTCTGAGGGAAAGGGTTTTTGCGATCAAATATTTTTATTTTCATTCAACAAATTAAGTCAAAAACAGAGGCATTTCAGGGGATACAATATTACTGGAATAGATTCTCACAGCAAGCATACCAACAGTGGGCCCAAGACATAAGAACATGTCATGGGATACCATAGAGAACACAGTGATGGTAATGATAATAAAACAAGAAAGGTAAGATTAATTACAAAAAGGATGACAGTCATAGTAAAACATAGATGACCTGAATAAAAATGAATAAATACAATAAAATAATCTCTGGAGTAAAGGGTTCAGAATAGATAAGACATCAAACAACTTGTGGTTTTCGATACACACCCCATCATCATCGTCAGTGTAAGTCTGTGGTCATAATTCAGCATCACACTCCCTTCCTTCCTCAGGAGAGACTGTGAGAGTTTGTTTTATTATATTTGAGTGATGACATCAAGGACTGACATTGTGTTCCACTTTCATACCAACCAGTATTTTCTCAGGGTTTTTGTAGCGTTTGTGAGCTGTGAACAGCCCTGCGAGAGGCCTCGCTCTTTCTTACTCACCACCACCATCCACTGACTAATATCGTCTACAATGTTGCTGCTGCCTCTTGTTGCCTCTGTGAGTCCTCAACTGCGTCTGTAAAAACTGTCAGGGGCGTCTCGCGCACGTCATCATCGGCAGAGGCAAAGAGGCCTCTGATGAAAACGATGGCAACGTTCATGGCTTTTTCTGCTTGCGTCGTATGAAAGGAGCCGTTAGTCAGCCTTAAAGAACCACACCGTCTTGCTGAGGAGCTATTAATAGCCACACAGACGGTCCTACTTTTTTCTCTCTTAGGAGAAAGCTGCCCGGGCAAAATCCCCCTTTCCCTGCTCATTTCCTCCCCACCCTCCACTCTGCAGAATGCCATGTACTGTGACAAATCTCTCACAAAATGTATTTTTAGCCTCCACCGACCGCACTCTCCTATTTCTGCTGTAGCTGGTGTATAGAATCAACACAAAGTCAAAGAGGTTATAAATATATTAGAAACACATCCAGCACACCGGGGGAGTTGAGCAGCCGTTGTGAGAGGAAAGGACTGACATTGACCTTCTCTGACATATTTGTCTGCTGATTCATTCATCATTTATTATTCAAACCAGACCAGACTTCGCGCATGACTTGACCAGCTGCAGTTTTTGTGTCGTCTGGTTTCACAGAGAATCATTACGCTGCTCAGGATCTCACAGATAAACCCAAAATTGTGGTTTTGTGAAGAGACACAGCTAAAATCTACATGGACAGTGAAAGCGTTTATTAATACTGGTGAAAATATGAAGTCCTGTTTTGTTTCGATGATCCAACACTGTCCTCTGCTCTGCCTATTTTTCTCAAGTCTGAGCTGCATTTCCCTCATAAACTGCACATAATCACAAAAATATTGATCATTATTATTAATATTTAGTGTTATAATATGAGTAATGGCTAATTAGTAGGTTCGTTTTTTCAAATTCAGAATTTATCTACAGTAAGTGATGAGATAAAAAGCCATGAAGTAGCTCAGAAATGTGTTTATGCTTTTAACTGTACACCTGTCTGCTAGACTCTGGTGTATTAATGCTGTTTTTAAACAGTTTTTGAGGATAAGTTTCATATTTATATTTTGTTAAGTCATTGTGGGTTTTCTTCAGTTGTTTCCCTTCTACACCTAAACTAAATTTTAATGTGAATGTGGCGGTAATCATTGACTTTTGTCATGCTCATGTGATCAGTTTTAAGTTAACAGTGTAATGGATGAGGGAAATTGAGGAAATAATGAGATCCTTCACTTTAGTAAAAGTAAAAGAGTTCAGAAATACAGATTTTTTTTTTTTACTTTAGTAAAAAAAAAAAAAGCATCAGGAAAATACACTTAAAGTATCAAAGCGTTCTGTTATAGGATTATAGATTAGTCATCATGAAACTGTTTTTAGATTAGGTTGTGTGACACAAACAGTTAATCATTATATGTGTTTAGGTGATATGGAATAGAAGCAGAAAGTACCATAATATAGTAAATCAGTGACTCAAAGTGTACATATAAATGTATTTAGTTACTTTCACCACTTACAACAGTATTTTTTGTATTGAATTGAATTGAACTGAATGAACTTTATTGATCCCCCGTGGAGGGAAATTTGTTTGTCCCAGCACCACATAACAATAAAAGGCAAAAACACAATATATATAAATGGACAGATAAATACTAACCCTTGAGTTGTAGTTCTCTTTCTCCATAGGCGTCATGTTTGCTACCTTTGCCCTCAGGTCGTGGGCGGGGTCTGAGTTTACAGACATGCCTGTTGAAGTACATCATTTAGCAGCTGGTATCAGAGAGTGAGGTAAAACATGAGGTATTTTGATAGGATCACCTCATTGAACTGATGAAAAGATGAATATTGTTCTTAAACAATAATGACCAGTGCTACATCTTTATATAAACTCAGTTCTTAAATATGTATTTTTCAGATATAGCTCTGTTCAGTCATTTGTTCATCTATGAGGTAATTTTTTATGAGGTTTGTTATTTCTCTTTTCAAGATGTTCTCAGTTCCTCTAACTTTGCCCTCCAGCTGTGGATGTTTTTCTCTCATACCCGTGTGAAATTGTGTAAATCCATGAGATCATACCTATTTCTGTGGCCAAACTAACTTCACAGTTTGATGCCATGTCCACAGTGTGCGTCATCACAGATTATTTGAACTAAATATAACTTCTCTTGGATCTGACACCTTCTGTGAAATTCAACCATTTTTAGTTTTGAACTATTTTTGAGTGTGAAACTGCTTAAATCTTTTCCATCGCGATGACACGATCGTCCACCCACAAACAATAACCCTCACAGTTTACAGCAGCTTTGATATTACCTCAAACAGCTAGAAATGTCAATCTTATCCCAGAGATAGGAATAATATACATTTTATTATCTTAAAATTAGAAGACAATAAAGACACTAGAATAATGGGAACAAAATATTTAATGCTCAGTAATGCAATAAGTGCTCGTTTTCCATAATGATGCCCATAAACTGATCTAAAAGAGGTTATATCAGCCTCACCCCAGCTCAGACACAAGGCCAAAGGTCTAAAACTTAGCTGAGGCTCCCCCTAGAGGCTGTAACTTTTATTACACCTCACAAATGGAAGATGTACTGTATACCATGATCTAAAGTTATTCTTGAGTGCTGGAAAAGAGAAAATCGATACATGACACCATAAAGAGGCTTTGTGTACAGATGTGTGCAGAAAAAGAGAGATACAGTACTGTGCAAAGGTTTTAGGCAGGTGTGGAACAAAAGCTGAATGCTTTAAAAGATGGAAGTGTTAGGCCTAATATTTTTTTTTCAATTAACAAAATGCAGTGAATAAAGAGAAGAGAAACCTAAGTCAAATCAATATTTGGTGTGAACACGTTTAACCTTCAAACAGCATCAATTCCTCTACAGTAGGTAGCCTACACTTGCGCACAGTTTTTGAAGGAACTGGGCCGGTGTTTTTTTCCCAAATATCTTGGAGCATAACCACAGATCTTGTGTGGATGGAGGCCTCCTCAGATCCTAATTGCAGACAGACTGGATGATGTTGAGCTCAGGGCTCCGTGGGGGGGGGGGGGCGGCCACACCATCACTTCCAGGACTTGTTGTTCTTCTCTAGTTCTAAATTACACTTGCTGAATGTTTGGGGTTGTTGTGAATAAATTTGGGTCCAATCAGATGCCTCATTGATGGTATTGCATGATGGATTAGCAGCATTTTTTCTCGCCTGCCTAAAACCTTTGCACATTACACACAAAACAATACTAAATAAATAAACCAGGCCATGGTCATATCTTACTGTACTGCAATGTCATTCCTTTTAATGTACACGTGGATGCTCCATGGTCGGCTCCTGGTTTGGTCTCTGATCAACTTGACAGATGTGTGATGTGATCCGAGCTCCACAAGATACCGAGTGTGTCCCTCAGAGGAATGATCCCTGCACACAGTGCGGACGCCTCATCGGTGGTGGTTAGCCAACTATTGGGGCTATCGTATGCTATCAAGCCCCTCTCCATCTGCAAGAATCCCATGAACGCTCATCTTTTTTTCCTACGGCACCTCCTCTCCTAACACATCACACACATTTACTACACTCACTCTTAAGTGATCTCCTTGCACATATAGCACTTTGGTCCACTGGGTTTTTAAAGTGCTTTATAAATAAAGTTGGTATGGTATGGTATATAGCTTTTATGGATGGATTCAGTGCTGGCATCATGATCCTACAACTGGGCAGAGGATTGTTATGATGCTATGTAAAGCCCTTTGAGACAAACTGTTTGTAAAAATGGGCTATACAAATAAAATTGACTTGCCCTTGCCTTACTGCACTGAAGCTTTAGTGTTGCCCTTATAAAAATTCCCTATCAGGCAAATGTGAATGTAAATATAGAGGCTAATCATGAATAAGCCTCACCTGAACATTTGAATGTACTTATTTGTTCAGGATTAAGCCTGATTAAGACACACAAGGGTCTAACAAAAACAGAGTTATTAAACATATCTTTAATTTAGTAGTGAGCTAAAGGCAATGTGTCATTATAAGACCGATTAGTGTCATTAAACGGAGGAGGATCAAACAGGGGATAAACAGCAGCCTTGGAGATTTTATAATGGGTTGGTAAATGGTTTATTAGCCATCACTTGTAATCTACAAAAGCCTTAATGGAGGGTGTTTTTATAATCCTTTAATGCACCTCTCAGGCCGCATGGGGAGCTGATTCCCCCGGTCGCCTCCTTCCTGGAGGAGGGCGCTCTCGGCTCAGTTTCCAGCCTGTGCACAGAGAAGAGAAGAGAAGAGGTTGTGGTTGTGCTGGTTTTTACAGTACGAGCTACCGGGACAGCAGCTGCGGGTCTTACTAGTCCTATTTATACCTCGGGTTAACGGCACCAGTGAGCAAGGCACCGCTGCACCGTGAGCACCACCAACACCAACACCAACACCTCACCACATCCGAGCCGACATGGACTTCTCTATCCGCGCCGCCAACGTGGAGGACTGCAAGGACATCGCGCGGATGATCATGGTGAGAGAGGGGGGGGGGGGGGGACACGTGTGTGCAGCTGTGGACATTTAGCAGCTATGACTCACATGCTTACGTCAGAAGATCACTTCATATAGACGATGTTGTTGTTGTTAGATTATTGAGGTATTGTTATTAGTCCTTAACTGGCGCGTGTATGCAGCTGATGTGCATGCAGCTGCCAGAGGCGCCGCTTCCAGCCATGTGTTTGAACGGGAAACAGGATGTGGAGCTATTACTCACATGTTTACAGAAGTGTGGTATGTTAAGAGGAAGAATACATGATGACAACTGATGTTGTGTTTGTTTTTTGTCTCCCCACAGGAACTGGCTGAGTATGAGAAAGTGGCAGACCAGGTGAAAGTCAACCAGAGAGGTAGGTTTATTATATGAGGAGTTAAATGTGCCACCCTGTGCCCCCTGACCTTCTATTTACATGTAGGCCCTATTTGACCTTCATAAAATATAAATAAATAAAAAATAAAATAAAAAGGGATGCACTTAAATGGACAGATGGGAAAATTCTTTCCCTGACCTTGTGAGGCAGTGCTGACGAAACCAGCTCACCACAACAGCCACTAAATGAGATTTTTTGGGTTTCCAGCAATGTAAACAATGTCGGCCTGTGCACTTTCTCTGCCAACGTGCCCAAGTCCATGTCAGCGAAGTGAGATCATGTTACCGTCCAAAGCTACTAGATGGATCTGATGGTCAGCCTGTACTGTGCACTAATTGCCTGCATGGTATAGTAAACAGTATTATATGTATATTTTGAGTTATATGATTTATTTGGGAAATGAAACGACTCCACTGCATCGAAAAATAAATTATTGTAAATCTGTTTTTTTCTGTTTTTCTTCTATGTTCTATGATTGATTTGATTTTCTGATGGATAGGTGTTCAATTATTTGCCTTCAAACAAAGCAGTTCCTTCAAGTTCATTCCTGAAGATCAGTTTATTAAAAACCACAGCATACTGTAACTGAAATTGATGTGTTTTTATTTTCACTATGTCACATTGATGTTGTTAAGGAAACTTAAAGGAAACATACAAGAAATTATTAGGAAGTTTAACATATTGTTTTATGAATTTAAGTGTTAGGGTTAAAACTTCCCCATGAATTCAATAAAAACACTGAATTTTGGTGGAAAAATACTGGATCCAGCCTGAAGAAATGTGTCAGTTTTCAGTTTTCAGATGTGACCTCAGTGTCCTCAAACGTAGCTCCAGCCTGGGCCTGCTGTGCTGAAAACAGGCCGCCACCTCTTTGTGAAAAGATCAGGGGACACGTGACCTTGATTTTGGGCCGTGTCTATAACCAGTCTATTAATTATACGTGTCTCTTGTTTTGTTTTTTTCTTGTTGTTTTTTTTAACACAGTCTTGGAGCAGGATGGCTTCTCCAAGAACCCGTTCTTCCATGGGATCGTTGCCGAGGTGCCAGAACAGCAGAAAACCAAAGACGGTGAGGGAGAACCATGAACCATCAATCACACAGTTTCCTTATGACACTTAACAAATGTCAGACATTAGCAAACAGCTGTGGAGACGTGTGAGTGATGGAGTTTTACAGAGCCATGTTTTTCATATAAAAACACACGGTGTAGCTAGATGATAGATAAGAATTAACCCTAGAAAATGACACCCATCCCTTTTTACTCTTTGTACCTCTGCTCAGTCTGAATAGTGCTGCAGTAGTAGGTGTTGTCAACACCTCTCTAAAGTAAAGCACCTGTTGTGACTTCACTGTCTGGACTATGGCCAGCAGTGCAACATGCGTCGATTTGTCACCCTAGAAATTTGCAACGCAGCAGCATTTTTTTCTGCACCGCACAAGTCAGTCCAGGTTAACCCTTTAATTTCCGTTCTTGCAACAACATGGTTTTAGACGGATTAGACGTCACTTACTGATGTTTGCACCCCATAAATGCACATTATTTATAGATTTACTGTACAAACTGGGTTTAAATACTGTTATTTCATCCTCTCCTAGCCAGATTCCTCAGCCCAGAGCTTACCAGAATAACTGTGTCCTACAGCAAAGAAGAAAAAACATTCATTTTTTTTTGTGTTTTTGTATTGAAGGTTTATAATTAAGAAACCAAGAGCAGAGAGACTTGGAATATCCTGGTATTTTTACAGAAATGGTTCAACCAAAAATGATGTTTGTATGCCAGTATGACTTATACAATGGTTTCTGGAACACTCTTCCAGCCCTCACCAAAACAACAAAAAAAATTGGCCAGTTACTGGGAAACATTTGAGTCCCAGAGAGGCCATAAAAATCTCTAGACAGCTTTGCAGTGGAGGGAGGTGGGGGGGGGTCTTAAGTGTCTCAAAGCCAATCAATTGTGCTGAGTCCAAAAGTCAATTTGACTTCATTATCTCTGAGATTTTCAGCACTCACAAAAGCTCTCGTTGCAGCATATTGATCTCATGGAGGCGTCTGTCTGTCTTTATGTGCTTCCTCGAGGCCCAGCATAACTCAGCCCATGTTGACAGCTGTGGACACTATGATAAATTGAAACCCAACTTGACGACAGTGACAGAGTGTCACTTCAAAGGCGGCTGTGTAAACTCTGCTACGCCAGCAGTTACAACATTAGGCTTCATTTCAGGACCAGTCACTGTTGCTTTTAGCTATGTTCACCTGGTATTAACTGACTCGACGGACATGACACCAAAACAATGGGCTGGAAGACACTAAAACAGAAAAGAAGTCAAACTCAAACTCTATTCATATTGTGCTCATACTCAATTATTAATGGCACATTTGAGAGAAAGGGAGGGAAATCAGGTCAGTCAGTACCAAATTAAAACATTTTTAGTACAGACTGAATTGATTAATTCGCTGGCGGAATTATTTCATCAACTCTTCTGTGTTTCATTGTCTCTTTTTTCTCGAATGACCCCAATAAAAAAGTAGAAGTTATGCAACAAAGGATTCAGAGCAGGTTTATCAGCTCATTTATATAGGTGCTTTGTTACCTAATGTAACAGTATACTGCTGATGTGGCCTCTCTCCTCCTTACACACCAATTACATAACAAGGCTCACACACACACACACACACACACACATTGCTATTCCCCAGAAAGCAGTAATGAGGACATTAACATACGCTCTGGTGCCCAGCTGGGCCTTTTTCTTCCATGACACGGGTCTTTTTCCATATTGTCACCACTGTCCACAATCCACTAGCCCCAGACATCTGACTCCATACTGAGCAGCGGCTTCCTGTGTGTAGCCGACGTTTGCCCTACAACACCTTACAAAGCCTCAGATCACCCTTGATTTAGAATAATCAGGCTAAGCTAATCTACGACAGGATGTAGATTAGCTTGTTAAAATTGAAACGGGGCAAAAAACTAGACTGAACAGAGGAAAGGTTTCTACAGGTTAAAAAGATACTTAACTTTCTGAAATATGCTACATTAGCAGCAATAAACAAGAATATTGTTGATTTCCTGGCTAGCAAGCATTGTTAGCTAATGTCAGGAAATTTCCACTACAGATATCTTTAAAACTCCACTTATCAATACTTTATATCAAATGACCATGTGTTATTAACTGCTCTTAATTGCAAACTTGTAGAATTATCACCCAACTCTGCGATTAGCATCTATAAGCTAATTTGAACTATTTTACAGCATTTCTTATCAGTGTTTTTTTTTTTTTTTTTTAGCTGAAAATAGAAATCTGAAACAAAATGGACAAAGTGAATCTAGTTTTCAGGTGTTGACATGGCATGAAATTGACTAATACATGAGTCACTGAAATCAATCACTGAAAATGCAATGTAATGAAAAAACATACTGTAACTGATCAAGGGAAAATCCATCTTTATTCAATATCGTTATTGTTTCCTCAGATGTTGTATCACACCCAAATCCATAATTTGTCAGAGCCAGCCAGACTGTGTTTCCTGTCTCCAACAGGATTTTGTGTAGACATGTTTGACAACTACACCAAAACACTGTAGGCTAAAAAATCAGTACGGATTGTGTAACACCACATCTGCAATACACTGGCTACCAAGATTGATTAACACAATTCAGTGTGATTTGAATGTTGATGTGATGTTACAAAATGTAATATGACTTGACTTTTTTCACTGTTTTCTTTCAGGCCACACGAAGATCGGCTATGCACTTTACTTCTACTCCTGGAGCTCATGGTCAGGGAAAGCCATTTATATGGAGGACCTGTACGTGATGCCAGACTTCAGAGGTACAGTGAGCACACTGTCTCAAAAATAGACGTGCCATTGTTTTAACATGGTGAATATAATTTGTAAAAATGGCCCAGAGAAAATAAGCCAGAAAGTCAATGAAGCGTATCTGTGCAGTCTGTGCAGGAAATCTCGAGTCATGACTTGGTATCTGTCTTTCAGGGAAAGGAATTGGCAAAGCACTGATGAGCAAGGTAGCGCAGGTGAGCTAACGTCAACTCTTTGATTTGTGGCATTTCAGAAATGGACATGGTCTGCAGAAAGTGAACCATGGGCTTTTATTTTTGCTTTTAAGAAGGTCCTCCTCATTTGCACTGTTAAATAATGCATAACATGTCCTGGAGCTTGCACACATTGGTGAAAATTATCATCCGTAATGTCAGGACAGCTGTGCTCATATCTGTCTTTTCATTTAACTGTGTTGTCCTGAAGCTGGGCCTGGCTGCCGGCTGCAACCAGCTCAATTTCACCGTCCTGGACTGGAACAAATCATCTCTGGACTTTTACCACAGCCAGGGCTGCTTCGATATCACGGCTAAAATGGGCTACCACTGTATGCGCTGTGAGGGAGAGGCGCTGGAGCACCTGGCCCAACCCTAGCCGAACCGAACCACTGCGGGCTCGTGACCTCCTGACCTTTGCTACCATGAGGTCGACCCACATAGTACAGGGACAGAGCACCACTCAGTGGCCCCGGTCCAAAACTTGACAAGATCAGTCATGAAAAAGATTGAGTTTTTAAAATAATTGACTGTTTGCTAAGCTCCGTCCTCCTGAGTTATCATTTCTGCCTCAGCTAAGAAGCTTCAGATACCACGGTTACCAGAAGGGGTAGATTAAACCCTGAAATCCCAGTCTTTTTTCTTTCTTTCTTTATTTACAATCAAGGAAGAAAAGAAAAACAGACTTCTCATTTCAGTTCAACTAATTACAACAATTAGCCGATGCTAGCACGCTAAAACTGTTAACCAGGTGCCAGAATGATCCAGATTCAGCTCAAAAAATTCAAGTAGCTAATATCAACCCACAGCTTTTTCCATTCTCTTACGTATTTGCCACCAAACTTTTTAGTCACTCGTATTGAATTAAAACATTATCAAACACCTCATGAGCCTGTGCAGAAAAAAGAGGTTTGAAGGGTGTGCTGAGCTTAGTGATTATTGCTAAGCTGTGATTGGACAATCACTGTTTGGAGGAGGAGTTTAGCAAACACTTAATTATTTTAGTGTAAGCTAGTTGTAAGTTTTGGAGTGGGGCCTTTGCAATACATTTAAATAGTACATAACCAAGGCACTGAAATCCATGTTTTGTGTTTTTTCCTCGTGATACATCATGATAACTTTACCTCTCGGCCTAAAAGGTGAAACAATGATGAGTCAGCAGGTGTAAGAGTTGTGTACATGTGTGGTGGGGAGGGGGGATGGGCATATTTATTGGAATTTTAGTTAAAGTGAAATACGTTTTTGCACAAAGATCCATAAAAACCTTATGCATCGCAAAAACATTGATGTGTGTTTTATCGTACAGTACAACGGTTGAAAAAAAAAAGAGGGTGTTTTGGGTGTTTTATCCCTTTAAATTTATGATCAACTAAAACGACAGCAACCAAAGAGCTGGTCACCTCTCCACTCGTCTTCCAGACGAGGAGCACTGTACAGCTGTTGTTGAAGCACAATGTTGGTATATTTGCACTGTTTTCTTCCTTTTTAAGCTCTGTACATACAGAGGGTTCTCGTCATGAAGTCGTGCACTAAAGGAATCCGTTGGACTCGGACGAAAACCTCCGTCCATGCTGCCAAACAGCAAACTCTTGGGGCTGGTTTTCAAAGAGACGGACGAAGGTTTAGAATCGAACAAAAACGATCCATCTGGTGGAATTTGAAAACTAAAAAGAAAATCTTGGACTTGGACTCGGTCTGTGTCTCTGAACCTGTCCAGCTAAAATGAAAGTGGCACAACTCTGGTCTGCACTTCTGTTTTATATCCAGTCTCATTTTAAATAAGAGGGCTTTTGTATCATTTCCAGCCATTTAATGAAAACAGTCTGAGTTGTGATTTATATTTAGTTTGTTTTTCTCTCAATCTAAACAAGCAGGAACCACTGACCCTCCTGTGCCGTTTGCATTTCTCTTCATACTTTGTTTACAGAATAACCGAGTAAAGAATGTGCAATTGTTTTGTTTTTTTGTTTTTTTTTCCATCTCTGAGGGCCACTGTGTTGTAAGATAGCCACGTATTTTACTTCAGCGTGCAGAATCTACACAACTCACCGATGTGGAAAAGTACATTAAATGCGTCGTCATCCGCGCCGTTGCAGAGTGCATGACCCAAAAATCAATACAGAGTCCAAGGGAACATGAAGAGATATTTATATCCTCCCTCGTCTGCAACTTCCCAGCAGAACGCCAGACCCAGAGCTACAAATTATACAACTTGTAATGCTGTTTCCAACATGGATTCCTCAGACTGTTTCAAAATCAAATCGGGGAGTTCAGCCCTGATTCCTGTCAGATCCGCCGAGGAACAGCTTTGCATTCACAAGACAAGAGAGAAGAGGTTCATTCAGGTTGCGGTGTGCAGGGTGTACGTAGACAAAACAACCAGGGTGATGTATGGGGGTTCATTTCCTCAACTTTGGTGCTATGTATTAGTCAGGAAGAGGCTACGTGTGTGTAACCATGCACCTTCATATGTTAGTGTGTGTTCAATGTTAGATGTGAGGCAGAGGTTTTACCATGTTCATGTGTCTTACGTGGTCTCTGAAGTGGTAAAAAAATGAAGATGTTCACAGTTGGGTGAAAACTGTGTGAATCCGAAGCCAAGTGCATTTTTGATTTTATGCACTGAGTTTTTTTTTTTTTTAAGGCCTTCATGGGATCAAATAAATTCCCTCCACCCACAGAGGAGCGCGACATCCCTCCGCTGCAAGTTAAAGCAGGAAAAATGGATTCATTGGCTTTTCACATGACATCAGTGAAATGTTTGATGCCGTTATTTCACCCAAGTGGCCACAAGAAGTAGCTTTTAGAGTTTTAAGTGTCATTTGCGCTGCCAGAAAATCCTGATGCTTAAAGAAAAATACCAAAAGCCATATTACGTCTCGCCTAGAACCTGCACGAAATTCCAAATGTTGGTTTCATAAAAGTATTTTAGGCTTCCTGTTGTTGCCCGTTCATTCTTGACAACCAAGAGTGTGTTTTAATGTTTACTTGACTGTTCTGTTCAGTAGCTGACGCTGATCAGAGAAATAAAACCTGTTGACTGCTGTCAAATAAAGTGACGTGTTGTGTGAATAGATATCCATCTCCAGTTCATTTCTTCAATTAATGATTATTTATCTGGTGCAATGAGCTGATAGAGTTAAGTGTGAAGCTACAATTATTAAAGGTTATAGTAGCATTTGACCCCTAGGGGGAGCACTAACACAACCTGTCCCTTTAATTCCAATGAAGAATCTCCCATAAGATAAAGTATACATTATATATAGGCTATAGCAACATAAAACTAAAATATATGTATAGTTCTTGTTCAAAAGGATGAAGAAATGTAGAAAGTATGAAGCACTGACAAAAATAAACTCGACATAAAAGGTTCATCAGTGTTACAAGTTCTGAAATAGAGATTTCAAATCTGGATCTGGATTAGGGCTGATTTTTATGGCTGATAAATTCACATGATTTAAAGGTGTCCTGAGTAGTTTTTGAGGACCAGTACTGTTGTGCGGTGACTGGGTCCCCGTTTTGTATGATTACCAACACATGCAGACACACACACAAGCAGAAAATATCGATGCTCATGTTTTTCAGGTTTCCCTGATCAACCCTAACCTGTAAAACACCAATCAAATGTATCAATCAGCCAGCAAATATAAGAGAGAAGGAGATAGTGAATCAAACATTAATTTGAACACAGATTTTTTAAACAGTTGCATTTTGGCAAAATAACAATTTTCTTTTCAAAAATCCACAAGTCTCTGTTATTTACCTCCACTCAAATGAAATGGAGGTGAATCTAGTTCTAGCTTTTTAATTTCTGTTCAATTTTCAAGTTTAATTTGTGTCAGGTGTGGTTTATCATTTTTGGGGGGGTGTCCAACAAAATGTGCACCAGGGTCCATGAAATAAATGTGTGTTTTTATGAAGTCGTAAATGTAGCAGTGGACTGATATGACACAATATTTGGCTTTCACTATCATATCATTTGTTTTTAATAGTAGTGGCTCACTGCTGGAGGACCCCCACAGGAGGTCACAGGTTGAACTGAGTGGACTTTTTTATTTTTAGCTTTTTTCTTAATTCTGCTCAAATATTGTGAAATATAACAAATATCTCATGTTTAAAGTTGTTTTAAGGCCATGAATGATCAAGCCAATCAAATTCAACAAAGGTTCAAACATGGGAGTGAAAACACACACGGGGCTGGTGGTTTCATAAAGGACACAAATAAAAAAGTAAAGACTAAACAAAACACAGCAAAGTGAGGTTAGGGTTAACCTCAAAATATTCTTATTAATAAATGTGGTCAAAGACAAACAAATGTCTCTTATGAGAAACTGCTGCATCGTGTGAAGGTGGAAAATCCTGAATGCGAGGAAGTGAAGTGAAGCCCTTAAATAACCTTCCCCCCAGGTGAATGCAATGCAATCAGGTGAATGAGGGGGTGGGAAGGGTGAGGCCGAGAGCCAATCAGTGATGAGGAGAAAAAAGGAAGGTGAAGAAGGGAAGGTGAAAATAAAACAAAATGTGCATTTTTCTCACATTTACTTGTAAAATAAGTTGCACATCTTTGTTTGACTGGAGGATTAACGGGAGATCTGTGCTGGGAGACGGTCTAACTCTGTCCCTGTCTCACCTGTTGACGGTACAGCGCTTATTCCCATCTGGTACCTTTAACCTAATACACCACTGCCACCGTGTGGTCGGGAGCGGAACTGCCCCACGCGTGAATGGCACATACTGTGTATTTGCAAGGCATGCAAACTGATGAAAGTGATCTGAGAAGCAGAGGAAGCTCCGGCTGCTGCGTCTCGGCTGCTCTTCTCTGTGCCCACATCGCTGGAGGAGTTTGTGTTTGTGTGTCTATGTGTGTTTTATTTCTTTATTTTATCCAGCCTGGATGTCACAAGATCAGAGCTCGCTGCAAAGTTCACCTCCAACTCCGAGTGTGTGTGCGTAAATTCACGCTCCTCTGTGTGTGTGTATGTGTGTAAGAGAGACTGAGAGAGCGAGAGAGAGAAAGAGAGAGAGACAGCCTGTGTGTATGTGTGTGTGTGTGTGTGTGTGTGCGTGTGTGTGTGCTGAGCAGCCAGTCTCTCTAATAGAGTGACCCCCCAGCTCGCTGGTTAAAGGGAAGACAAGAGAGCTGAGTCAACGAATCACAAGCAGAAGGATGCAACAGTTGATGTGCGCAAGTTGCACAGTTTTCTTTGCGTCTTGGAGACGGCGTGCACACTGAGGAGGATGGTGGCTTTGATCCGCGTGGACTAAGGAGCGGGATCGGATGTTTTGTCGCTTTAAAAACCCCCTTCATCTGTCAGATTAACCGAGATTAAAACAAGAGACCCCCCCTCCTCCTCCTCCTCCTCCTCCTCCTCTTCATTTCTCCTCTTTCTCTCTCTCTCTCTTTTTCTCTCTCTCCTTGTCTGAGAGCAGTGGCTGTGTGTAGTTATCCAGCTGTCCACTCGCGCGTCTTTTTTCCCCGAGACACAAAATGGACATTTGGACAGAGATGCATTTGGAGGGATTTCATGCTCTCGTGCAGGAATGGAGCTGAAGTGCGGGTTGTCGGATGGTCTGCGGCGGTGAGTGGCAGCGCGGTCGGTCGGTCTGCAGCAGCAGCAGCAGCAGCAGCAGCAGCAGCAACCATGCATCGGATTCTGCAGAGGAGGCGAGTGCGCAAGCTGCGGGTCGTCTGGGCTTCTCTGGCCCTGCTGGCTCTGTCTCTGGCCGCGTGCAGCGCGCTGTTCACGGCGTGGACATGGCGGCAGACGCGGGACCTGTCTCAGTCCTTTAAGATCTTGCAGGACCGACTGGAGCAGGTTTGTATTAACCGGTCTACATACTTATAATAATAATAATAATAATAATAAAACAACAACAATCAAGCCTGTTAAACATCTCTTCTCTCTCTTTCTCCCCCCTCCTCCTCCTCCTCTCTCTGAATAGCATGCATATTTCTCACCAAACAATAATATTTACGCGCCACCAACTTTTTTTTTTTTTTTTTTTTACAAGACCATCAAGTGTTTGTTATGTAACTTCTTGTGTGGCTGCGGTTACGGGAACCATCGCGGGGGGTAAAGTGGAAAAATGCAAGTCCACACTTTAGACCCCCCCTCCGTCCCCCCTCCATCTTTAGCCTAAATTCTCTCTCCTCTTTTCTCCTGCACCGTTTCTCTACTTGGCACTGTTATTAACGCAGCGCACAGTCAAGTTGTGGAGCTGTTGCTTGTTTTTGTGTCCAACCCCCTCACCCCCCCCCCCCCCCACTCCTCCTCGCCATGTTTAATTACTCTGGTGCCAGTTGTGCTCCAGTTATTTATCTCAATTTACTGGAAAGCCTCAACTATTTGGCGTGTGGCGCGCTTCACAGCCAGATGACTGGCTGACTGACTGACTCGAGGCGTGAAAAACAGGCAGGATGTGATAAGAGTGGCAAGTGTCGGATCATCTTATCTGCAGCCACGCGTGGCCACTCTCTCTCCTCATGCACAGGTCACGGTCAGGAGTGAGTGCACCACCTCCTCTTCCTCCTCCTCTTCTTCTTCTTCCTCTTCCAATGCCACTTAAATCTGCAGAAAAATCAGTCTGCATTCCTCTGCAGTCTCGTGCACTTTGCAGCAAAAAACTGTTAAGCCTCCAGCACGAGGGGGTTGCATCACAAGGCAAAATTATTTTCTAAAAGCAAAGCCAAGAAGGAGCTGATGGAAATTCTTCTGGTTTGGAGTTCAGACTATTTACAAAACCAGGTTGCACTGGATTTGAGATCAGGAGGTGGGGGGGGGGGGGGGACAGGTTGGCTGTGTATCACTCTGACAGACCCACACACACTTGCATATTTTCTTGCCCTCACACACACACATATATACAAACACCCCCCTCTACCCCCCAAAAAACTAGACACGTGGAGTGTTGATGCTGGAGCTTTTCCCAAGGGGCCCCCGTTCTGTCCGTTTGACCGTCCGCCAGCTCCTGACGAGATCCAGCGAGCGAACGTCTGGAGAGTGAAGAGCAACTCGCTGCCTCCATTTCCACAGTAGCAGTAAATTTAAAACACACTCTCCCCGAGCCACTTCTCCTCTTACTTCATATCGGGCTCCTTTGGTCATTCAGCGGGCCCCCAGCCAAGGATTGAAAAGTTTGCTTGCTTGACAAAAACTGATTTCTTTCTCTCTTCTTTTTTCGTAAAGAAAAAGGGGGGTGTAAAGACATGTGAGGAATGCAAAGCACTAAAAACATGCATTAGGTGTCGCAACCGGTCTCTGAGGAAGTGGTAGACCTATTCTGAAGCTCGTATGGGCAGCAGGGGCAGGATACTGGAAAAGATGAGCCTGTTTATGTGGCTGGTTGGCTGGAGGAGGCCGGCGTGGGACGCCAGCCAGCGAAAAGTCATAATAAACCTATCGGACAGTTGTTTAATAGTGTGTTTTTTCTCTCTCTTGTCTTTCAACAGGTCAATACACAGAGGAAGGCGATCGTGCAGCTCATTCTGGAGAAGAGGGAGCTGCTGGTGGGACAGAGAGTGAAGAGAGATGGTATATTGCAAATCAAGCTCTGCATTCTCTTTGACTTCCACGCCGACCGCTGTCTATCTCAAGCCTTGTGCTTTTTAGCTGTCGAAATCACCACAGACACAATATGCTTACCAACTGCGCTCTGTTTGTTTTTTTGGGAAGAACATTTAACACAAACTGCTGGCCAGTCTTGGCCCACACGCCACTTTGGTCGGGTCTAGCGGGGCCCGCAGGCACTAACCCGCTGCTAAAAGTTGACACAGGAAAAAGTAGGCAGCTGGATGACTGTTCCAGAAATTACAGGTCTGACCAGAGCGGCCTCGGAGCCCAGAAAAACCAGCTGGCGCGGGAGCAAGGCCCTTGTTGCACGCTTTTGGGCAGCAAAATTGATTCCCCCCCTTCACCCCCTCCTCTCTCTCCCCTGAGCGCACGACTGACACAGCTATGATTTGTTGTGAAAGCGGTGATATTTGATGACCTATCATTGCTGTATTTATAGCCGCCTGCTTGCGTCACCGTCACGGGATGGCTTGATTGTTCACATTTTGTCCAAGAGTGAACCCTCAAGACTCTTTTGTGCTGGACTGCAGTCGAGGCATGAATATCCAAATTTGACAAAAAGAGAAAAAAAAAGGATTCCTTCAGAGAACAACATGTCTCGCCAGAGTATCTATACTGATATCCTGCAGCCTGCAGGTATTGGCGTTTTACCTAGGTAACTGATATCTGATTTTGTCCTCCAGAACGTATTAAACAGCGTTCAGAAATCCATGGCTATCAATAGGGGGAAAAAAAGGCCCAAACAGCTTTTTCCAGTTTGTGGAAAGTTGAGTTGACCACGGTTATTCAGTGTTTCAGCAGGACACTGCTGTTATGTTCTCTCCACATGACTGACAGCTTCAGTCAGGAAAGTCTGGCCCGCCCGGGGGCTTTACGCTCGCCCATAGCAAATCCTAAATCTACAGGGTCACCCCACCTGTGAGTTATTTTAGCAGGGACTTAATATTCCTATATGATGGCGGGGGCCCGGTCCAAACATAAAGTATGTGTCTCGGAGTCCATACGTACAGTGTTCAAGTTGTATCTGTGCTGGAAATCGCTCCCTAAAGGCCAGATTGGGAAAGCTTAAATAAACCTTTAGTGAGGATCAAGCAGCGGAGGACAAAGTCCACAGCTCCATTACTTGAGTTGAAGTCTACATCGTCCTGGTCAAACAGTGCTCCATTATAAAGCGTTCAGTCATTTTTGACTTGAATTGAAGCACTGGAGTAAGTACAAAAACGAGATGTTTGCATTTCTTCCGATGTATTGTTGTGTTTTCCCACATTGACAGAAACGAGCGACTCTAAAACAACAGACTGAAGCACTGACTCGCTGCAGAACCTGTTGATTGTGATACAGAATGACCAGAAAAACACAACCGAGTCAACACAAGGAGCTACTGCTTCTGTTTCTATGTCGTTCTTATGCATTGATTAAGGTTGGCTGTGGCAAACATTGGCTATAGGAGTTTGGTTTTGATTGGTGAGTGTGTGGCTGGTCGGATTTTCAACATAAAAGACGTGTCATTCCTCAGACTAACAAGTTCTTCAAAGTAACAAGTGATTTAGATCTGTGGTTTTTGGTGTAGAGCAGTAAAAGTTAGGAACAAATACTTGTGTAGATTACAGATACAGTAATTGTACTTTATTACTGTCCACCCCCTGGTAACAATAATGGACGTGGAGTCTGGTCGTGTTTTATTTATTGTATTTATCCGAGCAGGGGCCGATAGCTGTTGCTTCACTCTGTTCTTAATCAAGTCTTCTAGGTCACGGAGCAGCCACAGACCTCTTTGACTCTCTTTTTCCGGCACTTCATTTCTCTTATTTAGCCTTCTACTGCCTCAGCTTTTGTCTCCCTGGCTGCATTTAATGCTTTCTCATTCACTTTACCCCCTGTCCATCTTGTCTTTTTCTCCCCCCGCTTTCCCCTTCTCCCTCCACACACACACACACACACACACACACACACACACACACACACATTGCTCTCCACCCTCCCTCGCTCCATCTCTCTCCTCTCCTCTTCTCTGTATTCGGTATTTTCTTCATGACTTAGACCAGCTGGCACTAAGATTAGCCCCGACAGGAAAAAAAAAAAAAAAAAAAAAAATTAAAGAGGCACACGCTTCTGACTGAAAATAACAGTTTGAGGAAATATATTGAAGCACGTGAAAGGAAATCCTTTGTCCATCTGCTAACCGCGTTAAAACGAGCCAGGTTGAACCTAAATGGCCGCAAATTAACACACCATGTTATTAGACAGATACAGATGGGAATGATTGTTTTATCAAAAAAAAACCACAGACATTATTTTCTTTGCCATTCAAACTCATATTCTGTCTTTCTTTGCCTTCCGAAGGGGGGACGTTTCGAGGGAGGAATGGAAATGGAAAGAAAGCGGCGTCTCATTTTGAGAGTAAGTGGCTTGGCAGATCGCTTATAGCCGTCTCATGTAGCATCTGCTGAAGTGGTTTCAATCATATGCCCCTATACGATTGCACTCATAAAATCTTAATTGACTTTCCCTTTTCTTTCTCTGTTAATGTCTCTTTTACTTTCCACCAGTAACCAAAGTCTCCTCTCAGCAAGGTAAGAGTCATAAAAATGACGGATGGAGGATAATCTGTAAATCTCTCCTCTTTGAGATTAATAACCTTGGATATATATATATGTGTGTGTGTGTGTGTGTGTGTGTCAGTGGGAGACGGTGGTGTGATAAAGGGCTGGGAAGAGAGGACGTTGAATATGAGTAAAGCAGTGAGGTATAACAAGGAGCAAGGCACCTTCACTGTGGAGAAAGCAGGCGTCTACTTCCTGTTTTGCCAGGTGAGTTGTAGTTTGTTAGCAGTGTTGAACTACAAACTTTCAATCACGTTTCAATCATCTTCACTACTTCCTGTTCCGACTTCACCTTTTAAAGCTGCACACATCAACTTTTTTGTATTTATAATGACTTTCAGTCTTTGAGCTTTTTGTTTTTGTTTTCTTCTCTTTAACTTTAACATTATGGTTCCTCTGTTTGGTTCCCTTTCATGACTTTCAGCAGTTTCATGTTGATGAAATAGTGAATGTTATGGAGCTTTTAGTAGCTGAAGAGGTTCGTATTTCCCCCTGGAACTGGAGGAGACCAAATCTGAGCTAAAATGGGAGTGAATATTAGCTGTAAATTCGTGTAAATTCATTCAAGACTGTAAATCAAAATTAATATTCATTCATGTCTGCTCTTTGTTAAATGAGCAGTTGTTAGCAAAAAACTTTGCCATATCAACTTTATAAGGTCTTAATGTCAAATTTTGCAGCTTGTTCCACTGCCCCCAAGTGGCCAAGCAGCAAATAATTTAGCTTCACATTTATCTTATATATTTATCTTAGATATGAATGTAATCTTTCAGTTTCCATAACAAACTTAAATAGTTTGAGTTGTGTAACGGAGGGTCTGGGTGCACTCACTCACCCATAAAGGACGTGCAAACCTGACTGCTAAGCAGTCATTGACCTCTTGGCACAACGGTTTGCATCGTCGCCCACAGTGCGGAAGACCAGAGTTCGAACCCCACCTGGGGCAGTCCGTGCCGAAACATAATGCAGAGGGCCGGATTAACATCGGCTACAGTTGCAAACAACTTGAATAAACATTATTCAGATTAAATCATAGTTTCAAAGTGATCGAAATAGTTTGGTTTTGGTGTCCGGTTAGGTTTCTTAAACAGAACCAGATCCAGATTCACGTCTGTCCAAATATCTCCCAAAGTGAAACTAACAAATTTCAGAAAATAGGGAAGAAAGATTTTGCTCTCAAATTTCTCTTGTGTACTTCCTGAGATGAAGTCATGAAAGAAAAACCCTGACATCTCTGTCATAGTTGCAACTCCAGTGAATCGACCATAGAGTCTTGTGACAAAGCAGCTTCATGAAAACATAGCGTAGTGGTGCGTGTCATGTCTTTTGGAGAGGAGAATATCGGGTTTCGGGCAATTTCATGTAGCCAGACCTCTGTCTTGTCAAGTTGACAGCAGCCTGGAGAAAATCTAGCCAAAAAAAGGAAAAAAGAAAAAGAAAAAATTCTGATATCAAGGTCTTGGAAAACCCATGACAGTGTGGTTAGTTTTGTGTTTGAGCTGAAACAAGTTCTACAAAACGCTGCTGGAATCTCTCCATGACTTTACTCTCTCTGCAACATGGAGATCAGTGTTTTGGGATGACTGTCTGTCTTCATCTTCTCTTTGTCTCCTCAGGTGTTGTTCAACGAGCAGCAGACTCCATATGTGAAGCTGGACGTGGTGACCAAGGGCCAGAGGCCTCAGAAGCTGCAGTGCATAGAGGGCTACGCGACGACGCCCTCCGCCGGTCCGCATGCCTTCCACTTCGTGAAGTCGTGCCAGGTGTCCGGCCTTCTGCGGCTGGACCGAGGGACCGAGCTGCAGGCCATCACGGGACCGTCCTTCAGACTCCACACTGTGGGCAGCCCCTCCGCCTCACCTCACGTCTTCAGTATCTTTAAAGTCAACTGAAGCTCAGCGCTCATGTGATCCGGGTCGGAAACTTTTTTTTTTTTTTTTTTATGTACACCAACTCATCTGCTCAGACAACAGAACTTGTTTTATATGGATGAGATTAATTTTTTTCTACACGGTAAAGCAGTCGTAAGGAGTTGAGGGCATCACATCCTGCTGCAGCCTCTTCCCAAAGACTTTAATTTGAAAGAGAAACCTGACATTTGTGGAAGTTGTTGTGGAATTTTTTCCTCTGGACAGTGTTTTGGAACGTAAAACATAGACTTTGGATTACAACCAAGACCCTAAGTGGACAAAAAGGCCTCAGTGAATGTCTGCCGGGAGAACAGATGTGATGGAAGCTGTTCTGTAGATAAAGGGCTACATAAAATAAAAGAAAAATACTTGGATGTTCATCTTTAGCCTTGGTATCATGTAATAAATTGTGCTTACACTGTCTTTATAAGACTGACAGTAAAGCTGTGCATGCACCTTTCACTTTTATATCACGGCTGCCTCAAGAACGTGAGGGCACATCTGCAAGCATCAGATCTTGACACTATAAAAGCCTACATGAGTTGTCATTGATATTTTATACTATCCAGAGTCCAAGTGTGTGTGTGTGTGTGTGTGTATGTGTGTTTGTGTGTGTGGATGAAATCTAATGAATCAAACCATTTCTGTTTATACTGATTTTATCCTCTTTACAATTCAGCGTGCTGTTGTGAGTGTGAAATTGCTGAAAGTCCATACTTTGTATATACTTCACACCTATTTTACACATGTGCATATCTAGTTAGGAGCTGGCAAAGAACGTGGAATATTTTAATAACATGGATGTGAATTTATGCTTTTTTTTCTAAGGTGAAATTTGATTGTAAGGTATTTTTATGTATAGTATACTTGGCTTTACTTTTGAAAAGTATGTGCAAGTTATGTAAGCATACAGCTCTGAATATAGCTTCGTCTTTGTTATACGTGATGACACCACAATCATCACTTACCAACATACCTATGCATATGTAAATCATCTAATTTTTCACACCATTGATACCAGTGAGAGGCAATCATGACATCGTTTTGGGAAGGCCCTAATAGGCTACAAAGGTTTCTGCATCTGGAAAATTGTAGGATATTTCTCTTTTTAAAAAAAAATCTGTATTATAATTGTCATTTTATAAAAATGAAAAGTGTAGCAAAACAAGAGAAAACTATGGAAATGAATATAAAATTGTCAAGTAAAATATCTCTGGATAGATTGGATAGATGGTGATTAAAAAAAACTGCTCCTCATATTCTCATCAGCATGAATAGTAGTAGGATAATCAGGTCAAAACTTTAATTTCTTAAGTTTCTTCCACATAGGCTAGTTTAAGTCGCATCAATCTTGGCTTTACTTTGTTTTAGGGCTAGCAAAGGTCATAACGCAAACACGCCAAGCAAAGGTAACCATATCCGCTAAGCATCATGTTAGCATTGGCGTGAACACGTTAGCATTTAGCACCACTGTGCCTAAGTACAGCATCACAGAGCCGCTAACTAGCTTTGGCTGTCCAATATAAACCTGTTCAATTATCGAATATTCACACAGGTAGCCAACAAATTCAGTAAATCGTTATTACCGTCATCACAGTGCTACTTTACAAGTAGCTATCCTCACAGAGGTCAAATCTTAGTCCTTGTGAAGGCTACTTTTGGTTTTTGGCATCAAACTCTCTCTGCTCTATACTTGTAGGAATTATAACATACAGTAAAGTTAAATAATTCTGCAAAAATAATTGGTCCTAATTCATCAGGATGAACAATGTTGGTGATCTCTTAACTTTTCATCTAGCGCCAAAATCTGGTCAAAGCATTTCATTCATTGTCACATTTTCTTTAGGTCTAGCGCAAAGCAAAGGTAACATGCTAAACCATGGTAAAAATTGCAACTATATATGCTGAATATCATGCCAGCATCTGTGTGAGCACATTAGCATTTAACACCAATGTGCCTATTAAGTAGTACGGCCTCACAGAGCTGCTAGCCTGACTGTCGACTTTAAACCTGTTCAGTTAGCTATCGAATGTATCAACAGCTATCAGACAAACTTAGTAAAACCATTACTGCCTTTATCACAGTGCTAGTTTTACATTTGATCCTGACAGAGGTCAAATCTCCATCACAGCCTTAAGGTGTACTAATAAGCAAATGTTAGCATACTTAGCCTACATGTAAGGTGTTAAACTACAGGAACACTGTAAGTGTGAGGATACAGTAGCATGCAAACATTTAACACAGCTTCAGAGAGTTCAGCTTCAGTTTGCATTTTATCTCTTTTTGGAAATGAGACTCCCTTCATTCCTTCATACGGTGCTGCTGCTGCTTTCTGTAATATTTCCTGCTATAATACAAACAGTGTGTATTTCTAGCCGTGGGTTCCAGCACTCCCACTCTTGTTTATAAGTAGTTTTTGTGGACAGACCACATTGGTTTCTCCTCAGCACTTTACTGCAGTGAACATTGGCTTTTTTAATTGGAGCCAAACATTCATGTTTTCAAATGGAAAAAGTGTCAGACATTTGACACATCCTGTCCGATTTCCTCATCGTTTTCCTCTTTCCTAATGTGTCTCACTTATCTCCCCCCTCCATGCCTGCCCACCAACCCTGCATCCCTGTGCCCCTCATATTTCCCTGTCAGCACCGATCAGACTATACACTCACACACACACACACTGAATCCCCTGAGTGTCCTCTGCATACACACACGTACGCACACATGTGCACACACCAGCAGCCATCTAAATTTTCACTTCCTGAATCTGAACCTGAACCACATAGCTCCAAGCCTTTGAGGAAAAACATGCTTCGTTCCTTCCCCCGTCACCCCCACACACTTCCCTGCCCCGATTCCTTTTTTTCTTAATGTCAAAGTTTATTACCACCTCGGAAAATCTTGTGAAGTCTTGTGAAGAAGTTTTCTGTCGAATGATGTTGTATGCAATGCCTGGACATTTATTTTTTACTATTTCTTCTCAACTCACTCATAAATGTTGAATAAACTTTTTTTTGTTGTTGTTTTTGAAATGTTTTCCGTTTAATTTTGTTATAGGCTATATTTTTTTTTAAAAAGCCAAGAAAAACGGCTTGCGTGTCTTCTAAAGTAAAGGTGAGCAGAAAATGTGAAGTAGGGAGCTGTCAAAATGGAAATTCAGTAAAGAAATTCAAAGCTGCATTGATCATTATTTTCATATGAACAGTGAGTCATTGGAAAAGAGAGGTGGATTTTGGACTTACATCGGACATACACATGCTAATGTTGCTTTGTGTCTATGGCAAGTATTCACTAATGCGTTAGCCACAACAACTTTATAAAGTGATAATGTGTCAGTGTTGTGTTTACAGCTTGTTGCAAGGCCACAAGTGGCCAAAAAGTCTACTTATACTGCTTTGAGGAAACTTTTAAAGCGCCTATAACGTATATTTTTTTTCATAATAACAATGTCTCAAATGACAATGTGAGCGGGGTCATGCACAGTGATGAACATGTAGACAATTATCACCCAATTCTGTAGCTCCCCTTGGCTTTACAAAGCTTTATAGTGGGTAAACTGCTACTACTTTTATGGTGTTGTAGCTGGCTGTAAGCAGCTGTTTTCAGTAAAAAAACAAAAACAAAACAAAGCTGCACTACTTACCAAGAAGTGAGTGCTACATTGACCAGCTAGTAACACGGTATGATGGATCGTTTAGCAGCCGAAGAGCCAGATATTTGTGGCTGAAATTTGTGGAAACATCCATGGAAACATATAGTAGCCTATATAAGTGTGTATATGTTGCTGGATGTGTAATTTATATATTGAATGAGCAGTAACTACTATGTTTTAAGGTGATGAAAGTGTTCTATTCCCCAAGTGGCCAACAAACCAGTAAATAACGATTTAATAATAAGGTATTGAAGTTCAGTAGTAACTTATGCTCATGAGCTGCTGTTGCTCTGACATGAAGAAAGAAACTAAAACACTGCTTCCAAGTTTCTCCATATAAAACCATCAGCCTGATACATAAACATAACGTTAAAGTATACGGTACAGAAGAGCAGTCGTTCAAGTCGGTCCATATTTCATCTATAATGAACCGGTCCGTGTGCACTTAATGGGAGTTGACTTAATCCCCAAACTCTTCCACTTGGAAACATAAAGCTGAGATAACAGTAAATAGTGAACCGTGCTGAGTAACAGAGCGCGATGACTCTTCACCTTTAATCACCATGAATCATCAGCCATCTGCTCCCCAGAGTTGTTGTTGTTGTTGTGTGTATGGACGTATGCGTGTGTGTGTGTGTTGGTGTGGGAGTTGGAGGAGTGTGATGAAGGCCTGTGAGGAGGAGATGGTGAATCACTGTGGAGCCTAATTCTCACGGCCTCCCACATCGACATCTTCTCACGTCTCCACAGCATTCACACTAATTAGTGTAGTGCTGACAACCATATTTACTCTCATATGTATAATTATAAACAGTAATTAATGTTATTAGCTGGTATTTATGCAAATAAAATAGATGATGGCTGCAGTGTATCAAAGTAAGACTGTAACCTTTGAAAGAAAAAACACAACTACAGATAAAAAAAGTTAAACTGGTAAGTATCAAAACTGGTTTGAATCTCAACACACAATAACTAGATTTTGCTGTATAACCTAAAAAAAACCCACACAGCATATTTTTTATCATTTCATTCATTTTATTACAAACAAAAAAAAGAAAGAAAAAAAAGGAGATGCGTCATTATCGACATGTTTCCACTGCCTCTCATCATTTGATCGGCACCACTACATACACAGTGACACAAAATACCCAGAAATTAACACAAAAATCTGGAAAGAGGACAAAGTATAAGTGGAAAAAAAAAAGAACTAAGTGCTTGATTTCGACGCAACATTTTAGTTCAGGGGTTGCAAAACTTTAGTATGAAATTAAATTTGCAAACGGACTCTGGCTATTTCCTGGGAAGACCGGTGTAAAATGTCCAGGGTTTATGGGATAAATTAACTCCTATCTACTTTGTTTATTCTTTTCATTTTTAACTTAAAGCGGAGTTTGACTAGGATTTACAGGTTGACATCAGGTTTCTTAATTCATTTTAATGACTTTACAATTGTTCAGCTATGTTAATTAAGGCGTTTTTAAATGATGCAGTGTATAAAATGGATTTCCAGCCTCCGATTTTTCCAGATAATACCGTGTACTTTTACTGGGGTTAAGATAGTATACAATTTTCTTTTTGCCCATAGAAGCATTTAGGGTTACATATGGCCTATTTTCTATATATGTATATGTCATTTGCAAGCCCCAAATCTAAAATGTAAGCAAGAAAAACGAGATTTCTTGTAATATATCTACTTCTGAAGTTGGCTCAACTTCTTCGTTTCCCTTCTCTTGTAATTATAGGACAAACATGGCAAAGAGGTGCATCGTGTGTCGCACGTACTGTATCATTTTTCATAGTTTCTTGTTACAAAAAAATGTCTCTTTTGGTAGAAGCTCTTTCTCAAATAGCGACAGCGAAAACAACAGCAACATCGACGACAACAATACTCATAACTGCGAGAGTTAAAACACAAGAGAACACGAATGAGCTGTTTAAATATGCAAAGTATATCACAGGATTTTTGTAGAAAGAAATAGAAACTTGGAAAAGAAAAAGAAAAACAAGAAAAAAGATTGATTAAGAGGGAGAGGGGAGGGGGAGGAGTGTTGAGGGTGATCAATAGGTTTTTTTTTTAATAACACTGACTTGCTTATGAAAGGTTATAAACATTCATAGGAGGTTTATTTTGAAAAATAGCGACGTCGCAAGGCCTTTTCTGGAACAGACCCCCAAAATACCTCCAAGCTCTGTACATAAACTAGAACCAGGGATGCGGGATGGGATGTCGGCAAATACTTTATGTGGTCGAACAAGTCCTGAATATAGTTATCGTTATCATACCTCACTGCTGTGTGTTTTATCTAAACATGTACCATTGAAGAAAAAGAAATAAAGCGAAATGAAACAAAGGCCGAAGAGGAAAAAAAAACAAAAAAAAAAACGCTGGAGCTGTGCTTGGAGCTGCTCGGACTGAGAAATCAGAGTTTCAGCCTCTTTCTTGAGAATTAGAAACAGCATTGAAACGACTGTAGGCACAGCTTGATACCATTTTTTTCAAAATCTTTTTTTTTCTTTTTTTTTTCCACGAGACAGCATTATTGTGATCAGAGCATGCTTCGGGGGGATGGAGTGCGGCGGTAGAAATGATTTTACTTTCACATGCAGCTTCCTGTCAAGAGTTTAAGGAGCAGGGGAGGAGGTGGTTACATGGTCTATTGAGAGATCTAAAGGTTTTAGGATTGAGGTGTGTTGTGTGTATGTGTGTGTACTTATGTGTGTGTGTGTGTGTGTCAGGGTTGTGTGCTTAGGTGAGGTTAGAAGCATCCCTAGAGGAGGAGAAGGAGGCCTGAGTGAACGGGCCGTCTATGAGGAGTATAATGGTTTGAGGCAGACAAGAAAAGGTCACAAGAAGTTGTTATGAGACAGTATGGACTATACTGTGTGTACTGCAGGAGTGTGTGTCCATGGACAGTAAGTGCACATGAGTGTTATTACAGTATGTGCGTGTTATTGTTTAGTTTTCTTTATTATGAAGGGGGAGAGTACCAGTCAGCAGAGTGAAGTTTTAGAAGACTTGTGTGTGTGTGTTTGTGTGTGCGTTTATGTGTCAAATGAAGTGACTACAATCACTAGCAGGTCAGTAAGTCCACCCTCGGTCAGTCAATTAGTTTTAATACTGGGATGTATGTGGTGGTGGTTCAATGGTGCCGTCTGAGGAGCATTAACCGCCGGGACTCAACTTTCTTGGAGAGAAATTGAAGATTCATTTGCAGCAGATGGGTTTCAGTGTGTGTTTATGTGTGTGTGTGTCTGAGAGAGAGTGTGTATATGTGTGTGTGTGTGTGTGTGTGTGTGTGTATAGTCTAGTCGTCGATACAGATGACCTCTCCGCTGCGCTGCTCCCGCCGGTTGACGAGCAGCTCTGCTTCCCGCTCCTTCTTTACAGACATGGGAGGTCCGTTCAGCACTGAGAGAGAGAGAGAGAGAGAAGAGAGAAAAGAGAGAGAGAGAGAGAGAGAGAAGAGAGAGAGAGAGAGAGAGTTCAGTTCAGATTCAGACATCAACTCTTCTGTGTGGATTTTGTTTTCACCTTCTGAGTCTGTGTGTGTCATCATGGCAAAATGGAAAGCTACTGCAGAGGGAACTACCACACAAGTGGTTCTGAGTACTTTGGCAGGTGTCTGTGTGTGTGTGTGTGTCTGTCCATCTGTGTGTGAGCCTGTGTGCAGGTGTGTGTGTGTGTGTGGGTGGACAGGTTTGTGTCACAACTATGCAAGACACTGCCACGAAATTTAACAGGTGCGTTACTGAGAGCAAAGTAGAGGACTGAAGACGATGAGGATGACTGTGGTCTGACACAAACTGGAGTACTCATGTAATGATATTATAACAACTACAGAGTACTCAAGTAATAGTATTATAGCAACTACTTAAGTAATAATATAGTCATGAACACAAAGTACCTATGTAATTACCGTATATAATTATGGGTACCAGGTACTTAAAGCAGAAGTAAGTGATATATTTGTGTTAATATAAGTCTTAAATAGTTATATCTTCCGACAGCAATCACTTACATAGAGTGTTTGGACTGAAACACGGGTCTGTCAGTCCCTCTGCTCTGCTCTGAGCCGAAGAGAAAACATTTATCGTATCCTACAGTTTTTATCCAATGAGGAGAGAGAACGGCATGCAGGGCTGTGTGTGCAGCCAAGGAACGCCGTGAATGTGGCGACATAGGGACGAGGACTGTTATGGTGCGTTCAAGGAAACTCGTAACTCGTGTTTTTACGACCTGTGAAGTTGTACCAGTTCAATCTGGTACGAGTTCACCGGTCGGAAGTTACGAGTGGCCGTTATAGTGACTTTCACCGGTAAAACAGGTCGGAAAAACACGAGTGGGTTGTCTGGAACGCTACAAAGTCGTAAGTTGTGACTTGAAGCTGTAATTTACGATTTCAAAAGCCTGCCTGGAACGCAGCATTAGCCAAAACGACCGGACCGCTTACTTCTGCTTTACGTAATAATAACAACTACAGGGTACTCATGTAATAGTACAGTAATGTCTACAGTGTACTTAAGTATAATATAGTCATGAATACAGAGTACCTAATGATATAATTATGGGTACCAAGTACTTAAGTACTGTAATAATATAACAACTTGAGTGCTCAAGTAATAGCAGAGTAATGTCTACAGTGTAATAATATAGTAATGACTACTGAGTACTCATGTAATGATATAATTATGAGTACCAAGTACTTAAGTGATAATATAGTAACAACAACGTGTAATAACATAGTAATGAATGCAGAATACTCATGTAATAACACAGTAATGTATACTAAATGAGTATCAAGTACTAAAATAATAACATAGTACCACAATGACGTTTAGGTGCACAGGGACGTAAAATTATTTTAAAAATTGGTTTAAAAACCCCAAAATCTTATCATACTTAAACATGAAAATGAGCGAGACTTGAAAGTGTTGACCCACATGTCATGTCCGTGGTTAAATCGGTTCCAAAAAGTGTTGATTCATTATAGAAAAGAAGAACAGAAATAATGTGAAATTGTGCGGTGGAGCTGACAGAGGGGACGTAACATCCTCTTTTGTAGAATAAAGCTGTATTGTTTGTGGGAAATGTGGCTCAACTTCTGGGAAACACAAGCGCTAAAAATACCTCCGGTGCTGATGATGCGTTCATCAATAAACATCCAGATTCTGCATTTGTTGTCGTTTTTTTTTTTTTTTTTAATAATCCGACCGAGGACTCACCGTTGTGTTTTAGATTATGGTATGGGGGGCCGTGCTCTGTGGACACTTTGATAATCCTTTTTTTAATGAGCAAACTTGCATAATACAGTACATCAATATATCATATTACATATACAGTATCATGTTTACAATAATGATAAAATCCCAGAATGCATAACTGTTAACCTGACCAGAGTGAGGCCGGCAATGAGTATAAACACACGCAGGCACATGAGGACACAGACACACACACACACACACACTTGGAAAATTATCTTCTTTCTACACGACTGCACAGCTGGCCAGCACAGGGATCGGCGCTTCCCACATTTGTGCTCTATCATGAATCTGCTCGGGGAGTGGAACGGCCAGTTTAGCGCTCCTTTTCAAAACAAAGCCAGGAATAGACTAACAGTGCACTCCTCTCTCTCTATCCCTCCACCTTCTCTCCCTCTCGCGCCACAGGGAAAGATAAACTGTCATAACACACCCGTGTAGATCAAAGATGCGATAAGAAGTGTATTGAACTGAGGACATATGCAGGGGTGAGGGTAGAGGGGGTGGTGGGGGGGCGCTAAGACTGTGTATGTGTCTAGAACCAGTGGGGGGACCATTTATGGGAAAACTTATGGCATCGTGCCATCGGAGGCCAACGGAGGGAATGGAGAGAAAGAGAAGAGAGTCAGTGAGCGTGTGTGTGTGTGTGCTGGTGGTGGTGGAGGTGTGTGTTTGTAAAAGAGAGTGTGTGTGTGTGTGTGTGTAGAGAGAAAGAGAGAGAGGGGAGGGGGGTGGTGGTGGGGGGCAGACAAAATCTGATAAGGAGCAAAACAAAATCGAGGTAAAGACTGGGTGAAAGAGCAGGAGAAATTGCGTGTGCGCAGCCAAAAAAAGATGCAGAGGCAGGAGATAGAGACTGGGAGGAGAAAGACAAAAAAGAAAAAGAGAAAGAGAGAGAAAGAAAGAAAACACAGTACAGTGCTACGGAAAGAGGACAAAAAAAAGAAGGAGGAGGAATCCGACTGATAAAGTGAGTTTGGCCGATATCACAGCGAGAAAGTGCAGCGTTTAAATAATAAAGTGTCATCTGTTGCAGGATCCGTCCAGCAGAGAGCACTGACAGGTGTCAAATGTCCCACATCTGGGTTAACCCCATTAAAACCCATAATAACCAGAACTATAACCATAACCACAAGCGGGCCCTTCCTGCTGCTGCTTCACATTAAAAGCATTCAGCTGGTTTAAACACGTGGAGGCTTTTATTGTGGCGGGGTTTCATAAAAAACGCAGCCTGCGTAACAAAACGTAAGGCTTTTACTTTGAAAAAAGCGGCTAAGTGTTATTATTGGCTCGTTTCTTCATCGTTTGTTTGGCTGCAGCGTAAACACACACTAACTGCTCTTCTAACAAAGTAGTTGTTGCTCAAGGAGCGTTTGAAGTGGCGCTGGACCGTGGTACTTCCTGTTACGGCCAGCGTAGCAATGTCAATGATTATGACTTATTTGTGCTGGCCCTCGCAGAAACCCCAGTATCAGTTTGGCTCCACCAAAAAAGGCATATAAGGTAAAGTGGCCGTGAAGATAAAACGCAGGGAGGAATTCAGTGAAGCGCTTGTACTGTATTACACCAGATAACAGATTCCCTCTGTGAAGTCCAACGTCGAACATTTCGCTTGGCTGCCAAGTTCACTCTGCAGTTCTTCACCTCCGTCCAAACCAGACGACTCCTCCTCCACCTCCTCCTCCTCTTTCTTCATACAGATCACTTGCTCTCACTAACCTGCCTTCAGCATTACAGTAGCAACAGCAGACAAGACGCTCTCTGGTCTCGAATTAGCTTGGCAGTGATTTATTTGTAGTAAAAAATATATATAAGAAACCCCACACCTCGAAGAATTCCTCAAACTCAACTTTTTATTCCTCCTTTCACTTTGTCTGCAAACTCTGGGCCTGCACTGGACGGAGCGTGTAAAGTGGAGAGAGGCAATAAAAACATTCCCCCGCCAACATGCGAGCCTGCGTCTCTCTCCACTGTAGGTCCTGCCTACTATCTGATAGAAGTCGAAAAGCTGCCATCTTGGCAGGAAGCGCAGCATTTTTTCGCTTGCTGAAAAGCTTTGCGTGTCTGTGTGTCCGTGCCAAAACCATTCATCAGGGACAGCCTCTTGTCTCTGAACTGTCAACTTTTCAGGAACTTAAAAAAAAAAGGCGCAGGGCTTGATTTCAGAATCAAAGAGTCCGTCCAACCGAGACCTGAAAGGAGTTTCATAAATAACACGGGTTTTTTGCAGGAGTTTCCCAATCTATTGAGAAAGCAATAAATGTTTTTGTTGGAGGTGAAATCATCAATCAAGGATTTCACTCTGGACCCAGACAGAAATATCTGGCCTTCTTTTCTTTTTTCTTAGCTGCTATGCACTATTCACTGTGTTGCTCTCGGCTAACTTTATCACACACACAGGGAAGGTTTATCAGAGCTTCTTCACTGTAATGTAGATTTAACAAGGAACTAAGCAACATTTGACCTTTATTAAGTTTAAAGTATTAATGTATTGAACAGCTTCTCAGTAATTGTGATGGTTAAATGACACCTAGCGTCTCTTGGCTGAAAACCAAGCTTCCTAGATTAGCGCCTCTGACCCGGTGTCCCAGATCGTCTTAGCGGCACCACAACACATAACCCATAATCTCTTGTTTATGACAGATAAGACTACACAAATATACATATCGTAACATATATGATATATAGGCTATTCACCGCTCCATGGATTGCTTTCTTGTCGGCTTGGTTGAAACAAACGCACATGGCCGGAAGGTAGAGGGAGGAGGGTTAGCAAAACAGCGGAAAAGCGACCGGACTTGCATAGTTTCCCTTTAAACAAGGTTGATGAGTAAAGATCAGTAAAGCTGTCGGTTGTAAAAAAAAAAAAAAAAAAAAAAAAAGCTAAAAAAGACGCTAAAATGCTCTGAAAGGCTACATCCACACAGCTACGGTTTAACTTCAACGTTTAACGCCTAAAGGTGTTAAATACGACATGAATAATGAAATATAAGCGTTACTGACCCTGTCGTCTTTGCTAGCAGCTGTTGAGAAGTTAAACTCTGCATTTGAACTCTTTAGCTGCCTTTGCTGTTTTTCCTACTAATCAGCTGCAGAGTAGACGACCAGTTTCCTGTCTATGCACGCTCGGTGAACCTGATTGGTCGTCTTGTGTATGTGTCCTCAGGTGTGAGAGTATGGACGGAGATCTTTAGAACCCGGCTAATGCTGTCGTTCGGACGGAGATTGTGCAGCTGAGGGAAACCGCTAAGTCAGGCGACCCCCTTTTACACGTTACACATGGTAATCTGATCGATTGTTGATATAAAAATATTGACTGGTGCAGCTTTAAGTTAGAATTCAAGCGTTTTTTTGCCTTGTGTTAAGACTGAATTTAACACCAATGCATTTCAGAAGTTTAGCTTATTTTGTGAAGTAAAAAAAAAACTTCTCCTACAAAAGTAAAAAGGCATCAATACGATTATCTGGAGTTCACAATAAGGTATCTGATTGATACCAATATCTAAAACTTTAAATGATACCTAGTGCTGATAGAAATGGAAGAGCTACCCTGTGCAGAAACATGTAAAAAAAAACACACACTCACACACACATAGTATATTCTCATTGCAGGCCACACCTGTGCCACACTTGTCAGGTCCTTAAAGGGGGATACCACTCAATTTGAGCTTAAAAAGAAAATCCTAGAAAAAAGTCTGGACTGTGGAAGTGATTGTTCACGTCTCATCTTTCCAGAAACGAGGCCTAAGAGTCTGTCCTGCTCCCGACTCTGAGATGTCACACTGATGTACAGCTCTACTGCACACACACACGCACGCACGCACGCACGCACGCACACACACACACACACACACACGCATGCACACACTGAGCTGGAAAAACGATGACAGAGTCCAGAGTGTTTTATTTTCTCTGGGATCAGGGGACATTTTCCAGCGTGGAATCCATCACGCTGTCACAATAATGGAGCTCGAAGAACAAAAATGTCTCTTCGGGGCTTCAAAGCGACTCTCCCTTTTTTATTTCAGTGACAGATTACAGTCTTTAGCTTTAGGGAAGAGCTGCTCATAAATACAGATTTTTGCCACGATGAGGCTTAAAAACAGGAAGTGTAAATACTTCACTTGAGTGATATTCCCCTTTGAGTGACCCCTTCCAAAAAAAAAAAAAAAAGGTGCAATAGTAAATATGCTTCGTAATACAGTACATATCTCAGTACCAGCCCATCGGACTGGATCAGAGCAACATTGCTACTGATTGTTGGACAAAGGCAACGTCTCTCTCTCATTTTTTTTATTTTATTATATATCTATGGTTCCTGCTTCTACGCTTGGTTGGACTGAGGAATGCTAGGGCAAAAGAGTCCATGGGAAGTTGTGTTTTATACTTAGAAAACTATTTTTTTTCCCTTTTTTTCTTTCTTGGTCCAGTTCGTCCCTTTTCTATTTAGAGGATCTCATCTGCTTATACTCAGCAGATAAATTAGCGTCTTCAGGTTTTTCAGGTTGTGTGTGAGGTCTGGAGTGTGTATATAATATGTGTGTGTGCGCGCGCAAGAGAGAGAGACTGAGAAAGAGAGACGGAGGAGGAGTGGAGGACTGTGGAGGAATGAGGGAGTACAGGGTCAGAGCGAGGGGACAGGCTTGTTCAGTCAGCTGGTGGATGAAGAATTGATCCGGGGGGAAATCTTCTCTTTTTTGTTGTTTTTTTTTTGTTTTGGCGCAGAGGGAGAAACAGAAAGAGAAGTCTCGAGAAATCTGTCTGAGGAGGAATAAAATAAAATAAAAAAAATCCTCCTTTGTTGCATTTTTCTTCGTTTGGGCCTTCGTATCTGAATTCCTGAAAACCTGTGATTGCATTAACATACTGACTTTTTCCCCTCTCCTTCTTCAGTCCAGACATCTTTCCTCTCAGATTTTGGAGGCTTTTTTTTCATTAGCACCTTTTTCTCCTGAAGATTCATTTTTATGCAGACAGGTCATCTCTTCTCTTCTTTTTCTTTTTCTCTTTCCTTCTCTCTGCCTCATTTTCCCCCACACGCATCATTACTGCTTGATGTCGGAGCCAGCTTTTCACCTCTCCCTCTTTTTCTTCCTCCGTGGATAATTGCTCGTTTTTTTTTGAGGACCACTTCTCGTCTCTTCTTGTGCGATCCATCCACTGAGCTTTTTTATTCCTCACAGTCCGGGCCTGTCCTTTGTCCTTTGGTCCTTTTTTTTTTTTTGGACATCCTCCTAACGCATTCAGGTTTTTGTCTCTCCTTTTCAGCTCCCTCTGTCTCTTTTTCAGTTTCTAGATTTTACTACATTCCAGGATCTTTTATCCAAATGTCCTTCTCCGGCGGCCTCAGGGTTTCTTTGGTCGGCCGTTGCGCGGCAGGTTCTCCACCGTGTTGCTGAGCCGGTACTTGACGATGATGCTGTGCACCGTGGACTTGGGCATCCTCAGCTCCTGCCCGATGGCCCCTTCTGACTTGCCGTCCTTCCAGAGGTCCACCACCCGCTGCCGCTGCACCACATCGTGCTCCTTGGTCTTCTGGCAAACACCGGCGGCGGCGGCGGCGGTGGCGTTTGGCCCTCCGGCGGCTCCCCCAGCAGCAGCAGCTCCCCCGGTGGCCCCAGCAGCGGCGGCGGCTTCTGTGGGGGCAGACAAGCGGCAGACTGTAGTGGAGACTCGGAGAGGGGAGCAGGATAATGTGACACTTTACTTGGTCCCCGTAGGGAATTCTCTTTTAGTTTGCCTCCCCTCCTCTGCAGGGAGGTCAGAGGTCAGAGGAGGAGGAAGAGGGGGGGCTACGGAGCTGGAGAGGCGTTCAGTGTCCAGCTCAAGGACACTTCACTTCAGCGAGGCAGGTGCTTGCAGACATGAGGGCCTGGACTCCATGTCTCCTATAACCTCTACGCCCCTCCTGCACTAAAAATGTGGGACTCCTCTCAGCGCAGATGAGCGAGCAGCTTCCTCATGGCAGTACTGATGGCTGAAACAGGTTTTTCCAAAAATGCGAGTCAAGATATCGAGCGAAATGCTGAGATATTGCCATGTGAGACAGCACAAAACAATCCTTCATGGAAGCGTTCGGTGTATCATTACATTTTGTTGCAAGAGTTCACAGGGTGCAGCTAAAGTTGTAGATGTGTAGTTAAAGTGCCACGGCAGAGACATGCATATTTTTGGACATGTTTTGTGTACTCAAGTGAGGGAGCTTTTCTCAGGAGAGTGCTGTTAATGGAGGGAAGCTAGGAGGTCGCAAAAAAAAAAAAAAAAAAAATCAGAGGATTGTGTTGTTTTAACTCCGTCCATTTCTCCTGCTCGCTTTTTTCCCTCCTCCTCCTCCTCCTCCTCTGGCTGAGTCTAAAAAGGTCAGGAACCAGCGGAACCCCAATCAAGACCACAAATGCGGCCTCATTTGCTGCGTGCTTGCGCCCTGCCAGAGTTCAGGATGTTGAGAAGTCGACTTTGGGCCCGTTCTCGGCCCCCGGGCGTTCGGCTCAGCAGCTCGCCACGAAGCCCCCGCGAGCAAAAAAAAAAAAAAAGAAAACCCACGGACACAACACAACTCGTGAGCGACTATTTCTGAACAGCAGTCGCCGGGGCCCAACCCTCCGCTGGTTCACAAGTCACAACACGACATTTACACAACTAAACTACTTCTGTGGTTTCTGTCCCTCTCAAAATACCTTGGTACAGAGTCCGAATGTTTTCTTGGCACGGCCCGACTCAGACAGGCTGAGCATAATGACATTTTCAGAGATAGGCTCTGGCTCTCTAAAATGCAATGCTTTTGACAGATGTCTCAGTCTACAATTACATAAATCAAGATACACTGAGTGAGAGGCAGGCGCAGCACTGAGAGAGCCGGCTGTTGTGGTTTTTACGGCAAAGCTATTGGGGAATATCAGGTTTTACCAGTTATCTCTGCCACATCTCAGCTATCTAAACATCTCCGAACACGAATACACATGCAGAGCGGAGAGTGCGTCTGGTGAGCATATGTTGTTACCAAACTAATTATGAGAAAATAAATTCACAAACTGCCTGTGTGCACTGACATAGAGCAGACAAGGGGAGTTGGACAAGAAGCCAAAACAAAATAGATTTTTCTTTTTTCTTTTTTATGACTTTAATTCTAAAGCTTTTAACTCAATAAGTAATGAGTGCCACAACAGCGCTTCACGAGATAAAATACACATGCTTTGAAAAAGGAAAATACTCCTCAGGCAGGTCTGATAGCACAGACTGTGCTTTTATTGTTGCACAATGTGTCATTACTGCTGAGCAGAGTACTGAGGTTTTGAGGTTGGACATGTTAAGAGATGAAAATGCCTTAATATAGCAGAGCAGCACGTTTATGTTTGATTTTTGGTAATGTCTATTTCAGGTGTTTATCTGGCAGCCACTTCAGAAAACCCTGCTACAGATGTTTTTTTCCGATATGAACTCCTTTCTGGATTTTGAAAGTTTCACAACCTAAGCTGCTCAGGGAGATAAAGTGTCTATTCAAAGTGCTTTAAAACAGTGCTGCTTTAGAAGGCCATGAGCAGTGGCTCTTTATTCCACATATTTAAGGATTACACTGAAATTTAATAGTTAAATACGGCCGCACTTGATCACAGAAATAAGTGGAGGGCATAAAAACTTTTCCTCAAATTCCCACAGTCAGTAATTACAATAAAGCCCCGGCATTTTTTTTTTCATTTTCTTTACTGAATGTTTTTCCACAACAACATAACCATATAAAGATGGAATTCCTCAGATGGTATCTTTAAATAGGAGCAATGTTTTGGACTGGATTTGCCCATCATCAGTGAAAGTTGCCAAGTAATCAAACCCAGATCTCTAAGCCAAAATCTGTGCCTCTCCGTCAGGGTGTCGTGGAGCCTCTGGCAGAGCTGATGAGCAGCCTCTGAGAAATTTCACAACAGAGCGACTATATTAAAAAGCTGCTATATCAAACAGCTCGGGCTGCTTGTGTTTTCTGAAAGGTGTTGAAGGAAACATGGAGAAGGTTTAAGAACACAAATATGAAATTCCGGAGGCTTTACCTCCTCTCCCTGTGTTTGTTGCCAAGTTATTTGTCATTATACGCCAAATATTTTCATATCTAATTCCCTATTTTTTTTCCTTTTCCTATAATTAAATTATTAATGATTCATCTTGAACTTGAGTGAGTGTGTGTAATCTGGGATGACTGGAAAACCCACACATGTGTGTAACCTCACTTGACTGTTAGTATGTGAGTCAGAGCAGCCAGAAGGCTAAACACAGGCGGCGGTACAGTAGTAGCTAGCAAAGAGGCAACAATAGTGGGAAGTGCTACATGGGGGAAGCCACGCCCACTTTTGGGCAAGTCCAAAAAAATGGATTAATGATTAAAACCTCACCTAAAAATAGTCCACATCACAAAACCAAGACATTCAAACTTTGTTTCTCCTCTACAGCAATTTAGACAAAGCTGAGACTTGAATTAAAAATGCTCAAAACTGAAGAAATCCTGACTTTTACGCTCTCTATGGGTTCAGCTCCAAAAACACTAAGTCCTACATTTACCATAATGCAGAAATGTCTTTAATTGGACCCTCTTGCATGGTAAAAGTCTTTCAAACTCAATGGTCCTGCTCTACGATGCAGGTTTTTAGTTCTAAGTAAGTCGTTTCCAAGTCCAAGCTGAGATAACCCAGATCTTCTACTCTGGAGCCATTTAAAACATTATACAGCTTTTACATGCTCCTTTAAAAATGACAACTTAAAACAAAATATTTATTTTACGCTCTAGGTAGCAAAGTCTTAAGGTTCAAACATCGTCTGTATTAGCCATAACTCACTCAAAGAAAGGTTTCCTTTAGGTACACAATGAAAGCACATGGCTTTGAGATGTACTAAAAATCCACTGTTGCTGTGGTGCTGCAACAATCAACAGGTTCAGCTCTCTGCTGAGACATAAATCAGTTCCTGCGCCAGAGGCAGCTTCGGCGCGATTGCAGTAACACCTCCGCAAAGAAGCATAAATCAGGCTTTAATCACCGGCTTGCCAAGTGTCAGACAGATCAAACAGACTGGTTTTCGTCTTCTGTAAATTGCCCTGAACTACAATGATTATAATTGCCCCAATAATATCCTGTGATGTTTATTAAAACAGATTGTAACGCTTTTTCTCACACTCAGATTCACATACAGAGCGTTTGCATTTATGGGTGAAGCCAAACGTTCCCAAAATTCATCTTAATTGACCCCCTAAATTGTTTCCAAATAAGATAAGGCATTCTTTCACACGTTAACTGTGTATATTCGAATATGCTTGTCGTAGCTCTTCAAAATAAAAGTATATCAAAGAAACAGCCAAGCCCAAAATGCCTTCTACTCACATCTGTGCCTTTATATGGAATGAAAAACGTTCAGATATCTAGGGCACCACTTTTATGGATATTTCCCTTTAATTCAGCCTGATATATTTGATGTATCTGTAACCCTGGATATCTTAACTTAAAATTAAAACAAACTCCTCCGGGCTTCAGCGCAGCACGGGTTTGTAATGGCGGCTCCGACACCTGACCTCGCCATTTATCTGCCGCAGTAGAGGATATCAGTGTCAGTGGAGCTTCAAACACTGACCTGATATGAACGATCCCGGTGGCATCTGATTGTAGTTGGCCCCTCCCATGTGTAGGGCGCTCGGGGGGGCGGGTGTGAAGGGGGCTCCATAGTTGTGAGGGGTGGCGTAGGGTCCTGGAGGTATGGGCTGTACGGGCGGGGCGGGGTGGGGTGGGGAGGGGGAGAAGAATAATCTTTTATTCTCAGGGACAACGTTCATGAGGGTTATATGATGTGTGAAAGCAGATGAGATAACAATAAGGAAAATACGACAAACCACTTAAGAGTTATATAAGCTGAGAAAAAAAAAATGGCTGACTCAGCAGCTGTGGAGTGAAAAAGCACAAGTGGGTGACAAGATAATGGGCTCTGTGTTTTCATTGGCTGTCCTCCATCTATTATTTTTCCACTGAGCGCAGGCAGCCTGAGCAGGTTTCAACTTGTGAGCGTGGCTGTTAAAATGTGCATAACTCAATGTGTGTGTGTGTGTGTATGTGTGTGTGTGTGTGTGTGTTCAACAGAAGGCTGCTGACCGGGGGTGTGTGCGTCTCGGTGCCCTTGCTGGCCAGCCGGCTGAGGATGCTCCTCTCGGACATCTGCAGGCGCGCGGCGATGGGCGGGACTCTGGACAGCGTGGCCGGTAGCCGCGTCACGTCGGCCTTCATGTCGCTCAGCAGCTCCTCCAACTGGTTCAACACTGCAATGACAACAACAAACATCAACGACCACTGAGGAAATACATTTAGGATACACATTTACATTATTTAGCTTCAATTCCCTGCCTCTTGTTTGCTATTTATACTTTGTTTTTGATATATCTGATAGGTATTCAGTTATTTCAGTATCAGAATTGTAGAGTAAACACAGTCTATATTATTTCATTTAACGACCAGGGTGCCTGCCACCGCCTTAATGGAGTTATTTAAAAGTTATTACGCCAATGCTTATGTGGTTAAACATCATTTATTTAGTCCAAACACCATTAACACAGTTTGAGCTCGGCCCATTTCTCATTCTGTCATCACATCCCTACATGGAATTACACACACACACACAAGCTGCACGGTTTGATAAAGAATATTTATGGACGTTGGTGAGCTCCAGCACCGTTACGTGCGGAAACACAAGTCGAGAACAAGTACAGTAGTGCGTGCTGAGCGAAACAATATAAACATGGACAGACTTGCCGGGCTAGGCGGTGAGGAAATGTTTGGAGCTATCACTTAACATGGTGTAAGCTTATCTCCTTTGGCTTAAATTGGGAGTCTGCTCCAGGCAGAGCGATATGGTTGCAGCAACAGGAAACGCAGCGATTGCACAACGGCAGTGAATGGTGAGATGTGTCGCTGTCGGCTTTGTGTATCGCTCCTCCATTGTGCGTCCGATTATCTGTTTGCCGATCTCTCCTCGCTCCGTCTAAATCTGTGCATCTCTGTCAAAATGTTCATCTCAGCTTTCATGCAGAGATTTGAAAAACAGAACTATTTTTTGCCCCCCTCTCCCTCCCCCTCCCCCTTCTCTCTCTTCTCCTCCCTGACCTTTATGCAGGACGGCGTTGGCTGGTTTGTTGCCCGCCAGCGACTCCTTGCTGAGGTGCTGGTGCGACTCGGCCAGGCACTCCACCTCTGCGAAGCGTGCGTTGAGCGCCATGGCCGGGTGGGTGGGGTCCTGGGTCATGTTCAGATAGGCCGCCCGCCGCAGCTGCTCCTCGATCACCAGCGCCTGCTCCAACAGCTGGAGGAGAACAGGGTGCAAGGGAGCAAGGTGGAGAGGAAAGAAAAGGAAAGAGAAGGAGATAAATGTTGTGTGTTTGGTATTTCTGCAAATTGTGTGCGGTGCTGCTAGAAAACATGACATCATGTTCATATTTAGCAACTCAGCTGGTCTGTGCTGCCTCATATCAACGATTAAAGCAGTTCGGTTGTCATAATACACTATTTTTTCAACATAACCCTTTAATGTTTCAATTTGAATGGATTATTTTCAATCACAAGAATTAAATTGTGATGCTCAATTCATTTTTGATACAAATCTTCCATTCTGCGTTTACTATTTCATTAGTTCAAGGGTTTTTTCTGTATAAAAGCTATGGTTGCACCTTCCATATCCGTTCTTTAGCTGTAGTGTAACATGGAAATGGATCAGTGTAGTTTGAAAAACTTTATTTTACCAAAGTTTTGATCCTGGTTTTTTCAGATCTTTTTTTTTTTTTTTTTTAATGCATGTAGGCAACCGTGTCCATTTACAGCAGTTACATCACTGTTCCTACATTGCTTTCTGCAAACAGAGAGCTCTATATGAACATTTCATTAGATCAAATAACCTGAATTCAAAAGGGATTCAACAAGAGGAAGGATTGACCTGCTGCTTTGATTTACGTTTGAACATAAAACAGTGAGAGACGGGTCGATAACGATGTGAGAAGAAAAAAAAATCATGGTAAGGTAGAAATATCTGGTATTTCTTCTGCAGGTGCTGTTGGATTCAAACCATCCACTGAGTCACGGCATCAAACCAACATTTCAGTCTGTGCTGCAAACCCTCCTCAGAGTTCAAGAGGCTGTATATATCACGTAAGCTCCTCCTCCGCACAGCTGCATTCACTGAGCGGCGTCACGCTGTGCAGCTGAAGCCACTGATTGCATTAAGAGGCGTTAAAGGTCCTTAGAATCCATACTAATAATGAAGAAACTAAATCATAGAAAACCTCACATGAGCTACTCAAAATACTGTAAATAAAAATCAAAGGAAAAGAGTCAAGTTATCTAAAGTAAATTGTTGAGTTTATAAATCTTTGGAGCAGATGTACGTACATGTGATTTAAACAGTTCCCCTCTTCTCGTTACGTTTCAGTTTGGAAACTACTTCAGTAAACTCATCCGTTAAATGTCACTCTCCCACAACCTTCACTTCTTCTGCATTTGCTTTTTTCCACATAAATCAGTATCTTTGTTGTCATAGCAACATTAATACAACCAATTCGTGGGAATTCAATTTCATAATTCAGTCATGTGTGTGTCTGTGTGTAATCGTCTTTCGAAATCAGCTTTCACGTTACTCAACAATGAATTACGACTAAAACATCCTACGCGAGGGGGGAATTTCTCCTTGATGTCAGAATTTCAAAAATCATAATGTAGCAAGAGGGATAGTAAGAGACGACGAGAGCGAGAAACAGACACAGTAAATGAGGATGTTGAGGGCAGGATCCGAAACATGTGAGCCGCTCAAAAACAGGATGAGAGCTCTTCCAGTAATGCAGCGGTCAGCAATACCATCCAGCCAATATGTGGGTCTTGGGGCATCTGTCATCCAACCATCAAAAGAGTCAGGTGATCCGACATACTCGGAAATGTTGCTAAAATAAGTTTGCATACATGGAAGTGGGGCTGGGTGTTTAACCGCCAGACTTTTTCAGCGGTAACCGAATGATTCTGTAGTAGAGAGAACTGAAAACTGACGAGTAATCAAAGGTGGCGTTCAAGGCCCGGTTGTATAAGTCGTCATTTCTTGATTCAAACTCCTTATATTTACCATTTAAGACAAAAGGTTAATAATAGGAGAAGAAAATAGTTAAAGGGATGGTTCAACATTTTGGCAAATTGGCCCATTGCCATAATCCCTATAATCATAGCAGTAGGTTCGTTACCTTTAATTGTCGGTGCAAGCTATTTTTAGAACGGCGGAGCAGAGCCGCAAGCTGCTCAGAGCTACGCTACAGAGGCTAATGGGATTTCTTGGTTTCCCTCATCAAACTCATCAAATACACAATCCAACAACTCCAAAACGCTCTTGTGGACAATTGTGAGCTGCACATTCACCACGCTATGAGATAATAACTGAACGTTACGAGATGGAGTTGTTTTAGAGGTGAATTCATGCAAAACCGCTGATACGCGTTCCCGTCAGGAGCAGGTTTTCAGCAAGTAGTCTCTGCATTTGCCTTGAAAACAACTTTGTCTTGTAACGTTCTGTTATTATCTCACAGCGTGGTGAATGTGCAGGTCACAACTTGTCCATGAGAGCGTTTTGGAGTTGTTGGATTGTGGATTTGATGAGTTTGATGAGGGAAACCAAAAAATTCCATTAGCCTCCGTAGCGTAGCTCTGAGCAGCTCGCGGCTCCGCCGTTCTAAAAATAGCTTGCACTGACAAGAACCTACTCCTAAAAGTGTAGGGATTATGGCAATGGGCCAATTTGCCAAAAATGTTGAACTATCCCTTTAAACTTAACATTTAAAGGTCTCATCTTACCTTAAAGCGTCGAGCCAGGAACTTGTTCTTCATCTCCAGGAAGTTGCCTTTATTCGCCTGCGACTTGAAAGGCTCATTGACGATGGCGAACTGCGGGTCGTTCTGAATGTCCTGCCACCGGGCGTAGCCGTGACTGGCACAGGGGTCAAGGGTCGTAAATAACAGCATGTAACAGACAAGAGTGAAGCAGAAGAAGTGCGTCTGCCATTTTTTCTACCCAAACTTAAACACTGAACATAACACGTACGTCCTCAGACACAGTTACGTGCTAAACTCTCCGAGCCAAACAAGACTTTTGAAAAGAAAACACTCCTTCCGGTCTTTATGCTAAGCTAAGATAAGGTACGCTAAGCTGAACATGAACTGTAAAGAAAGAAACATGAAGTCTAGCTCTGTCTGAAGTTCATAAATACCCTTAGTAGGCAATTTTTAGACAACTGTTTCAACCGCCTCCCGTCATTACGCTAAGCTACGCCGCAGACCACAGCGAGCCATCCATCTGGTCGTCTAAATCCAATTTCCCACAATCTTGATCTGTTTCTTTAACCTAAATGTTGATTATGAGGGTGATTTGTTTCATTTTTCATCTTCTTAAAATACTAAATTGCAGTTATTTCAGCACAAAACACATTGTAGGCAGCCGCTGAAACAAAGCATCCCTCCCTTTTTTTTGCTTCAGCCTGACAGCCTCGACATTAACTTGCAGAATAATGAAAACAGAGTTTTATGTGAATTAGGCTTGGGCGATAGGTAAAAAATTTCCAATCGGCCACCGTACCCCTTTAAATCGGCGATTGACGATATATTCGGCAGTTATGACACGTGTGCGGAGCGCAGGTGTGTATGTATAAAGCGGATCAATCACAACCAGAGCACCGATGCGTCAGAGAGAAGCGAGGTGAGCGCAACTCACACCTTATTCTCCTGTGAGGAAGAAAAAAAAAAAGAAGCCCGTGGTCCAACCTGACCCGAGTTATTAAATGTTTACGTTTATTTAGAAGTTTAATTGGTGCTGATTAAACTTGTAAATGAATGCTGCTCTGGATCCAAACAACAGAACCATTTTATAGACTATATATTTTCCATCTTTGCTGAGCATAAGGTTTGTTCTAAATTAAATAAAAGCCTGTCCCATAGACGCGTGTCCGCTCGGCGCACACACACACCCTCAAAAAAAAAAAAAAAAAAAAACTATTGGCAGAAGTCTGGGCCGTGAGAACCGGCAGCCTACCTTTCGTATGGATAATCAGCTTGATAATCTAACGGATTTGATCTGTCCCGGAAAATCCGTTGTTGTGATAGACACATGTGTTTTCATAACGCAACTCTGTCCGGAGCTTCGCTACTTTTATTTCCGTATCCTTCGTAACAGTAACAGTAACCCCCGGTACAAGGATTTCAAAATAAGGGCACACTGAATATCATAAAACATAACGCTCTTCTAAAAATAATTCAGACTAATCGGAAATCAGTGTGAATAACATACATATTACATAACTATAGCTGCCAGATCCAATTTACGCACGCTTTGAATTGTGCTCCATGTAAATTAGAGTTGAATTCTGTGGAGCCAGACCATTAATTTGGCGAAATAAAATGCAAAAAAAATCGCCCAGACAATCGCCAAAAATTAAATCAACCGTGACGGACTCAGCCGGTGGTCGATTGGCGATACATTCGTCCTATCGCCCAAGCCTAATGTGAATGCTGCATGGCCTTAATTACCATAATAGAGAGAACAACATGAACTAAATGACCCACTGCATCAGCTTCCAGCAGCCACAGTTTGCTGTTTACTGAGCTCTGGCTGGCTTGTTGACTTATTACGCTGGGCTTCTGCCGGCCGACAGAAAAATAAACACGAGGGGTCATCGCGCGGGCAGCCGCTGTCAAGGATACATCACAATTCCCGCCAGCAGCCAGAAATCGTGCCGGCGGTGCCAGATCTCGTTCATCTTCCCCGAGGAGATGGCAGCCCGCTCCTCGTTCTGCCAGAGAGTGTGCAGCTCTGCAGAGGTGAAGCCAGAACAAGGTACAAAAAAAATAAAAGTGAGGTTGGTCTGAAAGTGCTTACATGGCTGGAACCTGGCTGCAGGTGTTTCCACAGCAAACAGAGCTTTTCTGAGTTTATAATCAAGGTGGAGACGGTTTTAGCTCACTGATGCTTTCACACAGAAGCTCTGGAAAACAGGGAAGATGTTGTTTTTAATTGTTTTAGCTGTGAATTTCATGTCATGGCAGCTTCTTTACTCAATGTTACAAGTTACTCTCACCTTTTCACCTTGTTGTCATCTTTCAGGGATTCGGTGATATCTTTATTTTTAGAAAAAGCTGATTTTGTCGATCTTAAAATAGAAGTGTCTCAGTCAGATTTTCTGAATGAGTCACACAAGTGGGTGTACAATCTATGACTAATCTTATCTTTAAACAGCTTTTAGTATTTGGCAATATCTTAAAGGGATAGTTCAACATTTTAGCAAATTGGCCCATTGCCATAATCCCTATAGTTTTAGCAGTAGGTTTGTTACCTTTAATTGTCGGTGCAAGCTTTTTTTCCGGTAAATTCATGCAAAACCGCTGATGCACGTTCCCGTCGGGGGCAGTTTTTCGGCAAACAGTCTCTGCATATGCCTCGAAAACAACTCCGTCTCATAAGCAGCTCTGCGGCTCTGCTCCACTGTTCTATAAATATCTTGCACCGACAATTAAAGGTAACGAACCTACTCCTAAAACTATAGGGATTACGGCAATGGGCCGATTTGCCAAAATGTTGATATATCCCTTTAATCTGAAGGAATGGGAAAGTTCTTCTTACATCCCATTAAAATACATCACATTGAGCAGCTGATATACCGTAGGTCATTTTAATCTATTCCACACACACTGTGAGTAAATCAGCGACTAACCGGTGAAGCCGCCATCTGCGATGTTGAACATGAAGCGAGGTCGCTCAGTCGGAGGCTTCCCGTTCCCTTTGGGCGCCTCCTCCTTCGCTGCTTTGACGTCTTTTCCAGCATCTTTCTCACCTTTGACCTCCTCTGTTGTTGAGAGTCAGACAGATAAAGGGATTATTTAGCAAAAGAAAACAACAAAATGGCCCTTTGTTGCGTTTTACGGCTGCACATGATGACACAGATTCAGCTGCAGACGCACCTTTTTTCACGTCGGCCGCCTCAGGCTTCTCCTTGGCATCTGTTGCCTCGGTTGCCGTGGGTGTGTCGTCGCACTTTTCTTTGTCTTTTTCCTTCTCCTCTTCTGCCTTCTCTCCTGTTAATATATAATTAACATCATCCAGGGCCTGTTGCTTTGCTGCATCTGGTTTGTTTTCTGTGTTTTAGTTTTTATTTACCTGACTTCTCGTCTTTGAGGTCCGTGTCTTGTTTTGCTGTTTGTTTCGTCTCCTCTTTGCTCTCCTGCCCTTTCTTCTCGTCTTTTGCTGCGGCCGAGGCGTCACTCGTTTCTTTCCCCTCCGCCTCTTTGAGCTCGCTCTCTTCCTTGCCTTCGCTTTTTTGACCAGGAGACGCACTTTGCGGCGTCTCTTTTACAGAGGATGAGAGCTACAGACAGCAGCGCAGCACGGTATCAATGAGCTTTTCTTAACTGTTCACTATCGATATCAACTTTTTAGTCCATTTTTAATCACAATGCAACAACATCACACCAGTGTTTTGTGTGTTTCATTGATGCCATAAACCATGCTTTAGTGTTTCTGCAGCCACTGCTTGTCACTTTTCTCCACATTTTTGTATGAAATGCTGCCGTCAAGTGGAGGATTTCGTCACTTTGCCATGCAATAATCATTTAAATGTTTCACTTTCATGCCACATAAAAGTGACTGAAAGCAAATGGCTGTCTGGGCTTAAGATAAAAACAACACACAAAACAGTTGAACATGCCTCAAAAGATTGTTGACAGTTGAGTTAGAGGGTTGTCAGTGAGTTGAAACATGCTTTACTTATTATTAATTCAATTATAATCTAATAAAAACAAGACCCATGTTGTGCAGAGATGCAAAAGAAGAAACTTAAAAAAATAAAATAAATCAAAAGCAACTGGCTACTTAAAGAAAATGTTATAAGTGGCTTTTGTGAAACCACAGAGTAGAGATGTTTTTAGCTGGTGAGTATCTTGTGTTTTGAGGACAGTGTCCCACCTCTTCAGGGTCTCCAGTTTTGCTGCTGTCCACCTCTTTCCCCTCATCCTTCTCTTTCTCCTTCCCTTTCTCTTTCTCCGACGGGGCCTCACCTTCATCTTTGTCCTCCTCCTTCTCTCCCTCTTTTCCGTTCTTTTCAAGCTTCTCTGCTGGAGCAGGGGTCGCTGCACACATAAAACACACACATACACACACACATATACACATATACACACACATTACTGTAGGTCGTGTTCAGCTGCGACCACACGGTGCCCTTTACATGGAGCACCCCCTGCTGGACCCGGTGCGTGCATGTTTGGTTACCTGGCTTGGAGGTGCACGGCGTGTTGTTATAGCTGGCGTCGGGAGTGGGCGTGGCGGTCTTCACCGCAGGAGAGGAGGCCCGGGAGGAGGATTTGTCAACGTTGACCTCAGGCTTGAGCTCTGGAAGACTCCAACGCCCGTTGATGTGCTCGAACTCCTGGATCTGAGCACAAAACACCAAACACTCATCAACCATTAAAAAAAAAAGAATATATAAAAAAAAAAGCTTGGCACACGCCAGCTTCTGCCTTTGCCACCTTTAACTCCCACCTACAGGCCCTGATTGTCTGGCAGTGTATCACACAGTACATTCCCTGTGGCAGAGGCAGCGGATGGGGATGTCTGCAGGTTTAAACAGGTCGTGCTAAAAACGGGAATAAAGATCTTTAGATAAACTAAGATAAACCAGTCAAGTGAACATCCTGTGTCCCAGTTTGCAGATCTTTTGGAGGGTTAGGGTCATGCTCTGCTTTCTGTTGTTTAGTGTTGATGGCTGAGAATAATCTATTTTATTGGTACTAGAAGTGTTTTGTATCTGAAAAGTGGCTATATAGCTGTCTGTTAAAATTAACAGAACAACAAAAATTGGTTTGACTGTTCAATCTTGCCTTCCCTAGTGCCACACACTTTTTTTCCTTTTCTTGTGTTACTTGAACTAAATTGATCTGTATTAGGTTTTTTGTTTTGTTTTCCTTTTTTAATCTCACTTTTTCCCATATATTTATTTATTTAGTGTTGTTATCATTACTACTACTATCATTTTTACTATCATTATCTTCATTTACTTCATTTCTTTTCTTTTCTTTTTATTTCTCTACCTTGCACAAGGTATGTTAATATTATTTCTTTATTCTGTTTAAATGATTTGTTAGATCAAGGTGAGGTAATGCTATAAGCCTTTCGGGTTTCCGACCTCACTCTCACATTTTTCGTATCTTCCTCCCTATTAAGAGAGATAAGTAAATGAATTTGTTTTATTTCATATGTGCAAATAAATAAAGTCTAAAAAAAACAGTCTACAGTTTGTAGTTTTCATTGTTGGCGGCAGACTCAGTTGTTCCTGCCTTGGATTAAATTGATGTATTTTCACTGCGGTGATTCAGTCGCAGTGAAAACAAAAAAGGATTTGACTTCAAATCAAATTGGTGAAAATTGCTGAGACGGATCAGCCGCAGCGAGCTGTCATATGAAGAGTTACAGGCTGCACGGCTCACGTGTTTGTTTGCTGTGCTATTAAAAAACCGCCCGTGTCGTTGCCGTGGTGACCTGCACCGTGATCTGACAGATCCAGGGGCTTTCAAAAGAGTTCACAACTGGCTTTCGTTCGCCACAATCTGTCTGGATGAAGTGAAGGCGAGCGGCTTTTCGTCCTGACCTTCTTCTTGACGAGGGACATGACGCCGATCCGAGTCAACACGGGCTGCCGACACAGGCCCTCCCTCGGGACGCCGTCGGCGAACGTCTCGGCGCCGTCGGCCACCGGCTCGCACAAGTGACGCATGAAGAGAGACACGTAAGCTCTGGACGGAAAGAAGACGGAGAAGATGAGACGGTGTTTGTGTGGGGAGGAAACTTATTTACATATTCAATCTTTATTCTTCTTTAATTTCTGTCACTCACTTGAACTCCTTCTCAGTTTTGCCCCTGAGGTCTCTGACCAGCCACTGCGAGGCGAAGGCGTCCTGAGACGGCATCCCCCAGCGCATCACGGCGTTCAGGAAAGCCTTTCTCTGGCGCGTGTTGAAGCCCAGCACCTATTGACGGAAATGACTGTGTTTTATGGATTTTCCTGAGCGAAACGAGCAGTGGAAATAACACCGGTGGGGGGGGGAAAGAAAGAAAGAAAACTTTGTCCTATGTCTGAGTATTTCCTAAAAAATTTCTCAAGGCCTCTTTTGAACAGGTCTGACTGCGCCTACTAATGCTAAAATAAACTGCTTGAATCCTAGCTCGAACAATGCGGGCCATTATAATCACGCCCCGCCATTATCGGGATGATAAATGAGCTGGGAAGGTTTAGAGGTGATGGAGACGTAATAGCTTTGCTGCCATCTCCAATTTGAGACTGTTAGAAAAATATTTAAGAGCGTGAGTTCACCTTAAATGAAAACTGACAGATTCCAGTAATATCACAATAATAAGAATTTAAAAAAGAAAGCGGGGACCGGCTCCAGAGATATGTACAGACCTCAAGGTTGCCTCCGACTCTGGCCAGGAGAGGAGGCAGAGGTTTATCCTTTTCATTCCTCAGCTGACGACGTGACTGCCTCCGACCTGCAGATACAGAGAAGAAGGTGAGCGAAGGAAACGCTGCAACAAGACACACAGGAATGTAAGAGGAGAAAGAGTGAAATCTGCAGTTTGTTTTAGCTTGAACATAGGTTTTTTTTTTCAAATTTACTGTTAATAGGTTTATATTAAGCAAAAAAAATAATAATCAAAATGCTTTGAGTGTTTTACTGTCTGAGGCAGTGGGTGGATGCCGCTTTGGATTTTTTTGGCAAAGGGATTAGTTGGTCTGTGCCAGGCAACTGTAACAACTAAATCAACTTCAAACTGTGATTCACCACAGACCTGAGAGAGCGCATGTTACAACAGGCGTCTTTCAAGGCTCAAGAGCTTGAAGTCTCACTCTCTCTCTCTCACTCTTTTCTTATGTTTTACCTCCTCCTCCTCTCTCCTTACCTTCCGGTCGATCGTCAAAGTCCTCGTCCTCTTCCTCGGAGCCCACTGAATACTCGGACTGGTTATCTGAAATGTCAGCATGCCACTCTGAAACAGCACATGGTGGTCTGTCAATAGGCCAGGCCCATTCACGTCCACTGTGCAAAGTCATAACTCAAGAGAAGATGTCTCATGTGAAATCCCACAGTTCCTACCAGGATTATGTGATAAAGACAATAAATCTTTTGTAATATAAATCATAAATCCTGAGTTTTATCTCTGCTCTGGTGCCGCAATAATTCTGCAGCAGAAGATAAAAAGAGGTCCTCTCCTTTTTTTTTTTTTTTTTAAACCCCCCGGGCTTCCCAGAAGAGTCCGACATGATCCCACGTGAAGGCGTCGATGATATAAAAGCTTACGGGAGCTTACCTTGGTCTTCCTGCGCGGCGTCGTTGTAGTTGACGGGCTTACGGTTCCTCTTGCCTTTCCCCAGTTTGCTGGCGAGGTCCTCCTGCTGCTGCTCGTAGTGGTGCCGCAGCAGCTTCTCCCAATAATCCGGATCCACGTTCTCCTCCTGTTTGATGATCTCCCGTTCGATCTCCTCGATCTGCGGCATCGGACAAAAGTCTTTTCAGAGAGACGCACCCGCATCGTCTGTTATCTGTCTATTCTCTTCAGATTGTGGCTTTAAAGGGAGATTATTAAGATTAAGATTTAAGATTTAACGATGCATTAACGCAGCAGCAAGGTATCTGCAGACTTCTGTGCAAAGGTCTGATATATTTATGATCGATCATGATAAACCAGTTATAAAACAATAATGTATCTATTACACCCACTTGACTTCTCGGTTTCCTTTTCTGTTTTGTTGTTTGTTAGTTGTTTTGCTTTGTTTTTTCATAAGCTTAAAGGAATAGTTCAACATTTTAGCTCTGAGCAGCTCGCGGCTCTGCTCCGCCAAAAAATAGCTTGCACCGACAATTAAAGGTAACGAACCTACTGCTAAAACTATAGGGATTATTGCAATGGGCCAATTTGCCAAAATGTTGAACTATCCCTTTAAGTATTGTGTTGCATTTGCAAATTTTGGAACTGTTTAACTATTTCTTTCAATATCTGGATAATTCTAGTGTGGTTTTAGTTTGTTTTTTCATGTTGTTTTTTACTATATTTATAATTGTATGTGCTGAACCCCAGGAAGAACAGCCATTGCTCATATAATGGAGTAATGGCTAATGGGATGGATCCTAATAAATAAACAATAAACAATAAACCTGACCTATGACCTGTCGACCTCTCCTGCACCATCTCTCCCCCTCTTCTTCTCCCCATCGCTCTCTCACCTTATCCTCCTCTCGGACCATGTACTGGGCCACTTTGAAGGAGCTGAGGTACTCGTTCATGTTCTGGACGTCCGTGTCTTCCGTGGCGTCCTGGCTTCGGTCGAGCAGCCTCTCGATGGCCACGCTGTCGTAGTGGATCACGTTGCCCTCGTCCTCAACTTTGTCCCCCGAGCTGTTCTTCATACCTGAGTTGGAAAAAAAAAGAGGAAAAAAAAGGAAAATTACCCGTCCTGTTCTTCCACAACAGGCTCGGAAATAAAATGTTCTTGTCAACCAATTATATCTTCAATAAAAACCAGAGTGAGACAAATGTTCTCCTCCGGCCAAATTTGTCAAGAGGAAACGACACTGAAGTGAGTGTGTTTGACAAAATAATTTCGCTCAGGAGAAGCAGCCTGCCAACTCCTCCCTATTAGAATCAATCCATTTCCAACTTTAACCCAGAATCCAACAGGATTACATCTGACTGAAAATCCTCTCTTTATTTGACAAAAAAAAAAAAAAAAAAAAAAATCTTCAGTGCAGTGGATTCATTTCTCATTTTCACACCGAACAAGATCTGTGTTTCACCTTCTATTTCGTCCTTGAAGAGCTCTTCTGTTCCAAACTTGAGGATGTCGTCGAGTTCCTGTTTGGACATGGAGCCGGCCTTGGAGCCCAGGCCCGGCCGGACCACCAGGTGGGTCAGCATCATCTTCCTCTTGGCCACCTGGGTGATGCGCTCCTCCACGCTGGCTCGGGTCACGAAGCGGTAGATCATCACCTTGTTGGCCTGGCCGATCCGGTGGGCTCGGCTGAAGGCCTGCGCAGAGAGGGAGGAGGTTTACATCATAGATAATAATCCCCTCGAGGCCTGGGGTCGGCATGAGACTGTGATGGTATGATAACCTTAAGCAAAAATATCACGCTTTCCACTCCCATCATCTAAGAATTACATGAAACTCAAAATAAACAATAAGAAATACAACATAGAAATATTCAAGATAAACAATAAAATGTACAGTGCAACATAGAAAAACTATAAAACATAAACAACAAAAGAGAGAAAGAAGGATGCATAATTAACATTAACAGGAAAGTAACACTGAGGGTTATGACATAAGGTGTTTCTTCAGTAACTTTCTAAAGGATGTGAAAGATGATGTTGACCTCAGAAACACATCTAAACCACTCCAGAGTTTTGGACCTCTAAATGTGATATTAAATTGATGCCCAGATGTTCGACAGAAGGGTAAATGAAGATTGCCACTATGCCTAGTTGAATATGAATGAAGGTCAGATGATACCTAAAAAAACAAAAAACTTTTCCATTAAACAGAGTATTTTTTTTTAAACATATAGAATATTTGGATCAAAAATAAATGTGTATCAAGTTCAAATAAATAATTGTATTCTTCCAAATAAAATTAAAATAATGCAGTCCTTTAAGGGAGACTATTTTTTTGGAAATGGGTCCCAGAGTGGATAAATTTCAAAACGCCACCTCATAGTTTTCGTGCAGACATCCAAAATGAATCTTATGTGCACCTCTCTCTCACCTGTAACCTGAGCCACACCGCTAAACGTAACATAACCTACGTAACAACAGCAACAACTGCTGACTACTTGTAATGTCGTGTCCCTCGGATACAACTGGGCATCGATCGGCATATTTGGACTGGCCAGTCAACATTTAGTCGAGCTCGCAAGCTTTCCACGTCTTCTTCTCTGTTGTTGGTGTGTTTGTGCGGCAGTGGTACAGCGCCACACCTGACGCCAAACCTGAGGGATTACTGACCTGCACTGTCTCTCTTTGACGAGAGATAATAAACAGCTTCAACGCAGGAACGGTATGATGGGAAGATTTTGTGGTTTTGGAACCGTGACATTTTCATACCGTGGGAAACCTTTCCTGATCCCCTCCCACAGCAGATACAGGTGAGTGTGTCGTACCTGTATGTCGTTGTGAGGGTTCCAGTCGGAGTCGAAGATGACGACGGTGTCGGCTGTGGCCAGGTTGATGCCCAGACCTCCGGCTCTGGTGGAGAGCAGGAAACAAAACTGACAAGCACCAGGAGCTGGAAGAGACAGAGACAGAGAGTTTGTGTTAGAGAAACAAGCAGACAGAATCCTACAGTTATTATTGATGTGAGATGCTTCATGGTTGTAATGAGTGTTTCACCTCAGGGGGATTGGAAGGAGGATTTTGTAAATCTTTAAACCTGAGAGTTGTTATCTGAGTTTTTATTTTATTTTAATAGGTTTTTTTTATGATTTTCCTTGATTTGTTTGGAACATCATGACTCATCCTGCAGCAGATATACAGCTGCAGCTTTTAGATTTTTGTGGGGGATCGCTCCTCCCTTCCTCAGAGATCAAGAAGTGCATGTGTGCATCATCACTGCCGCCCACTTTCTTATATCTAATATCTGAGATTCATTTGGTGCATTTTAAGATTTATAGCCCACAAACAGATCTATTTAAGTTTTACATGAAATAAAGAGTGCGCATTAAAAGTTTTATATCAACTGTGCCAGATGATCCATTTCTGATTTCTCCATCAATAAGAAGCAGTCACTGCTAAACAAAAAGCAAATGTTTCACATGAAACATTCACAACCTGAAATACAAAACATGTTGAAACTTTGATCACACATGAACAAAAACTTAAACAGTAAATATTTCAAAGTTAACAACGAATGACTTATCGGAGCTGGAACCTGATAAAGAAATGTGCTTGCAAAAGTTTTCCCTTCAGTTACGTCTATTAGAGACGTTTCCCTGTAGTGATTCATCACAGTTTAATATCACAGGAGGGTTCGCCTCAGGTCGTGAATGCACTCGCCGCCGACGTCACGGATGACTCACTCGCCCATAGGGTATAATTCATAGTGTATAATTTAATAGTGTTCAACTGGCAGCCACGGCTCGGTGATTAGGGCAGAGCCCCGCGTGAAAACAGTCCTGGCCTGCGCCCTGGTGTTCATCTGTTCATCATCTCTCTGTGATGCAAAGAGACATCAGTGACCGTAGCAACTGGTGTCGCAGCGAAAAGACGGCGCTTTGACACTAACTCGTCTGGATCGCCAGTAATGGTCAGTTGTCATCTCTCTTCTGCTCTGCAGCCGAGGAGAATGAACTATGAACCAGGAGTGGGTGTTATAGATGAAACTCACTAATTATGTCATATATATCAGGATATATATGTATATTTTCTGGGAAATAGACAGAGAAAGTGCTTTATTTCATGTTTTGAATGGATAAATAATTCCACAATTTAAATATCTAGAGAATAAAAGTACTTATATATCAGCAAAATCATATAAAAATGTCATATAGCCTTGTTCATTAATTGCCAGATGCATCCAGATATATTTAAAGGGATAGTTCAATATTTTGAGATAATAATGTAATGTTACGAGTTGTTTTTGAGGCAAAACCGCTGTTTTTCGGCAAGCAATCTCTACATTTACCTCTAAAACAACTCTGTCTCCTAACGTTCCGTTATTATCTCATAGCGTGGTGAATGTGCAGGTCACAACTTGTCCACCAGAGCGTTTTGGAGTTGTTGTATTGTGTATTTGATGAGTTTGATGAGGGAAACCAAGAAATCCCATGAGCCTCCGTAGCGTAGCTCTGAGCAGCTCACGGCTCTGCTCCACCGTTCTAAAAATAGCTTGCACCGACAATTAAAGGTAACGAACCTACTGCTATGACTATAGGGATTATTGCAATGGGCCAATTTGCCAAAATGTTGAACTATTCCTTTAAGGGATCAACAGTATGACAGTATTTCTAAATGGTAAACAAATGGAACATATCACAGTGTGTGTTGTGTTGTGTTGTGGTTTGATCAACTTTCTCTGACCCGCTCTTTCTGTATCTTTAATATTTCTGACTATTTATGATGATGATGATGATGATGTGTTTCCTATTAGTCACCAACAGAGGTCATGGACGACTCGCACACACGCCGCCCGCCATTAATGACTGCACATTTTCCAGTGTCTCACCGTTGAAGCGGTCGATGGCCTCCTGTCTCAGCGCTCCTGTGATGCCTCCGTCAATTCTCTCGTACTTATAACCTTCATAGTCCAGGAAATCTTCTAATAAATCCAGCATTTTAGTCATCTGCAAACACAAGAGAGAAAGACACAAAGACAGAGAGAGAAAGAGAGAGCTGGTGATGTGTGTGTTTGCTTTCATCTTCACTTGATTACTCACGCACACACACACGCACAGCTGGAATCGCAGTCTGCAGCTGAGGCTTCGGGACGTGTCATGGGACTAATGTAACATCTGTGGAGGGACGCGTCCATCTGGTGTGCGTTTAGACACTCGCTTTCGCTTGTGCTTGTGTGGACCGACTGTTTTGTGTCTGTGCATGGTGTGTGTGCGTCCATGTGTGTGTGTGTGTGTACCTGTGAGAAGACCAGTACTCGGTGGCCCTGCTCTTTCAGCTTCCTCAGCATCTTTTGCAACAGCGTCAGTTTCCCAGAAGCCTTTGTGAGGGCCGACCCTTCGTAAGCACCACTGGGGCTTTTTTGGGCTTCCTGCAAACACAGACAAATGGTGCCACATGCAGTTATGAATCATCACATGCATCTTTTTTAAGTTTGTGCTGATATAAGGCGACGACAACAACTATTACTGTAACGCACTGTTGATAAATGAATTATAGGTCTCTAAATAATCAATAACAACAAATGAAAAACTGTCATTTTAACAATAATCAACATTATTTAGGACAAATATTTCACAAAAGCACTACCTTATATCACCACAAGGTGTCACCGCTACACAACTCAGGACTCAGTAAAGCAAACTAAATAAAGAAGTATCAAAATGTATCAAGTGTGTGTGTGTGTGTGTGTGTGTGTGTGTGTGTGTGTGTGTTCTCACCATGGAGGCAACAGGGAAGAGGTAGGGGTGGTTGCAGCACTTCTTTAGGTCCATCATGATGTTGAGCAGTGAGACCTGGTTTCCTCCGCCTTTAGAGTTCAGAGCCTCGAAGTTCTTAGTCAGAATCAGCTTGTAGTACTTCCTGTATTAAAAAAAAACCCACAAAGACATAACGATTAATGACGAAGCAATAATTTCAAAAGGAAACCCAAGACAAATCATGAAAAACTGAACATATGAAGATTTTAAAGGGAACCGACCATTACACAGCCAAGATACACACAACATGCCGAAGATTTTTCATCTGTGTTTTTCCATTGATGAGTAATCATTTGAAATTCTTTCAAAGAGCGGTTTTTAGCTCGCGCAGCAGCCACTGGGATTTCAAAGGTCCAAATAATCACACTAATCACACTGTGTAATTTGAAAACACGTCAGGGAGAAACTGGGCTGAATTCATCAGTTTAACAATATTACAGCGACTTTTTTTCAAAATCAAACAGACCCAAGGATAAAAGAAAAAACACAGCCTTTGAGTTGTTTACCAGATGGATAATTGCAATAATCATTTTCAAATTCCCTTCTACGTGTTAATGCTGAAATGTTTTTCCGTCTTCAAATCACACGCCGGTGTCTGTTTCTCTGACATCATATTCAAAAAAATATATCAACCACCAGCTGAGATCCACATTTCCCTCCCTTCAGCTCTCCACAGTGTGTGTCGTACTTCTGCATGGGGCTCAGCTCCACTCTGACAATCAGCTCGGTCTTGGCGGGCATGTTCTTGAAGACGTCGGCCTTCAGCCTCCGCAGCATGTGAGGCCCCAGCAGGTCGTGGAGCTTCTTGATCTGGTCCTCCTTGGAGATGTCGGCGAACTCCTCCAGGAAGCCCTCAAGGTTACTGCACACACACAGAGAGAGAGAGAGAGACACACACACACAGGTCGTGAGTGGTAAAAATCAATAAGATAATAATTAACATATATTATCTATAAGTATGAACGTTTTTATGCAAATAACTCAACAGACCTGGTGGGATTAAAACAGTGTTGGGAGGGTTACTTTTAAATAGTATTCCCCCTACAGATTACTGGTTACATGTCCTAAAATGTAATCTGTAATGTATTTGGATTACTCAAGTATAGTAATGTATTCTGAATACTTTCTGGATTACTTTTACATTACTTCAAAATCTCCTGCCTTAGCGCCTTTAACTGGGACACTGAATTTGCTTTAGAGAATGATTTTATATATAGGCTACTGTGGCTCCTTTAAACTAAAGCATTGATAAATGTGTTTGAATTTGTCAAACCAGTTTAATTTGTTATTGATCATCCAGCCATATTTACATTTTTTGTAAAAATAGCCAATCACATTAAATTAGCAGGCGTAGGCTATATTAAAACTGAGCAGCTTTTTTGTCCATCCCTCTCCCACCTCGATGGTTAGAACTTCGCCACAATGTAACAAGCGGTGCAGCCTGCGTGTAGTGTAGGCTAAAGTAATTCAATCCTTTTTAAAGAAAGTATCTGTGTTCAGCATACACCAATTTAAATTGTAACTGTAACGGTATACAGTTACTCATATTTTGTATTTTAAAGCAGAAGTGAGTGGTCCGGTCGTTTTCGCTAATGCTGCGTTCCAGGCAGGCTTTTGAAATCGTAAATTACAGCTTCAAGTCACAACTTACGACTTTGTAGCGTTCCAGGCAACCCACTCGTGTTTTTCCGACCTGTTTTACCGGTGAAAGTCACTATAACGGCCACTCGTAACTTCCGACCGGTGAACTCGTACCAGATTGAACTGGTACCACTTCACGGTCGGAAAAATACGAGTTTCCTTGAACGCACCATAACAGTCCTCGTCGCTACGTCACCACATTCACGGCGTTCCTTGGCTGCACACACAGCCCTGCATGCCGTTCTCTCTCCTCATTGGATAAAAACTGTAGGATACGATAAATGTTTTCTCTTCGGCTCAGAGCAGAGCAGAGGGACTGAGAGACCCGTGTTTCAGTCCAAACACTCTATGTAAGTGATTGCTGTCGGAAGATATAACTATTTAAGACTTATATTAACACAAATATATCACTCACTTCTGCTTTAAATATGTTACATGTAATCCGTTACTCCCCAACCCTGGATTAAAAGCATACATTTTGCTTACTGTTCATGAGATACATCAGAGTGTGTGTCTCTGTCTGTGTGTGTGTTGGGGTGTGTTTGTCGTACTTGAAGCGGTTGGGCGTGAGGAAGTTGAGCAGGTGAAACAGCTCCTCCAGGTTGTTCTGAAGAGGAGTTCCCGTCAGCAGCAGCTTGTGGTCGATCTTATAGTCGTTCAGACGCCTGAAAAACTACACAACAAAAACAAACTCCCCGTCAGTCGTCTATTTTTTATCATCACTATTTTCCATCGGATTGATCGGCCTCTTAATCGTACCTTGGACTGGTTGTTTTTAAGGCGGTGAGCCTCGTCCACCACCAGACAGGCCCAGTCGATGGACTTGAGCGCCGTCTGGTCGATGGTCACCAACTCGTAGGAAGTCAGCAGCACGTGGAATTTAATGGTAGCCTCCCTCTGCAGGAAGAGACATGATATCATACATTATATCATGTTTTACAGTGGTTAGTGTTTAATGTTAGGTTTGTGTCATCTCAAATTGACGTTCCCTCCGCGGCTCTTCTTTGAAAAGATCACGATAACACAGACTTATTTGATTATTCCCCTCCGTCCTCCTTCCTTCCTGCTCGCTCGTATCTTGATGTGCGATCTTCGCTTCCTTCCTCACCCTCAGTTTAAAAGCCTTCTTTCCTCCCTTGACGGCCGTGTCGTCGAAGGAGAACTCGTTCTCCCTGATGATGGCTCGGCTGTCCTTGTCCCCCGTGTACGTCAACACGTAGAAGTCGGGCGCCCACATCTCGAACTCCCTCTCCCAGTTGATGATGGTGGAGAGCGGAGCGCTGACCAGGAACGGGCCTTTGGTGTGGCCCTGGGGAACAGAGGAGGGTCGGTGTTGACATTAGAATAGAATAGAATAGAATAGAATATCCTTTAGTGCCATTGTCACATATGTACAACAAAATTTTAAATGGCAAATTAGACGGTGCAACCATAAAGACATATATATAAAAAAAGAGACTGTAAATGAGCATAAAAAAGAATAGCTAGAATAAATAATGTTAATAATGAAATAAAACAAAGCAAACACACAACGTTCAATTTGCTGAATTGCACAATCCCATATTGCACTGTGATTGGGTTTTGCTGGTATCTAGTGTGGTAGAAATTGTTTTTGAATCTATTTGTCCTTGTCCTGATTGCTTTGTACCGTCTGTCTGATGGAAGTAGATGGAATGAGGCGGACACAATCTTAAACAACTGTATCTATACTTTCACTTTCTCAAATATAAATCGAGTTCAAATAAAATGCAGCATATTAAAATATCTGAGCTGGTACATCTTGACGCCAGAAATTTGTGATGTCAAAATGGGCTCACGAGCCAAAAAAAAGGTTGGGAACCACTGGTATAACCGGCACCTCTTTGAAAAGCGAGTAGAGGAAGACGATGGTCTGGATGGTTTTGCCGAGGCCCATCTCGTCTGCCAGGATGGTGTCCGTGCCCTGAGCCCAGGAGAACCGCAGCCAGTTCAGACCCTCCAGCTGGTACAGGTGCAGCGTCCCGCCGGTCGACGTCACAAAGTCTGGCTGCTCCTCGTATTTTATTGTAGGCTGGAGGGAGAGAAGGCAAGAACAACAACTTATTGTCTTTATTAATTTTATCAGGATGAGACATATATAACAGAAACATTACAGGATAAAATTAATTTACATTTCTTTTAATCAGTTCAAGGTTTGACTGGTTCTACGAGACAAAAACAGTCCATTAAAAAGTAGATGTGAATTTTACTGTAGCCTGTTCTTTATTAACTAAATGTATTCATGCACTCAGGGAACAGGTGTCTTGTGAAAAACAAAATAAAGTAAATTCAATTAAAGAGGGATCGATGCAAGTCGCCTTTTCGCTGTTTTGCTAAACCTCCGCCCTCCCCCACCTGGCAATGTGAATTTTTTTTTCAACAAAGCCGACAAGACGGCAATCCATGGAGCTGTGGATAATGTTATCTATTACTTTACTTTATTACTCCAAAGCTATTTAATAAATCAATAATTTAAACTTAATAAATCAATAATTTAAACTTAATAAAGGTAAAAATGTTGCATAGTTTCTCTGTAAAACATTACAAATAAAACGATTTTAATAATTTCATTTAAAACAGTCATGTTCTCTGATTTAGATTGACTTAGAGCCAGTGAAAAACCAAAGCAGCCAGGAAGCTGACTTAAACCAGATGTGATGAAACTGAAACTTCAGCTCCAGTTGACTCACGTCGGTGACCGGCGAGGCAGGAGACTCCTCTTCACCCTCCTGGTTCTTGCTCCTGATCTTCCTCGGTTTGTCCGGATCCTCCTTCATTATTGCATCTCTGTCGGACACGAGGACAGTTACAAGCGAATCAATAGATTAATCAGCCGAGGAAAAGCAGTGAAACGAGATGTGAGAGGACAGAATCTCAACTATGCAGTAACCAACAGTGGGTTTCCATGTTTTGGGATTGGATCAACCTTCCTGATAAACCTCTGAGACGTTCCTATGCAGCTGTCTGTCCCCTACCTGTGTCTCCAGTAGTTCCCCTTGTATATCGCAAAGTCGGGGATCTCCAGGTCGTCTCTCTCCCAGGTGCACTGGTCGTAGGTCAGGTCTCTCCACTTGACCAGGTAGTGGTACGTCCCCTTCTTGTCCACACTGACAGGAAGGACAGAAACACTGCAATCAGCGTGTGGTGATACACAGAGTCCTTTCACACGTTACCTTTGCAACTTGAGTTATTCCTCCTCAGGCGTTTACCTGTGGTTGATGATGCGGTGGATCATCATCCACTCGGGCTTGATGCCGTACTTGTAGTACTTGTCTTCCAGGATGGCGTACTGCGGATCCTTGGCTCTCCTCTTTTCGCTCTTTCCCACTCCGTTCTCGTCCTCTCCTCCCGAGCCGTAGTCCAGACAGGGCGGCTCGTCCATGTCCGTCTTCCTCTGGTAGTTTCTGTACATCACCGAGTGGAAGATCTCCAGCTGGAGACAAACAACCACTCATTATTAAGATCAAAAAGAGTGGTTACACTTACCCTCAGTTCAGTGTTCACTGGGTCATAACCAAATAATTACAGAGGCACGTTCTAAGTTAAAAATCCTTTTTTTTTCTCTTCTTCTTCTTTTTTTTCTCGACCCAACCATCAACTCCCCTAGCGGGGACAGTTTTTTCTTTGTCTTTTCTTTCTCATAATTTTTTTTTACACTTTTTGGCTTTTCTTCTCTTTTTAAAGGGATAGTTCACCATTTTGGCAAATCCCACTGCCATAATCCCTATAGTTTTAGCAGTAGGTTCGTTACCTTTAATTGTCGGTGCAAGCTATTTTTAGAACAGCGGAGCAGAGCCGCAAGCTGCTCAGAGCTACGCTACGGAGGCTAATGGGATTTGGAAAACGCTCTGGTGGACAAGTTGTGACCTGCACATTCACCACGCTATGAGATAATAACGGAACGTTACGAGACAGAGTTGTTTTAGAGGTAAATTCATGCAAAACCACTGATGCGCGTTTCTGTCGGGGGCAGTTTTTTGGCAAGCAGTCTCTGCATTTGCCTCGACTATAGGGATTATGGCAAATACAAATAATCAACATCACAAAAACTAAAAAACAAACAAGCTAAAACTAGAAAGCATTAACGATAGAAAAGTATCCAAACGGAATGACACCAAAAACACCTACAAACATGTCAAAAACACAAGTTACAAATCCTTTAATTCACTGGCTTAACGCCTACGCGTTTCAACAGATATAGTCTTCATCAGGGCATTGAAAGCAAGTGACATCTCATTCACAGATACACAAGGGCTGGTGTCCGCTGTAACCAGAGTGCTAATTGTACAATTGATACAGGTGTGGTTAAGGTGCCTTGGTAATTTTTTGGTTATCAACCAGTGAACACTAAACTGAGGACAAGTCTAACCTCTCTTGCTGATCTTATGATGTGAGGTTGGATCCAATGAGAACCTGTTTTGGATACTTTCACTAGTTTCTGAACGATTTATTATTACTTTTCTTATTCTGACTTCTGGATTTGAAGTAACACTTCTCTCCCCTCCCTCTCACCTGGAGCTCAGTGATCCACGTACAGTGCCAGTAGGACTGCGCCACCAACTTGACAAAGAACTCCCTCTCGGCTCTGCCCTTCATGGGTGGGGGTGGGGGGGCGTCAGGCGGGGCGTCGGGAGCAGGGGGAACGGGAATGGGAGGCGGAGGCTCTCCCCACCGCCAGTGGAGGATCTTCTGGACGCGACCTTTGATCGGCGGACACTAGAGAGGGAGAGAGAGAGGAGACACTCCCTAATCAGATCTGAGCACAAAGAGACCTTTATTACGGGAGTAAATTAGTTGAACAACACACAGAGACAACGAGGTTAACGAACCGTGCAGCGCGGACACAGCCACTCTCCGTTGGGGATCTCCGGCAGCGGCGGGTTGAGGCAGTGGATGTGGTACGACGAGGTGCAGGTGTCGCAGCACAACAGCTCGCCTCCGTCTTTACACACCCGGCAGAACTCCATGTGGTCGTCATCCTCCTCCTCCGCCCCCACGGGGACGCCGATGCTGACCCCGACAGGAACCCCCACCCCCACCCCCACCCCGACCTCGGATATGACTCTGTCCTCGCTGTCCTCCTCGAAATCCTCGAAGTCCTCGTCCTTGGCTTCCCACTGGATCCCCTCTTTTTCCTGAGAAAGGATGCAAACAGGAGACTTTAAATATTTGAAGGTTTTAAATAAATGATTCTAGACAGCAATTTCATTTCATTTTTTTCTTGAATTGAACTCATCAGTTAGATAAAAGTGATGAGGACTTGTCGACTGTCGAGCTCGGGGCTGTTTCCATATCAATGAAGACTGGTCCTCATCTGTATATTCTGGTTTTAATAAACACGCACGGCCATCAAATTCAAAATGTTCCTCCATCTCTTCAACATCGGATCCAGACATATTCTCCTTCTTCCACTTTCTGCACCGATGCAGACTGGGCATGCGCTCTACAGTCGACAAGTAAGGTCTACCAAGGAAGCTAGCATGAACAGAGCTACATGACAAAAACACACGTTAACACTGCTCTCTCATATTAACAGAGTTTATGCACACTCAGTGTTGTGTGGTAAGGCACTGGTAGATGTTGCAAAGCATTTGTAGTGATATTTTGAGCATAATAGAGGCCAAAGTCACGGCTTTAAAGTTCTGCCCCCATTACTTTGCTGTTTAACTGCAATGTTGTGCAGCTAGCAGGAGGAGAGCTAGGTCCGATCTGCACATATTTTTCTCGGGTTTTTTCCTATGGTAGCACTCGGGGACCTAGAGCTGTAGAGCGTTATTTAGAAAATGACCGGAATTCTCCTTTAAGTTCAAAATCTTGCATAGTTCCTCTTTAAGGAGGAAAGTATAAGAGGAGCACTTGCCCCTCTACAAGCTGCGCTGCCTGATCTGCTGTGAAAGTACAGTGGAGGGCTTACAGCTTTTGTTGTGCAAAAATGGTTATTAATGAACAATGAGCATTAGTGGTTGTGACAGCCCTGCGCTCTCAAGCTCCAAATAAACACATTTCAGCGGAGGAACAGCCCACACGTCTGGAGGAAGTCAGAATCAGTCACATTCTCCAAAGTCAGCAGTCTAATATTAAATCTGACATGAGGATGGTTTGCTAATTCAGCGAGGTGACAGCAGAGGAGACGGTGGCAGCTGATGGACGGTTCCTTCATGGAGAATAAGAGATAAACAAACAAGTCTGTTCTACAAAGTATCACTAACACTGACACCATAACACGGCTGCGTCATGTCGGATTAATAACTGCTGTGTGCAGATTGCAGAAAAAAATGTTCCTGCATGGGTTGAGAAGTGGTGAAATGTTCAAAGTGAGTGAAAGAGGAAATTATGTGTGGCGTTGCAAAGGGCAACTTGCAAGTTGCAGATTTTTTTTCAGTTTCATGTAGGTGAAGATAAAGCAGCGCAGCAACAACAGCAGCCGCTAATAACTGGTTGGTAGGAAGTCCACACCCATGAATAAAATCTGTTCAGTTTCACAAAGTCTTTTATTTGTTTTGATGGCGTTTCGTTACTACTGTGTTACGGTTTCAGCAGAATGTGCACACAACAAACTCATCATACCGCCTTAAATCCATTGCATGTGGAATAACCAGCTTGTCCTAGAAAGTAAAACACACAGCTTCAACCACTGAGAACAAAGGCCTGTGTGCAGTTTTCACTAATATCAACTCGTTTTCAAAACCAAAAATGCAACTGAAATAAACTAAAAGAATATATAAATCACATAATATTATCCACATACGGCTTTAAAGACCGGCCTGTGTTGTCTTTGTCCTCCTGTGGCTGTTTCAGTCCGTCTCTCCTGATGTGATGATGTAAGTTCAGCTAAACTGAGCCCGATAATCTAATAATCTTGTTTTCCATTACGGAGCTCGTATCCAGACGGTGCACTTTGATCTTTTGGTGACATTACTGAATAGATTTATAACCACAGCAGCACTTCAGGTATCTGTCTTTGTCTGGGCAGGATTGTGTGTGTATGTGTGTGTATGTGTGTGTGTGTGTGTGTGTGTGTGTGTCTGCATGCAGCCAGCTCTCCACTCAAGATTTGTGATGCAGCTACAAAGCCTCTACTCATCTGGTCCTCCAGGCGAAGAAAGAAAAACACAAACCACTTCTTTTTTTTTGGACTCAGATTTGCCAAGTTGCTTTTGAGATAAATATGTGAATAAGGAAAAACAGCAGAATCACACACACACACACACACACACACACACATAGAAAAACGAGGAGCGAACGTGTTTTTTCTGGTGTAGTTGTTGTTGTACTCACGCAGTGCGGACAGCTCCATTTGCCCTCGGGGGCCTTGTCCAGCTCGGGCTCGAGGCAGACGAGGTGATACGCTCTGGGACAAGTGTCACACAGGATGATCTCGCCGCCCTGCTGGCACACCTCGCAGTAGTCCTGATGGTCCGTCTCATAACCGTCCCCTTCCTCTTCACCTGCGACTGGAGGCGGGCCGGAGGTTAGGGGACAGAGTAGACAGACAGAAGACATTACCTATGGTACATAGGTTTAAACTGTTTTTAACACTATAAGACGATCCAAACTAGGGATGTCACGATTACTTGTTTTCACGATTAATCGTAATAGTAGATAGTAGATAGTAGATACTTAAAATATTTAGTGTAAAAATGTGTAATGTAATTATATCTGACTGTATTTGATTTTACACATTCATATGTTGTGAAATTAATTAATGCAGAATAATCGTGATAGTCGTAATACCGTGATTATTTCTCTGACAATAATCGTACAAAGAAATCGTGACATCCCTAATCCAAACTGAAAAATTACAAAGAGGATTTTGAAGCATGAAGAAGGAGAAGAGGAGGGAGAAGAAGTAGAGGGAGAGGGAGGAGAAGAAGAATAGGAAGAAAAAGATGAAGAAGAAAGAGGAGGAGGAAAAGGAGAAGAAGACATTTTGTTTTTAAAAACACACTTTATTTACGGTGCCTAAAAAACATGCAGATTTACCTATGAATAAGATTAGTAAATAAATCAGTGGGGCAATCACTCAAAGAGAGAACATGGAAACTGCAGTTCATCTTTAACAACAGTGCAAAGGATGTTTTTGTGGCACCAAAGGCTTTTAAAGCTCTCCAAATCGTTTATCATTTGGTAAAAGATGAATTCCAGCCTCAGTCTGCACCTGAGGTTACAAGAAGAAGTTTTTCACACATGGTAAAAACAACACCTTCTGGCCACTGCATCATTTTTTCTTCTCTTTTTGACACTACGGATAAACTTCTATATGAAAATAGTGTAAACTCTTATGCGGCACAACAGCCAGTTTCTCTTCATAATGTGCAAAACACACACAAGCGCTCCGTCCTTATAAATTCTGTGTTGCCCTGGTTTGAAAAAATGAACAAAGTATGGACACAGAAAATAAAGCTGTGGATAAAACATCAGCTTTCACATGAAGCCGCAAAGTCCTGGTGGGTTAGTAAAAGTTTCTGTTATCTGAATTAAATCTGTATCAAATCTTTTATATTGAAAGAAGCTAATATCTAAAGTTGTTTTGTTTTGGTTTGGACTCAGGATTAAATATCCTTTTATGGCCAACTACTGTATGGTCGAGTTGTGTTGCTCTGCTTCTTTGGATTCCAAAAAAAAAAAAAAAAAAAAAAAAGTTAAAGTAAACTTTACACAGGAGCATTAAGACAGATGTGCACACGCCAGAGACTGTGTATCATTTATAATTATGTGCTGTACGAGCGCTTTTGCTTACTTTTCTTCTTCTTCTTGGCAGGCCGGCCTCGCTTGTTCTTCTTGACGCGTCCCGAGCTGTCAGAGCGGACCGAGGAGCTGTGGACGCTGGAGTCCTCCTGCTCCGACTCCTCCTCGTCCAGGTCCTCGCTCTGACGGAGGAGGACAGCCAGTCCAGGAAAGGAGAGAGAGAGAGAAAGAATGAAAAGGAGGGAAATGGGTAAAAGGAAATAAAGAACCACAGGAATTTATCTTCTTCCACCGTTATCAGCAGACTGTAAATAACATCTACACTCACTGAGCAGCTCTTCTTCCTCTTGGCACCTATGGGTGACAGTTTGATACGAATGGGCGCCATCTTTTTAGCCTTCGCCAGAGCCTTCTTCTTATCTGGGACTCGAGGACTTTTACTGCGCTTCTTATAGCCGGGGCCTGGACAGATAATAAGATCATATACAACATCTGGCACAAAGCATTGACGAAGCAGCAGAGAGTCAACATGATGCTTGGACTCGTATCACTCAGTTTATTATTATGTAAACATCTGTTTAGAGCTGAAACTGGCGCCTAAATCTAAAGAGGACCAAAGCCGGCCGCTGACCTTTCCCCTCTTTCGTCTTGGCCTTCCTGATCGGCGGCGGCTGTGGCGGCGGCTCAGGCGAGGCGGTCGCTGCAGAGACCTGCTCGGCGACGGCGATGGCGGCGGCTGCTGCGGCGGCAGCGACGGCGGCAGCGTTGCCCTTGAAGGGGTTGTTGGAGCTGAACTCCCTCCACTTGGCCCCCAGGATGGTCATCATCTTTGACATGGGGATCTTGGGGTTCTTCTTGGCGATCATCGGCCTGGGAGGGAGAGAGGGCCGGGGGGTGATGAGGGGTTTAGGGGTTAGGTCAGTGTTGTGGTCAAGACCAAGACCAAACCGATGCGAATTTAACTGAAACAAAGCAGCACAGCACAGAACCTGCTGAAGTCTTTCCCACTTTTAAGTGGTGCAACCAAGTTTTCCTGATAGTTACACAAGCTGATACTTTTGTAGAACAATTTAAATGATTTTAAAGGGATACTTCACCCAAAATCGATAATTCACCAATCATGCCAAGGAAGGGTTTGGAGAACTTTCAGAGTCATCAAAACGCTTTTGGAGTTCCAGGGGGGGTCCGGCTCGCGACAGATTTTTATATAATGGCGGCGGATAGAGTTCACTTTTGAATTGTCCAAAACACAGACTATGAAACATCCAGATACCTCCATACTGCTCGTCCGTACTGACCCAAGTGGCCTGAAGCCGCCACATGAAGAAGTTGTTCAGAAAACAATAATTTGATCTCTGTTTTTATCCTTGTTGTTGTAGTAGCTCACAGTGGCTCTGTTGATGTTTGTGTACATGCGCGAGATCTGCTGCGAGATGTTCGTTCGTCGTTGTAAACCATTGGATGTATGATGTAAACACAGAAGAACATCTCATAGCCACTGGGAGCTACTGCTACAACAAGGATAAAAACAGAGATCAAATTATTTTTTTCCGAACAACTTTCTCATGTGGCGGCTTCAGGACACTTGGGTCAGTACAGACGAGCTGTATGGAGGTATCTGGATGTTTCATAGTGTGTGTTTTGGACAATTCAAAAGTGAACTCTATCCGCCACCATTATATGAAAATCCGTTGCCAGCCGGACCCAAAAAGCGTTTTGATGACTCCGAAAGTTCTCCAAACCCTTCCTTGGCATGACGGTGAGTAGATGATTGGTGAATTATCGATTTTGGGTGAAGTATCCCTTTAAACGTATTGACTTACACTACAGCAGAGACAATAGATGGATGGATGGGACCACAGTCGTCTAGCGAAAGAACAGTTTGACTGAGAAGACTCGTTTTCTTCTACCAAATCCGACCAACCAGTAAACTACCCAACACACTGATCATCATATTCATTCCTTGGCATCATGAACCACTTCATCTTATCAGAGTCAAAGCAGGTATGATTCAGCCAACCGAGGCCGGGGCCACAGGCTGCCCGCCGCCACCGACACAGCGGCTAACATGGCGAGCTGAGATGACAAAGGCGCAGACTGCCGGAGCGAGACAGATTGGAGTAACGGCGCTCGTGCTGCTCCGTCAACCCCAGGACTCCTGTATCTGTGTTAACATGCTGCAGGCAGCGGACAGGTGGACAGGCTCCGAGAATTAAGCTGCTGCGTGCGTGTGTATGTGTGAGTGTGACAGGAATGAAACCAAACAAATAACCTCATGAACAGAAACAAGACAGCACCTGCACCGAATACTGAGAAATGAAAACACAGCAGAGAGGAAGTAAAGTGAGAGCATTGTTACAGCGGGTCATTGATTGATTATAGCGAAGGTTTATCATCATCTGTAACACAGCGATGACCAGCGGAGATGGAGACCACACACACACACACAAACACACACTCAACATCTGCATAATTAGCAGCTAAACACCTCTGATTCCTAAAATCCCCCCTCCAATTAGTTTCTCCTGTTTCAACACAGCCACTGCACTCAGCAACTCAAAATCCTGTTCTGAGCTAATAGCACATTAAATAAAACAATAATGGAAGAGCTACAAACTGGAAAATGTGGGACGTTTATCCGTCACACCTCACTTCCTTTGTAGGTTTGAACTCGAACTTGAACGAGGGCCGCACAGGTTCCTTCAGTGCATCCATTCGTCTTTTCACTTGTTTAAGAAATCCAAAAACTGAAACACTTCAGTTTGGAATAATAAAACTCTCTCTCATTCTCATCACCCTGACTGGGTGCTGCTCTCTGCTGCCTCTAACTCTCTCTGTGATGAGATCCTGAATCAAAGTAAGGTACAATCAATCTAATTAGATTGATTTTTTAAAATTCGGATTTAATGATTTCTGTGTATTTTTGGGCCCAACAGGTTAAAGTGAAAACATAATTATCAGGTCATATGGATAAAGTTGTGCTGAAAAAAAAAGATACCAAGAATGGACATGTTAAACTTTTTTCAATGTGGTATATTAAGGCAAAATCAAAAGTATTCAAAACCAAAATAGGCTCAGACCCCTATAAGTTAGTTGTTTAATGTAATTAGTTGGACTGGTCTGAGTCTCAGGGCCACCATATAGTTGGACTGCACTCAATCCAACACACATTGTCCCAAGTCCACCACCAAAAGACCACACCGGGTTTAGTTGTTGCTGGCCAATCAGATGCATGCATTCTTTCCCTATTTTGGCTCACATTGCTTTTTGTTCCACACCTGGACTCACACACTGGATGTGCGTGCACTATTCTACCACGACTTACATCAATCACACAGAGCAGGTGCCATTAACCTGCGTTTATATTCATGTGACCACACCACTTCCTGCTGCGGTTCCTCTTACCGTTCACCTGGTTGACAGGTAGCTTTTATGCACCATCAAATCACTAATTCATGCTTGTTCAACTCCATCTGACACCACAAACAGAGACATACAGTACATCATTTGATATAGACGTAAAGCTTTAAATACACACACATACCCATATATAAACACACATATTGATGCAGCAGGTCTTATGCTGCGTTTGAGACAACTCAGAACTTCGGTTTCTCCGACCTCCTGCTTGAAAAAGTGCAATTGAAAGCTCGTAGTTGTCTAACGTCACACAACAAATGCACCTGCACAGAACCACACCGCCAATGGTAGAACATTGATCGATTAAAATGCATTAAAAGGTTAGATGCTTCTTTTTTCAATTGTTTTTGTGCCCTTTGTAATGTTTTAGTGCCTTATGTGAAGCACTTTGAATGCAAAGTGATCTGATTCTGGCGTGGTGCATCTCCCATGCTTAGAAGACGGAAAATCTGAGTTTTTTAACTGGGGAATTCCGAGTTGTCTCGAACGCAGCGTCAGACCTTCATGTCATCACCATGAAAGTAGCTAGAAGAAGAGTCGTACCGCATGAACTGGCTGAAGGCTTTGTAGTTGGTGAGTTCCCTGTAGTCTTCCTCTGTGAAGGTATGATCAACATCCTCCAGACCCCACTCCTTCGCCAGCTGGCCCGAGGTCTTCTGCTCTATGGGTTGCTGAGGAGAACCGACCAATCAGGAAAAGGACGTAGAAGTCATGGATGCATTGGTGTAGAGTAGATGGTGTGTTTTGAGTGATTGTGCTTTTTTTTTTCTTACCTTTGTTGTTTCCTCCTGACTGCTGTCCCGGTCCCCGTCATCTTTTTTCTTCTTCTTGGTTTTCTTCTCCTTCCTTTCTTTATGTTTCTTCTTTTTCTTTTTCTCACCGGATCCATAGTCGCTGGCTACGCTGTCGGAGTTCTCGCCGAAGTCTCTTTCTCTGTCTGAGTCCCGCTCTACATCACTGTCCTGGATGATGGAGAGAGAGAGAGAGAGATGGGAACAAGAATGAGAAGGTTATTGAAAAGTAATAAAGACGGTGTGTAATTCAGTCAGCAAAGTGAAAAACTCCGGAGCGTGACAGCTTAATAAACTTACGATCTTCTTGCGTTTTTTTGCTTTGACAGGTTTCCCCTCTTTGTCCTTCTTCTTTGCGTCCTTCTTCTTTTTCGGCCTCCCTTTCTTCCTGCACGGGACCTCTCTGTCTGATATCTCTGGCTCTTCTTCTGGGAGGAGAGGGGAGTGGAGGGGGAGGAGGAGGGGGAGGATGGGGGTTAAAGGAAGCGTGAAAGAAAGACAGCTATCAGAATCAGATGAACAATAATCTCCTCAAAACACTTCCCAACGAGCCGGCTAATCCCCGCTGAGCATAATGACACACAACAAAGGGGCTGCGCCGGAGCCACGGTGGCCTCGGTCACCTCTGACCTCTGCCTGAATTGTGACACATGCTGAATTAGATACAGTTTGTGAAAAGGGGCTGTAGGGAGACATGACAGCTGTTAGTGGTGCCACTGCATAGAGATAACTGGTTTCACGGGTGATCGGCTATGTAAACAAACCATTTCTTGTGTTTATTTTGAAGTGTATTTGTTAAAAAAAAAAAAAAAAAGATTTTTAACACAACTTTAACTGTCTGACTCTGGTTTGCATCACAGCAGATCCTCAGCTGCAGTGCATTTAAAAATACATGAGTGTAATAATCGCTGCTTTCAGGGAACAAATGATGTGAAAATATCAGGGCCAGTTATTCCCCCCCATGGTCCCTGGGCAATATCACAAGTACAGGGGAAGCAATTTAACCTGCAACCTGACCTGGCATGGAGTAAAAAAAAAAAAAAAAAAAAAAAAGAGAGAGAGAGAGAGAGAGAGAGAGAGAGAGAGAGAAATAGAGAAAAAGAGATACAAGGATCTGCAGCCTCAGCTTCAGACAAAATGCAGCAGTGCATTAAAGCATAACCAAAATAGGGGCTGCGGTGCAACCAGCCCGTTTGATCGGCTGCGTTGTGTCGGGTTTGTATTGTTGTCTGCCTTTTGCTTTGCCTTTTTTCTTTTTTTCCCCCTTTTATACACTGGTGCGCGCTCCCACCACCACACACACCACCAGCAGCAGCAGCAGCAGCAGCACAAGCAGGAGCAAACAACCCCCCCTCCCTCCTCAAAGCCCCCCCCCCCCCCCCCCCCCCCATATCCACCAACCAACCAACCAACCAACCAGCCCCGCTTCCCGTGCAGCGTGCCGCCGCCGAGCACGCGCCGGGGGCGGCAGCAGCAGGCACGCGGGGCTCGGTGCTTCAGAGGCCGCCTGCAGCAGCGGCAGCAGCAGCAGCAGAGCAGCGGTGGTGGTGGTGGTGGAGGTGTTGGTGGTGGGACGTGTCGCGGTGAACTGGAGCGACTCCTCTCTTGGCCGCTGCGCTGCTCCCGCACCGGGACCGCTGTCACCCCTGTGACCGCTGCTTAGAGGTCGTCAGGGGGTTAAGGGTCCTCGACGGGCGGGAAGCCCCCCCCCCGACACTAATCTAAGTGGTGTCTGGCAGCGGGCAGCGGCATGGCGGCGAGTCCGAGCTAATTAAACCCCTATAGACAATGCAATGGATGAGTCCTGCTGCTATTATTCACATAGGAAATGACACTTTAGCCCCCGTTCTCTCTTGGGGGGAGGAGGGTTTTACATTTCCTCCTTTATGACATCTGCACTGTCACTTTCAAGTGCCTTTAATACATCTGCATTGCATCCTACATTTATTTTTCCTCCAGCTGCACTACTTTGTGCACCTTTCCACTTTCACTGCACCCCCTCCTCCTCCTCCTCCTCCATGTGCAACTTGACTGACACAGAAACTTCCAGAATATCCAGTTGCTAAATCATCATCTGACAGGATCAATACATCAATTATTGCCTCTGCAGCAAAAAAGAAAAAGAAATACAATAAAAAGAAAAACACGCAGCTCTGTGGAGTCAGATGCTGTGGATGATGATTTAATAATAAATGCTAATGCGGATAATTAGTGAGCAGGTGATGCTACAGCAGTCACACCTCTGTCCTGTGACGGAGCAGCAGCAGCAGCAGCAGCAGCTCTGTCCTATTTTGACCTGTCATAGCGACAAAGGGGCACGAGGGGAAGTTTTAACGTCTGCTCTCCCACTCCACGATGCACACACACTCACATCACCACAGCCTTTGTGTCTGCACCGTCTCCTATGGACGTGGTGTAGTACAGTAGTGTAGCCTACTATCAAATACACGTAGCCTCCGGGCAGAGTGGAGTCCATGTTGTGCCAACCTTCATGCCGTGTGCCTGTGTGTGTAGTAATAGGCTCTATGACCTCATTACCTGCGCGCACCTACATGTCATGCATCCACAGAGAGGGGGGAAATGGGGGAGGAGGGGGGTGAGTTCAGGTGCAACTTTTCATGTGGGAGAAGTGAAAAGCAGCTGTGACAAGTTAGCTTAAACTTTGTTGGGATGTGCCCGGAGGTGAAGAGGAAGTGGAGTTGGGGAGGAAAAGAAGGTGAGGTGTGTGTGTGGGGGGGTTGCAAATGGGCACACACACACACGCGCGCGCGCGCGCACAAACACACGCACACACAAACAAGAGAAACACATCTGTTCGGCTGCATTTACATTAGTGCATTTTGTTGCAAACCGGACTGGAGTTTATGTGTTTTTTTTGTTTTGTCTTTTTAAGCGCGCACTCGTCTGTCTGTTTTCTTTTTCTCCCCACGAGCCTCTTGTGCTGTGTTGTGTTGCAGCTGTGCAACTATAAAGCTACACTATGGCACCTACAGCAACATAAAGGTGCAACAGCAGGAGGATACAGTATGTGTGGTTGTAAGCTGTAGCTGCCTGGTGTTGTTGTTTTTTTATTTTTTGAAAGAGAGAGGGAGAGAAACACAGAGAGAGAGAGACAGGGGAGGAAAAAAATCACGACAACTATAAAGTGTGTTTCTATTTCATATGCGCGCACCCGAGTCCTCGCCGGGGCTCCTCCGTACTGTACCGGACTGAAACCTGGAGGAGCGACCGATATCGGGGCACAAAACTGCGGCTTTCGGGCTACTTCCAAACGAGCCCCCCCTCCTCTCCTCTCCTCTCCTCTCCTCTCCACCGCCCCCCCTCCCTCCTTCTCCTCTTTTGCTGAATTTCCTTGCGCTTTAAGTTACAAAAAAAAAGTGTGTGTTTTATTTCGTGTGTCTACGCGCGCTCCCGACTTTGTCCGCCAGTTTTTCTTACTGTACCTGGCGCGGCTGGTGTTGCAGTTTCCCGAGGCGCCGCCGGCGAGTTTATGTCGCTTGCGTTCTCGTCTAGGTCTCCGTCGTCGTCTTCTTCATCAAAATCTCCTCCCTCGGAATTAACCACCATGCCCTCGTCTTCCTCACAGGACCGGAGAGGAGAGGACATTATATTCCTGTCATTGGGTCCGTCCTTGTATTCAAAAAAGCGTATTCTTGCCCCGAATATATGATATTTATTTAATATTCAAATCGGCACAGAAAAAAGTGGGGGGCGTTTTGGAATATTTTACACTAGGCAGAGCAACAAAGATGGCCGCCCTCTTATATTTATTTTTTAACAACCCCCCCAATAAGAAAAAATCCCCTTACATAAAAAATGGCTGACTATATTATTTCAGAACGCACCCCCCTCCTCCTTTCTCTATCTCTCCCCGTCTCTCTTTCTCTCTCGGCGCGCCCCCTCCCTCCTTAAAAACGTACACATTGTTACAAGAAAAAGGGGTGTGTGACTGCATGTAAGTTACATTGTTACTTGTTTGTTTCTTTTCTGTCTGCCCCCCCTCCCTTCCCTCCTCTCTCTCTCTCTCCTTCTCTCCCTCCCTCCCTCCTTCCCTCCCAACCCCTCCACTACCACCACCACCTCTTCTCCTTCTTCATTCCCCCCCCTCCCTCTCTCTCCCTCTCCTCTCCTCCCTCCCCAAGTCCGGATCAGTCACGAATCCGACACACCGGCCCCGGTGTCACTGTCACTTTGCGGGGATCACACGCAACAACTCTCTCCGCTTTTCTGCATTGCAGAGCCCCGACACAAATCTATCAAATATGGCCACCTTATATTCTCTCTCTCTCTCTCTTTCTCTCTCCCTGAGCCCCCACCGCTGTATAAAAATTTATTTTGGAGCAGCAGCAGCGTGGTTGCGCGTGCATGTGCGTGCGTGCGTGCGTGTCTCTGTGTGTGTGTGTGTGCGCGTGTATGAGAGAGAGAGGGAGAGAGAGAGAGAGTGAGTGCTGGGGAGGGATTGAGAGAGGGGGGTTGGGAAAATCTGCCGCAGCCATGCCCAGACTTACATCAGATTGTATTGCTTAAAAATTAACTACTTGTGGTGGGGATGAAAACAATTCATAATATGCAAACTGCACTCCCCCCTTTATAAAGCAGCATATTAAACCGCTCAGAGTGCCTAATCCAGTCCTGATACACTGCTGTAAAACAAACATGAGGCTTTTTCTTTTTTCTTTTTTTTTTCTCACTGTAGAGAGAATCGGGCTGAGTCAACTGGATGGCAGTAAGGCCATGGGAATCCCTAGACCCTGGCCAGCAAGCCAGCCAGCAAGCCGGCCGGCCAGTCAGTCGGCCCCTCGGTGGCTGCTGCTGCTCAGGGCACTTTTGTTTTGACAAAAGGAATTCTGATTTGCTGTTTGACATTCAAAACCTCACGACGAAACAGTGGGTCAGAGCGGAGAATGAGCAGCCACCACTGTATGTGCAAAAAAAGAAAAAAAGGGGGAAAAAAAGAAGCAGAAAGAGCTGTGTTGTGTTGAATCTCATGGAACATTTCATAGGTTTTGATGCATAATCACTGAAACAACAATGAAATAATCACATATCTAAAAAGAAAAATGCCATCAGAGAGTTGTTTTTATGTAGTAAGAGGCCGCTAATCCTGTGAATATCTTCACAAGTGACTCTTCGTCTCTTCAATATTTCATTCACTGTGAGTTTGAAAGTTCACTCTTAACCTTGGATGTAGTGGTTAGGTAAGAATAGATCCACTGAGCCGTTTCTGGAGCTGCTTGTCTGTGTGACGGGTGGTTGAAACCATGTGTAAAAAAAAAGAAGAATGAAATGAGGTTGAAATCTTTTCAGTATCATGTCTGAGCGGCCTCCACATGTCCCAGTAGAAGCAGCAATATGAATCTGTTATGGATGAATCTAAGATTTCGCTGCTTCTGTTTCAGGATCCTGCCGTCGTTCACTCCCACACAGCCGCGGATTTACCACGGACCAAACCCCCCGAACAGAGCCGAGCCAAGCCGTTGAGAATGATGTTAGTAACACCTGAGCTTCTGTTACGGCGGCGAATCAAAGCGCCTGTAGCGATGGAGGCCGGCTGCTGCTGCTGCAGGTGCAGGGTGGAGGTCAAGGTGCAGAGGTCAAGTGCCCCTTTGATAATCAAACAAATGTCTAAAGTGAAAAATGTACATTAATCAAGCTCTTCTATGATTTTTTATGAATATTTCTTCTCATTCCCTTCTGTATTTAGTAGAATATGTTCTATATGGTGATATATTAGGTTTAAAATTGTGATAAATGTATGCAATTTCAATGTTATTGCAGGAAAATTGTGCTTTAATAAGCATAACTGAATCTGTACTGTGCTCTCATGCCAAACAATAGATGTAATGTTGCTGCCATGGCATCATTTATCCATAGAACAACATGCCAGCCATCCAGAGAGCATGCAGGATTCATGTCATGGCAAAACAAACAGAGGCAGCAAACAGGCATGTGACAGCACATGAGAGCCTGGAGTGAACCCACTGCATCCTGAGCACATGGGCCCCCACCCGCCCGTCGCCCGCCGCCCGGCCGGCCCCACTACACCGCCACAACATCGTTCAGACTAGAGCATGACTTTTGTTTCTCATGCCCCTCCACGCGTTCTTTGCCTGCACAGTGTGCGTAACTCTGTCAGCTGTGGCTTTCACACCAATAACTGGATATCATGTAAACAAGCATTTCAATTACGCCTCATCTGCTGTGTGCACACTCCTCTCTCTCCCTCTCTCCCTCTCTCTCTCCCTCTGCAACAGGTGCCTGAGCCGCTCCAGCTCGGCTTCCCCGCGCCGCCGCCGCCGCCCCACAAATGAGACGAGAGGAATTTGTTGGTGCCTGATCCAAACGGCCACATCTGCCAAAAGAGAGAGACGGTGCAATGCAAGACACCACAGGGGGGGGAGAAGATGTGTGTGTCAATGTGTGAGTGTGTGTTTCTGTGCAGTGAAAGTGCATCTCAGTGTGTGTTTGGAGCCCCCGCCCCTCTTCTCCTCCCCTCCCCTCTACCACACTAAGCCTCTGGCCACTGAGGTGTCTGTTGCTGCCAGATTGGGTGGCATTGTATATGTGTGTGTTCCTGTGTGTGCATTTGTGTGTGAAGTTTATATGGGGGGGGGGTATTTGTAACCATGACTGAGCATGTGTCTCACCATGTGTCTGTTGAAAAAGAAATGGATGAGAGCGTATGCTGCTGGCCCTGACACACTGCACTACTGTGCTGCTGCTGCTGCTGCTGCTGCTGCTGAGACCACCAGCCCCCTCCCCTCCCCTTCCAAAGCCCCCTGTGTCCGTTTGGCGGCGGCGGCGGGGGGGGGGGGGGGTATGTCGAGGATGAGAGGGAAAAGCGCCTCCCTTGGGCACTGTGCTCTAGCTAACCCAGATTTTATACAGCGTGACACACACAGAGAGAAACTCACCGACTCCTGTGCTCCATTAAGAGCTGAGCTGTCTGAACTCAGGCAACCCTACAGCTTAAATAACGCTCCTGCAGCGAAAGGGCAACAGGGAAGAAAGTTTACTCAATACATCCTAACTAAGTGTTTCCAATGAAAGTATGATATATTCCTGTATTTACTCTTGCGTGAACTCAGATAATTGCCCAATTATGGGTCTGGAGCCCGTTCAGGCTTGAAGCTCTTAAAGGAATTTCATTAATGCTTCATTTGCTGCACAAAAACCCTCTTCAAACTTTACTCATTAACTACAAAGTACAGACATATATAAAATATAACTTAAAAGGCAAAGAGGTGGCCATATTCAGTCATCCTCATTAAATGATTTAAATCATCTGTTCATGCGTGTTTAGCTCTAAATACAGACGTGTAAATGCCAGCAACATGTTCATTTATTATGTGAGTCACCTTCAGCTGTAGCTCCTGTGATTTCAAGGTGTCAGTCTGTATCCAAAGCAGCACCGCTCACAGTTCACCACTCCTCCTTTGCCAACGTCTGTGGCACAGCTCGTCATTACTCGTTTCAGTCAGTTTCAAAGCCATAAGGAAGCTGTGAAGATACAAGACATCAAACACATGTCAGGGCTGTAGCTTAAACATGATTATTTACTAATTTCTTTGACAAAAGAAAACTTTCCCTTCCAATGAGTGGTAGGCCTATAATAAACAGAGAATCATAACTAAACATCAACACTATGTCTTACTTTATATTTTGCCTACTTTACATTATACATCTGTGATGGATCCTGATGCTTAGATAAATATAAAAGAAAAAACAGTTTATTATAATGACTCAGGAGGATGACTGGAAATGAAGGACAATTCAATGCTTTGCCACACGTGGCCGCTGTTTATGACAAGCTATTTAATTTTTTCAAACTTTTTTTTTTTTTTAATAGTTCAGAGAAATGATTAACGTAAAATTACCTTAGCAAAAAAAAAAATTCTCAGCCGATATAACAGTTTTCAGACGGAATTTAGCTCTACGGTCACAAATGTTTGTCTCAGTCATAAACTCTCACATTTAATATTTTATATATTTACGTCGTTTGTTTCCCGGTATTTCATTATACGCTACCGATGTTGTTGTGGTAAATAATAATAATAACTTCATTTTTAATTTCCAGCCTGAAACTATATCTTATATTAGCCTGCTGATCCCTTTAAATAAATAAAAAAAGTAAGGGATAAAAAAAAAAAGAAGATAGATACGGAGCTTCCGGTTCATCTGGTCCGTCAGAAAACTCAGTCCGTGAGAAACGTAGGAAAGGAGGAAGAGGGGTATGGCGACAATGATCGAGGAAAATGGTCCTTCGAGTCATGTATGTATATGTTTAAGTATACAAATCATTATTTTTGAATCATTATTTGCGCTGTTTCTTGAGTCATAACTGGGAGAAAAGGTTTTGATTGAATCGTAGTTCGTCTTTATCAGGGCTTCGGTTGTGACCAGCGTTAGCAAGTGGCTAAGAAAATAGCTCATAAAACTGTTAAACAGTCCAGACTGTCTACATCATTATTTGCATAAACAGCCTTTTAAGCATTTAAATATATATTTGTCTTTCTTCAGAATAAAGTCTCATTTGCGTATTTGACAGCGACTAAAAGCCTAGCCTTGTAGCAAACAGATATGTGTCGCATAATCTGCATCTAAAATATAAATCAATATTATTAGTTTAACATCAATTAAAACGTTTGATGCTGATCACAGGACCTGACTTGCAGTAAAGCATCTAAAACATAAAACTGTATGCAACTCGGCAATTTAAACGTAGGTTATAGCCAGGTATTTTTGACATGGTGGAAATTGACATCTTAAAATGATATCTAGTTTTATTAATGAGTTTATATTATATTAAATCTTTATTTCAGACCCAAGGGGATCCATATCACCATAAAAGCAGAATAAGATAATAAAAACAAAGACAGAATTAAAAAAAAAACACAAAATACAAAGTACAGATAATAACGTTGAGCAAACATCAAGTTTTGTGTTAATTGAGTCTGCTTTACCTTCCTGTCCAGGTGCAGGAGCAGCCTGTAGTGTCCTCCTCCTCCCAGGCCAGGCAGAAGCTGGAGGGGCTCCTCAACAAGAACATGAGGATCCGGATGACGGACGGACGGACCCTGGTCGGTCTGTTCCTCTGCACAGACCGGGACTGCAACGTCATCCTCGGCTCTGCTCAGGAGTTCCTCAAATCCACAGGTTTGACAGCTACTTCTCCATCTTTCCATCTTGTAGACACACTGACAGTGACAAACCCTCTTAGACACTGTCACTCTCACAATATGACATCAGCCATCACAACATACAAGTCAACCTACTCTCAAAACACTCTCCTCTCTTCCTCCACATTTCCTTAGAGACCATGTCCACAGTTTTTTCCCCTTGTCTTAGCAGCCATCGTAGAAATCAAATTAATTATTATAGCTTCAACTGTGCTATAACAAAGTCTTTCTAATGCCGCTTTATCTTAAACACATAACCAGTGAGCCTTCATTAAATCTACATTTAGGGTACGGCAAACAAATAAAATCCTCATCTATGTTTGAAAACATACATGAATAGATTACATATTATGTACATCTGTCTTTGTAGATTTAGTTGCTTTATGGTGCCATTTCAAAACTACTTGTAAAATGTAAAGCTGAGGAGAGAAGTGCTGTGAGGAGAGAAGTGCTGTGAGGACACAGTAGCAATTAGTTTAGGAAGATTATCTGTATTGGATTGTGATGATTTTGTATGATATCGTCCCAACGTGATGCCTTTTTTTTTTTTTTTGCTATTCTCTTCTCATCCAAGTTTCCCATGAGCTTTTGTTGTAACTTAATGTGTTACCCGTGTGTCTTGTGACATCGGGTGAAAACAGCATCAGTGGTTAAAATGGAGCTCAGTCATTCATCATTCAGTAGAAGAGAATAGAAACAAACATCTTTGCATCTTTTCCAATCTTCTCTCCATCTCTTAGTTCCCTGGATTATTACTATTATATTAGGAGGCGGTTTATCAAAGTCAAATACTATTACTTCAGACAGGAGCACATCTCTCATTAAAACCCCTGTCTAACCTGGATTGTCTTTTCTTTCTTTCTTTCTTTCAATCTCATTTTGTTTTTAGACACTTTCTCCCAGGGTGAACCCAGAGTCCTGGGCCTGGCCATGATCCCCGGTCACCACGTGGTCTCCATCGAGGTGGAGGCGGACAGTCTGGAGGACACACAGGGGTTTGGAGCGAACCACTGACGAAGCTCGGCTCCGTTTGGACGACGCTCTCCGGCTCCCGTTCACGTGACTGTGACTCTCATGGAGCCAGATGTTGAAGCTGAGACTGAGTCCGGAGAACATCGGAGGACGACTTCATCGGAGCGTTGTTGTTGTTGTCGTCGTTTGCAGACACACAACTCGACTCCTGCGTCAGGATTCGGGGTTCAACCACGTCCCTCCATGCTTGAAGGAGTGTGTCCGTTCACAGTGACAGTTGTGCAGCACAGAGTATGTGTGTGTGTGCGTGTGTGTGGGCAAACATCAGCTCCCAGGATGATGTTGTGTGTGTGTGTGTGTGTGTGACAAGTTGTGGGAAAGGTGTCTCGGTGCTGTGTGCGGTAAAAGTCTTTGTTACAATGTGTTTTAAAATAAAATGCTGTATTTGAGCCTCGCTGTGTTATTATTACGCTTCACAGAACCTTTAAAAGATAATTAGCACAAATTGGATAGTTTCAATATTTTAATACACTTGAGCATGTCGGCTGATTCAGTTTGGCAACAGAAAAATTGATGCCACTAACAAACAGAAAACCCTAAAAAGAAAATAAAAACAAAAACCCAGAAACAAAAACAGTCCCACTCAGCTGATTTTAAATACAAAGAGCCTGTCACATTGATTCACACAGTTGAGCAGTAGATAGGGTTCAAAGCAGGTACAGTCACTTTTCCTTAAGCTGTTAATGACAAAATAACTTAATTTGTGCTCAAAAAATAGAAAAAAAAAACTTCAAAACAATGTCATCTTAGCTTGTAGTTCATCTGTTCTGTGTCTTTCATGGCAGAAAAAACCCGAGGCCCATTTGCAAAGCTGCACTTTACACCTTCACTGTAATGGTTTGGTTTTCACTCTGTACCTCAGTGCAGCCTGATGGACAAACATTATCCAAACATACTGTTTATGAATTATGAACAGTACGCCTCAGGTTTTCAAGTATAACATTCGACACGTTCAGCGCTTTTTCCTCTGTTAGACCTTTTTTTTTCTTCTTTCCTATGAGGTTACCAGATCAACCACTGAAGACACACTTGGTTTGTTAAGAGTCTTTGAAAACGGCTTTTTTTTTTTTTCTTCAAAAGCCTGCAGTAACAATTCAGGAGTGGAGAACATGTGGAGAGGTTTTTCAAACAAAAAGGTTAAAAGTGCAGGTTTTCAAAGGCATGCTTTGAAATGAGAGAAAAGGAAAACAAAAAAGAAATACTACAGTTGTTGACTCGGTGATCTGTTGCTACGTCTGTGCAATAAATAGAGAACATTTTCAGGTTGTTCTTTTGCTTTGTTTTTAAACGTTTTAACCAACTCTTCAAAAATTTGGTTACATTTATAATATTCGCAGCCTGATATATGGCCAGTTGAAAATATAATATTTCCACCCAAATGCAGAATTCACATATTATTCCAATTAGATAACTGCACAAAACCAACGGCAAAACTCAAAACAACAACCTACCACAGAGCAACTACACCGATTTAAGATCCATAGGATTTCAAAACTTTGACACCCACAAGTTTCATGTATTAGTGCTGAAGTCATCACCTACTCACCGTTAATGTAGAAGCTCAACAACATGTGTCTGCTGATGTCGTTAAAATACAAAAACATTTTGGTTCTCTAGAGTAGAGATGCTTTGACATGGTCAAAAATATAGACTGAGATCAGTAAAGATGTATTTCCTTTGGAGAATACTGCGAGCAGGAAACCAACAAACTGACGGTCGTTTATTTATGTGATGTCCGAGCAGGAGTGACTGCGTTTAAAAAATTGGAGTCTCTTGGTTTCAAAAAAAAAAAATGGCACAAAGAAAGAAATGAGTAATAAGAGCAGACATCCCCCCAAAAAACAGAAGTCCAGTAATAACGGCTTTCAACCTTTCCTAAGGATTTGAAATATTCACACGATACTTAATTTTCTTCGACAGCAGCCACACAGATGGGTCCTTTAGTTTCTGTGGGAAGAAGTCCTGGTTTTTCACTAAAAAGCTCCACTCAAAGGTTCAAGTAGCCCACAAAACTGTGTCCAAGTTAAAGCACAAGTTCTGGAGGAAGACGTCTCCTTGAATCCACCACAGACCTTCCACCCGTGTCCGGAAAAAAAAAAAAAAGTCCCCACCACTTACCCTCAGTGTCCGTAAAATCCTCCCACTGGAGTTCAGTCTAGTTGTACTGGAACTTGAAGTGGAAGCTGCCCCCAGACTCAAAGGGGTTGAAGTGGAAAGGCCAACCTTGCTGTCCTCCGCCTCCGCCTCCACCTTGCTGGTTCTCCGGGTCCAGAGGATCCTCGCCGGCGTCAAACTTCTGCCTCATTTCTGTCAGAAACAATGGGAAGAGTGCAGGGACAAATTTAAGACAGTGAACACACCACATCTGCATTAAAAGATGACAGATGTTTACTAGAATGAAGACACCAAACTAATACACCTTTGATTTTCTTAAAGTTACACTGATTCTCTGAACAGACGATGCTCCATATCAGTGTCTGACTGTAAATTGCTAGAATTAAAAGTATAGCAGCTGATTGAGCCTTTGTAAAGTGCAGTGAAATCTGACTTTTATGTTTTACTTTAATAGCTCTTTTTTGAAAAATAAAAAAAATCAATTTGTGTTAGACATCTGACTAAAGGAATGGTTGACTTTTGGGGGAAAAACTCTAATGTGAGGGGACTGATACTGATCTCATGTCTGTCATGGTGACTTTCCAGGAAATCGTCTGGCACCCTTCAGGTTTTGTGCAAAATAAACAGATTAGATATCACATGTTCATCGATGAGCCTCAGAGATTCTGGAAGTTTGTTTTCATCGTGTTTTGTGGACACAACTAAGCTTTTCTGTTTCCAACTAGACAACCAGCTGCTGGGTGTGGCCTTCATCCTTCAGTATGTCTTGGAAAGAAATGTATGGGGGGAAAAAAATCCACAAATATGTTTCAGTGCTTTTTAATTAGATCATGAAAACATGATTTAATAGTTTGTTATTTCCGGTTTGCCATAGGCCACATTAGAGCTTTTTGGTAATTCTGCTACATCAAGTTATTTAAATGAGAATAATTTGTTCTTTTCAAATGAGCTCAGACTCACTGAAGCACCATCGAACAGGTGGCCACAAGTGAAACAGCTCAGTCGCTGAAAAACACTTCTAACAAGTGTCTGCCTGATTCCTAAAACTGAAACGCAGCTGTCGTGTGTGTGTGTGTGCGCGTGCGTGCGTGTGTGTGTGTAGCTCCTGACCTGGGTCAGTTAGGACCTCTTTAGCTGATGCGATGTCAATAAACCTCTTTTCTGCTTCCTTCTTATCCGACTCCGACTGGAAGTTGTCGGGATGCCACTGCTGTGCCAGCTTCCTGTACGCCTTGATGATTTCCTGCTTGTTGGCATTCCTGAAGATAAAAAAAAAAAGGTTTGTGAGACTCAGCTGGTGTTATTTGCATTATGCAGCGCTGCAGAGTTTGTAGTTTAACTCGGTGGTTACCTATTGACTCCGAGGATCTTGTAGTAGTCTCTCTTGCGAGAAAGTTTGAGCAGCTTCTGAGCTCGTTCCAGTCCTTCTCTGATCTCGTTGCTGTCGCTGTCAAACTCTCTGGCCTCCTGGTAGTCCTCCACCGCTGAGGAGAAACAGACACAAAAACATGTTCAGATAAATCTACTTTTGCCTCTTTGGGAAAGTATGAACCAGTTTCCTGCAGCATACTGTCACTCAGACAGGTGAGTCCCATTACCTTTCTCATAGTCCTGGTTGAGGATGTACGCCTCTGCTCTGTCTCTGAGGACGTTGGCGTTGCGGGGGGTTCTCTGATGAGCCTCTGAGCACATGTCTATCGCCTCATTAGTCTGCTTGATCTAGTGTTGGCAAGAAGCACGAGATGTTTCAGGAGGAAAGCTAAAAGACAAGACTCAAACATGAACCGGTTTGATGCCAGCTGAGGTGGAAAACAATGTAACCTGATATATTTCTTTGCAAACGTCTTGTGGAGCATTTACCACAATGAAAACCAGCCATAACTCATTAGTTTAGTTAAGTTTAATTTAGTTAATTCGTCCTTTCCAGAATAATCATTCTCACAGACCATAGATACAGTACAGAACATATGCTGTGGCAACATATATCCCACAGTCATTCAAAAATACAATCAAATACATTCATACCTACCTACAGTATCACCATCTCTTTAATGTTTTGTTTACTTTGGTTATTGCAGTGGGGATGAAGCTTTTTCTCTCTCACCTTGACGAGGCAGAAGCAGATCCTCTCTTTGGCCAGGTTGGTGTAGTACTCCATGTTAGGCTCCGTTTTCATCACAGATTCATACTTATCAATGGCCTCCTGAAACCTGATGAGTGTACGGAGAGAGGATATCAAACAGGTGATCTCTAGGCAACTGAATCGAGGCAACTGGACTTGCTAGTCTGAAGTCTAGTCTACACGAACTGATGAAGCCACTTGGATAAGGGGCAAAACGTCTTCAAAACAAACACTAAGTCCAGTTGACTTGATTTAACTGCCTAGAGATGCATTTGACCTGGGCAAATGAGAATTTGCACAGACATCAAACAGGTGAATTTCTAATCTGAAATCAACTTGGTAGCTTAGTTTTATGTTGTTTTTTTTAGAGCGTCAGGGAACTAAAGAGCAGAGAGAGCGGTGACATGTGACATTCAGATCAGGAATAGGATTTTAATACATACACATGTGTGCTCAACTCTTCAAACCACCAGAACAAGCATCTACAAACCTTTATTAAACATTCAAAGTGGCAACATTATCTTTTTCAGGTGCCAACGATGGACTGATAGTACTGACCTATCCTCCTGAATGAGCCCTTCTGCCGAGTCCAGCTGCTTGCTGAGTTTTTTCACCTGCTTGTAGTGACCGAAACACTCCTTGTCATCCTGGTCCAGCTTCAGACACTCCCGGATGTGGCTGCGCAGAGAAGGAAGGAGAGGGTGTTTCAACTTACAAACAAATGCTGGAGCTGCTAAGAAGATGAAAATGAGCTGCTATTTTGCATGACGACTTGGTTTGTTTGTTTGTTTGTTTATTCCAGTGTCGAAGCTCACTTGAGGGAGTCGTGGTGCTCTCCGAGCCGGTAGTGCAGCAGGCTGAGCTTCAGGAAGGCGGCACGGTTGTCGTTGCGCAGCCTCGTGGTCGGCGTCAGGTCCTGGATGGCTTTCTGGGGGTCGCCCATTCGGATGAAACAATCCGCACGAAGCTCCCGCGACTCGGGATCCCAGGGAGAGATCTGGAGACAGATGACAACTTTTATACAGAGCAGACAGAAATCTGTAAAAACATTTAACTTGACAATGAAATAAAATAATGTTTTCCCAGCTGTAAAAAAGTTTGAAATAAAAACTGAATCCCATGGATGGGAGCATTTTTTATTACAACAACTGCATAACATCAGGAGTCAGTGCTGACGGAAGCTCCAGCTAAAACAATTCTGATCTTTTATAGGCATAAGTTTGTCGAATATGTTAGCTTGTCTGGCATGTTAGTAAAGGCTGACTCATATGTGCTTTATTTATAGGTATGGTTTGTGTAAATTTACATGAAATGTATTTTGAATGGCAATGGTAAGTTATGGTACTGTACAATGTACTTCCTCCCATTCTTTGTCTGTCTTTAAATGTTCCTAGTACTTGTCATATGGAGTACGTGTCTGAAATAATTAGATAGATAGATAGATAGATAGATAGATAGATAGATAGATAGATAGATAGATTGATAGATTGATAGATTGATAGATTGATTGATTGATTGATTGATTGATTGATTGATAGATAGTAATATCAGCTTCCAAATCACACCCTACCACTATGTTTCTGTAAGAAGCTGACACACACAAACACACACACACCTCTATAACTCTCTCCAGCACGGTGATGGTAGTGCTGTAGTCCCCTTGATGATACGCAGCATGGGCCTCCTCCTGCAGCTCCTCCAGCTCATTCACTTTAACCAGCTGGCTGTGAGCTTCTTCGTGATCTGGAGAGCGCTGCAGCTGTGAAGATAAAAACGTAGATTTCTTCCTTTAGCAACATGTATCATTCCGGGATATCACATATATGAGGGATTTAGGATGCAGCAGTGAACTTACCACTGCATTGAAGTCCTCCTTGGCCTCCTGTGTGTTGCCCTGCTTTAACAGGATATTCCCTCTCTGCAACCTGGCCTGGAAATGGAGGAAGGGGAGGAGACATTATGAGCACATGGACACAAAATAACCAACATCCTTAAAGGGATAGTTCAACATTTTGGCAAATTGGCCCATTGCAATAATCCCTATAGATTTAGGAGTAGGTTTGTTACCTTTAATTGTCGGTGCAAACTGTTTTTAGAACGGTGGAGCAGAGCCGTGAGCTGCTCAGAGCTACGCCACAGAGGCTAATGGGATTTCTTGGTTTCCCTCATCAAACTCATCAAATACACAATCCAACAACTCCAAAACGCTCTGGTAGACAAGTTGTGACCTGCACATTCACCACGCTATGAGATAATAACGTAACGTTACGAGACGGAGTTGTTTTCATGCAAAACCGCTGATGTGCATTTCCGTCGAGGGCAGTTTTTCTGCAAGCAGTCTCTGCATTTGTCTCGAAAACAACTCTGTCTCGTTACGTTCCGTTATTATCTCAAAAATAGCTTGCACCGACAATTAAAGGTAATGAACCTACTGCTAAAACTATAGGGATTATGGCAATGGGCCAATTTGCCAAAATGTTGAATCATCCCTTTAAGACTGATAATAATGTTTCAAGCAGTGTGTGGACAGGTGAGCTTACCGCCAAGAAGTCAGGTTTGAGCTGAATGGCTCTGGCCAGGTCTGGCAGGGCAGATTTGGATTTCCCCATGGCCAGGAACACGGCAGCTCTCTTGTAGTAAGTCAGGTAATTCTTGGAGTCTCCCTCTGCAAAAAAAAATGTAGAGGACACTTCTGTCAAACTACCAAACAGCAACAGGTCTGGCTGCAAATGTCAGCGAGTGGTGAGAATATCAGTGAGTGTGTGTCGGCATGTCTGTGTGTAACCTTACCCACAGCGGAGTGGTAGTGGGACAAGGCTTCAGCCAGTTGACCCGCTGCCAAAAGTTTGCGGCCCATCTCCAAGTGGTGCTCTATCTCGACATGAGTTGCCCCCAAGACACCTGTAACATAAGACTGAGCTCCAGCCTCACTGAAATACACCACTGTAACAGCACTGCAGACTATGATGTAGTGTAATTTTGTTCTTAGACTTCAGCAATGTCTTCACAGTGCAGGCTGTCATCACAAGAGTTACACAAGAACACACAAAGCATGTTGTTTGCATACATCTACATACATCTATTACACAGTCTTTAACCTTAACAGCTGATTCAAAACCTGAAACTATGTACAGACTCTGCTCTGGGCGATGGAGCGATTTATTTTTAGTTATGTTTACATACCAAACACACCAACACTCAGGTACAGTACAATTTACATGCCCTCACTCACGTCATCTGATTGTGTCAGCTGATAGCGACATGATGGCTGCCTGTCACAGAGTGTTTTAGTGTTGAACTAATATTTATAAAATGATAATCATCAACAACATTTCCTAAAGTAGCATCACCCTTCATGTTGCAGCAGACACACTGTACATGTCATGACTTTCCAGTGTAATATCATAACAATAAATAATTATAACTTTGTTTATATAGCACTTTTCAAAACAAAGTTACAATGTTTTTACAACACAAACTGCTATCAGTTTGCTCACAGCTGACCTTACACTATTTAACGTTACGCCCATCTACCTACCTGTTTGTCTAAAACACCTGTGTAAGCTGCCATGGTAATTTTACCTGCTTAGTTTTTACTGAGTGAGATTCAGTTGAAATGTTCATCTCAAACTCAGGCTTACAACCTAAATACCCTTACTGTTATCACATAAAGTCACCTGTATATAAATGTGTGTATGTTTTGCGGAGCCTTCATATAAATGTATGGGAGAGAGGGGTCAGAAATATCAGTGTAATAGTTGATTTATTAAATGCAGAGATATCAGAGGAGTCCCTGATTAATTAATTGGTCTCAGCTGTGGCTCTGGCCTGATGCTGGAGGTAGCTAAAGTAACTTGTGGGGGGGACAGACAGACAGACCCCCCCTCAGGCAGATGTAGGACGAAAGAGGGTGATTTTTAACCTGTGTTTAAGTGTAAAATTGTAGAACAGAATCAACAGATAAAATAAATATTGAAACATTTATATGTAACTGTGTAAATGTTTGGTTTTCCTAACATGTTATGTTTCTGTTTAATGTCCAAACTGGTAAGATTAGCTCGTGTTAATACAGGTGTTTCTGATAAGAAAGGGGGGTGGTGGCTGTTTAACAGGAGCTATGCTGCTCTGTCACTTCACACACACTGCACTTGACTATTTCTTTGACTAATTGACATATTCAAAGCTGTTGCACTTTGCGTTCACTCCCTAATATGCATTTATACAAACAAATTGTTAAAATAAAATAACAACGACGAAGCAGCAGGAGTCTTTTATTTTGGAGGGGCGGGCCAGACTGTAAGCTAACACTCCCGTCACAGCGGTGGACACTTTCTCCCGCTAGCTGAGCTTTAAACATCTGGAAAGGTCTGAAATTGTGTATGAGGAAGGACTTAAAATTGTGTTTTTTTTAATAATAGAGGCAGTCTTACCGTCCAGCTGGATGTCCAGGATGACACACAGCAGTGACAGTGAGCACAGGACCCCGCTGAGCCCCGTCCGCCGACACGACTCCATGACTGAGCTCACTCACTCTTCGCTTCCACGTCGACCGAAAACACCTATTAGTTTCATTGAAGCAGTGATTAATCGTTATTAAATCCTCATCACTTTTGTCTGACAGACTAAAAAAAAGAGAAAAGGGGGGGGCAGCAACCACCAGCGACGGTGTATTTACGATCCCGGTGTGACAGTACTCCGTGTGGAAAGGAGAAACGCCACAGAAAGGTTCCGCTCCTCCTGGGGAAAACAAAATAACCTTCTTCACCGTCAACTTTCTCCCGAAAAACCGGAATAACTGAGATTAACGTGGATTTTAAAAACAGATTATCGGTGAGATAACGGTGGAGAAGCTGAACAACCGGCGACCTAGACACTTTTTTGTAAACGAAACCATTATTGGTCCCCTCCCATCCTGGCCTACATTTCAATGGTTGGTCCACGAACCGCACATCCGCGTTGGTCCGGATACGTGGGCTCCTCTCATTGGAGCCGCTATTTTAACTCTACTGGCTGGCACATCCCCACTTCATATCTGTGTGGACAACAGCGTCACTGCAAGAGATTTCCTCTATAACCAACAAATATAATATTTATTCACTATTCATTGACGATTGGTAGTGTTTAATAAAACAGCTTATCTGGCAGAGCTGAGGCGAACCACATTGTAGGCTATCTCATTTGTCTTGCATCAATATTTGCTTCCAAAATAATGTTTAGTGTAGCCTACTCACATTTTAAAATAAAGACGAAATATGAACACTTTCTTCATTGACTACTGAAACCATATATTTATTTTTTATTTTATTGACATTTCCTCGTGATAACCACTTATTTCCTTATCTTGTTATAATAGTAGGCCTAGGCCTAATAGTAATGAAAAAATAAGTAGTTATCACGAGAAAACAGACTTTGTTATATCAAGATAATGAAATAAGTAGTTAGTAATCACATGTAAACGTAAGATATATAAATATAAGATAAGATAAATAAATAAATGACCATTCTCGCTTTTGTACTTATTCGTAGGCTACCATACTGAATTTATGTGAACACAGATTTGTGCTATCAACCTCTGCACACAGTGCCGTCTGTAGGGAGGGTGACGTCACCTCTGCCAAACTTAAGTCCACCATTTAATTTGTTATTATGATATACTTTATGACTTTATGGTAGACTTGATTTTGGCAGCATCATGCCTCCATACAGATTAATACTGTATTGTCTAACTGCACATTGACTTTGTATGGGGGCCTATTGCTGCAAAAATGAAGTCTACGTTTTTGAGCCATAATTATCATAACACTTTATGATTTCACAGCTTAGTGCAATGCAATAGCAGATACTTTAGAATAAATGAATAATAATAAGTCAGGGAGAACATGTTTTTAACGCAGCCTAATGGGCAGTAGCCACGAAATACGTCTGACCTGATATCATTATCAAGGTCACCCATATCAATACTGATATCCATAATCACAGATTAACACAGTTTTAAAAATGATAATACATGTTTACAATGGGAATTCTCAGCATTAAAGAGACATGCATGCCAAAGCTGCAAATCCTGCAGCATTAAAATTATTGATTGTGCTGTTTCACTTTAAAAAATAAACAGTCAAATATTAACCATGACACATTTTATTGTGCACAATCATAATAAAAAACAAACAGACAAAATAACATCAAAATAAAGATAACTTTTCCTCCACCCTCTTACACAAGTACTATCTATAAAACTGTACAAAAACGACACACAAACATCTGGATCATCACAATTTTGACCTTCCCCTTTTGCAAACAAACGTCGAACAGTGTGCATGCAGATCATCAGATTACAGAATCTCATTCGAAACAAGTGACTTAGTGTAAATGTGTTTGTGCTAACATCATCACAACATAAATAAATCATCACTGCCAGCATATCCTTTAGCATGGTTGTGCATTGCAACAGTGACAGTAGCTCAGCTTTGTACAACTTTTACAACATCAGTGTTAGTATTTCAGTGGCATCATTTTTCACACAATACACATTTGATAATGTGGCTATATACAGTTTCAGTGGTGCTGTGTTACTCCCCATCTGCTGACCCCACACTCAGTCATGGACCAAAAAAACAGCTTAATCTGAGGTGTGGAAAACTGAGCGCTAAGTGCGTCATCAAAAACTGGGGTGATGGAAAAGATTACCTCTGGTATTTCAAAGGGATTTGATCGCCATAGTTCTGTTTTCATATCATATCCTGCTCAAACGTATGCGTTACGGCCATAAGTACTGGCCCCCACGCTTCTGGTTGGAGCAGGTCCAGAATATACGGTCCCTCCTCTGGCTTGATAAGGTAAAGGGCTGCAAAAAAATGGTGAAACCAAAATGTCAGTGATCATTTAGTACATATGTCAACTCCAGGCTTTTTTACAGCAGACATTTTAACTTTAGTAGTAAAAGGTGTCCAAGAGCCACCGTAGTACACATCAGCAGGATCCTAAACATGACGCAGCTAAATGCTATTCAGCTGTGATTAACTGTTTTATTATTTAGGGTGTATTTCACCATAAAACAAATAAATAGATGGTTATGTTCTGTTTTAAGCAGGTTTTTCTGGTGTAATCTGTCTGTGGAGCCCAGCGGTGTCAAACATGCGGCCCGCAGGCCAGACCCAGCCCAGCAGAGGGTCCAATCCGGCCCTCAGGATGAATTTGCCAAGTGTGAAATTACATAGAAGACAGAGGCGGCATAATATTGTTGAAATTGCGCATATTTTTTATCAAGAAATTTTAGCTTGTTCATAATATGTTTTGTAAAAGGATAGCTCATTAACTGTAAACATCCTAATAATGTAGGCTACTGAAACAAAGAGAAAAAAAATCTAAGTTCTTTTTACTTATAGGTTGTCATGCTATTATTTTACTGGTCTGGCCCACTTGAGATCAAATTGTGCTGTATGTGGCCCCTGACCTAAAATGAGTTGGACCCCCCTGGTGTAGGCTCTTCTCCCCCACCACTGGGGGGCGCCAAACTCAGACATTTTCAAATATTTAGTAAGAAGCTTCCAGACACTTCATTGGTTCTCGTCTGACTGAAAATTACTCCAAACCCTTCCACAACAAAGTCCCGATATTTCATTTTTCTCTATTGCACATTTGTTTAATGTAACGTCTGTGACTGGTACGGCTGTTTAACAAGGTGCAACACAGATTGCCAGTTAGGTCAGTGGAGTCATGACTACTCTGATTTGAACTCTTGTCACCAAAGCATTTTTGAAATCACACTTTATTACAATTTTATGATTGTCGTAAACAAAGGGCGTTTCGATGGACGGGCACTATGACTTGCAGCTCTGGATTCATCCCACAAGTGGATTAACAACATGTTTGTTCTCTTAGTTTGTCCTCAACAGGAAAACACAGGCTTGTAAATGATGTTAGATTTGACACATGTCTCCATTTAAAGGAGACTTTTACACACTTTACTGTCAACCTACTGCATATGGAGGAGCTAGAGAGCTGAGATGAATACACTATCAGATTCCATACGAAGGTGACACTGTGTTGTGTTATAGATGGAGACAAAAAGTGACCAAATTGTGAAAAAAAAAGGACTTACTATTTTTCCGCTGTGTTGAATTTGCAGGAGCAGGTGAGGCAGGCTCCTCCTGCGATCCCCAGCACGGCCGAGCACCAGCCGATGTAAAGCCCCTCTCCTATTTCATACCTGCGACACACAGCAGAGCAAAGTGAGCAAACACTCAAGTTAGGCCTCAGCAGTCGTCCCTCCACCACCACCACCAGCACTGTCTTACCTTATCCCGGGGTAGAAAGGGTCGAAGAATTCCTGTGTGATATTGAAGGCGTACCAGGACACTGCCACCATTGTGCACACACCTTTTGATAGAAAAAACATCCTTTAATCAATGAGGACAGGTAGTCAAATCTATTAGGTGTTTCAGCAGGTCATAGGATATTGGAAAATCTTAAGGCTTTTTTTTAAAAAACACATTGGTTTTTCAGTGCATTTTTTTGTTACCTTGAAGTATGAATAAGACCCCAGCAGTGCCGGTGATCCTCCCTTTGAGAACGTAGTTTTCACCTCCTGCCTTTGAGCACTGTACTCCCATCAGGGCCGCCACCAGTCCAAAGGTGCCCAGCACTATGGCTGTGATCATCAGGGCACGAGACGCCTGGACGTAACCTGGAGGTGGCGTGGAAACAAACAAACAGCCACTGAACTCTCAACTCATCTTTTAATAGAAAATACATATTGAAATTGTCCTTTGACAGGTGTTTCATCTTTTTTTCCATATTTGCTTTAAATAAGTTGTCTTTTTCTTGACATACCACTCAGAGCGAGCAGTGAAGGGAACTCCCTGCAGTTGTGAACCCCGGTCGAATCCGTGGCACATGACATCCACAGGTTCTCGTAGATGGTGGAGGTGGTGATGACGTTCCCGTCAACGGTGGAGGTCCTCCAGTAGCGGTTGGGCAGGGCGACCCCCACCAGCACCCAGCCGATGAAGCCCAGGATCAAGGCCACTACTTCCACAATCGGATCCATTCTTCCTCCGCTTTGGTGTATAGTATATCCAGATCTCAGATTTTAAAATTCAAAACTTCTTCTTATTGTTATTAAAAGTCAGGCCTTTGACTTTGTAGAGCCAGTGTGTGTGTGTGAGTGTGAGTGTGTGAAAGAGTGTGTGAGAGAGTGTGTGTGGTGTCTGTTCTACCGCTGCGAGATGTGTTCAGCTCAGCAGATATATATATAATCATTTATATGACTTGCTTTCTCTCCTCCCCCTAACTCTCTCTCTCTTTCTCACACACACACGCATACACACACACGTTCCTCTTCTCCTTCTTCTTTTTTTTTTTTTTTTGCTTTTTACACCCCTGAAACTGAACAGGTGTTTATCGGCTCTCTCAGGGTCCAATGGTCATATGTCGCTCTAAATGACACTACACTGTTTATGCTTTGTGGTTTGTTTTTGAGACATATTTAAACACGTATTGGCCTTTTATTCAATTTTTAATGCATCTTTTCGCATATGATTAGTCAATTTTGATCTCTTTTATGAGAAAATAATTAAAAAAAACACTTTATTATCAGTTTTTTTTGTGATGGATCTATGTGAAAAATTTTGGTTTTGACTTTATCCCAAAGTTTCATTAGATTTATGCTGCGTTCCAGGCAACCCGTAACTCGTGTTTTTCCCGACCTGTAACCCGTGAAAGTGCAATGGAACGGCAGTCAAACTTCCCACCCGTGAACTCGCACCAGATCGATGTAGCCTACTCTAGTTCCTTCTTTTTGAATGCTTCTAACTTGAACCTTGTTAGTTTTATTGTTTTGGTTTGAATACCTCAAGGCCAAAAGACACAAGGTCACCGAGAGTCACGCCCAGCACTTTATAACATTTGGTGAGATGTCAACTGGTTTAATTTAAAGGACCAGAGACAAAAAATAAGGTCTGAAGTTACCAACTTCCTCCTGCTTCGTTGTGTTTGTATGTCTTCATTAATAATCCCCTCTCTGATAACTGCTGGGTCAGTGTTGCCAAACCCGGGTCAGTGGGAGTACACCGAGTTCACCCCGCTGATAATATGAAGCTAAATCTTAACCTGCATCTCAAGACAAAAGCCAGCGAGTGTGGTGGAGACGAGGGGATTTGACTCATTTACGTAAAAGGGTCAAGAGTGAAGTCCCAGAAATAGACACAGAAACAGCAGATAAACCTGAAGCCGGGTCGATGATCGCTTCTCTGTAAGGAAGCGACAGGTGTTTGCAAAGGAAAGTCTGATGACTGTAAATCAATGGCAGTGACACAGCAAGGGTTGTAAAAAATTAAACCAAATATTCTAATCTATATTTAACGTTGAGAAAGAGGCGACGACAATTACTCAGCACAATGGGGTTACATCCTTCTTCCTATCGTGTATTTTTCTTAAACGGAGAGTTTAATGGAGATAAATGTGTGTGAATGAGGTAATAAGAGTCTGGTGATGCTGAGCAAGGATCAGCGACGAAATAAAGAGATTACAGTGAATGTCACCATGGAAGAAAACAAAGACGGGTACAAAACATGTTGTAGTTCTTTTTTATCTCGTACAAGGAGTTATTATCTTGCTGCTAAAATGTAGTTAGCTGTGCACTTTTCAAACAGATGTCATACAGGATGGGTTTGACACAGTAAATGATGGCTTTCTTGGTCTTTAAGTTTCTCTTATTGCCTCTTTTATTTAATTATTTTTTTAAACTGTGTGTTATTGGGTTTTTCCCCCCTTAAAATTTTGCTTTAAAAAGTTTGCATTCTCAGAGAAATACATATAAACACCATGGACATGTGGAGTAATTTTTCGGTCTTGAACAACTGAGTCCTATCTTGAAAATATTCATTTCGAGGATCAACCTTGTGTTTTTTTTCCATCTTTTTGTTAAAACAAAGGCAGAAAATCTAGCCTCACTCGCCTCGTCTGTCTGGCCTCCATCTGAGGTGTCCTGACAACCAGATCCTGCTCCACTATAAACGTCTCATTTTATGGCCGAGCTGTTTGCAGAACTCATTGTTTTTACGGCTCACTTTGGCTGAGGATTGGTTGCTGGGAGTTTGTGTTGTTGGATGCAAATTTCATGTTGGCTTTGTCTATAAAAACAAAACTTTATGTGATTTTTTTTTCTCAGGTGAAACTTTGAAAGAAGGCCGTAACTTCTTCAGGAGCTTCCTAGGGGGGGAAAAGTAATTAAAACATGATAGTGAGACAACCTCAACACTAACACTAGCCCAACAGAGGGAAACATAATAAAAGAAGATGTGTCTGCTGCTTTATTTACGATTAAAATATTGAAATTGTAGATGCTGTTGTAAGAGATAGGGGTCATTTGTATCCACTTTGGAGTCCAGACTTTAATTAAATTGATTGATGATGTGGGAAGGGTGTGTTCAGGTGTCATATAACATGGGTGATAGGCGTCATTATTGAAAATGAAATCTTGATAATGACCTGTCAGTAATAGTCCTTCAACACCTGTTCCTCTGATTGAAACTACAGTCAAAATTATTTACATCAACTCAAAAATTAGGCAGATTTTTATGTTAATGAGTTCTATAGATCTAAAAGCCCAAAAGTAACTATAAAAATGTTGGAGTGAAGTTGACTTAGAGGTGTAATGTAGTTTTTTTTTTGAGTAAGCAGTCATCAATGATTCTATTTTATAAAGAGTTCAGCCCAGGAGGACGGATGTTTCATGGTCGACAGGAAGACGATACGAAGGTTAAAAACCATTAACAGGATCTATTTGTGCTCCTCAAGGCCACAATCAACGACAGTGAAAACCTCAGACGTGACTCAGTGACGATGAAAAAGGTATTTTCTTATCTCGTCAAGCCAACAGATAATCTGCACATGAAATCTACAGTGCGATACGTTCGATAGGAAGATGGGACGAGCTGATTAAAGCCATGATGAAACCTCGTGTGCACGTTTTTAAGAGTCACAATGAACTGTTGTTCCTCTGGATTATAGAATAACTTCAAATTACATCTGATGACATGTCAGGGTGTATCTTCACCTACACACCATGTTCCCGGATGGATTGTCTTCCTGCGTGTTGATTACACATTAATATCCCTCAGACAAGCGGATGGTCACTGAACATTGGCCCTTGTAACTGAAACTCACTGAAGCTGATCTGAATTACACTAGCTTTGATGAATGATTGATGTCTCAGTGGGTTTGAACTGTGCACATGAAGAGTCTGGAGCCACTTCTGACGTCGGCCGGGGTTCAAATGCTGCTCGAATCAGTTTTTTTTGGAGGGGGGACTTCAAACTCTCCCTCGTGTCTGCTTTTCTCTTTGCGTTTACCCACTCGATCGCCTCTTTCGCACCAAACAAGATGATTGTTTTCACTGATATGTCCCTGTGGAGTTTCGGTCCTGTCAGGTGGGTTAATGAGTAACAGCCCACTTGGGTGATAACGCCACACACACACACACACACAACTGATAGCCTCAATAAGCCTTCCCATTGTAAAAAAAAAAAAAAAAAATGTTGCCGCCGACTTAAATCTCCCCCAGGGGTCAAAATGTGAGGATGATCGAGTGAACTAGGCCAGGCACGTTTTGGTCCAAATGTGCACGTCTCAGTCGTCCTGTTGAAAGACTTCAACACGTAGCTAATGTTCATAATATCTAACACTTTCCACCAAACCTTCACCGTAAGTTTAATAAAGTCTAAGAGTCAATAAATGACGTTGATAAGACTGAACTTTGCTCGATCAATAAAAGAAATTAACTTTGGTACAGATCAGGTGCAGGCTTACAGAAGAGGAAGATTAGTTTCCTGGTCTTTCACAACAGTAATAAACACCAGACACACTTTGAATTGCATTTGGATGCATATGTATGCAGAGGATGTTAAACAGTCAGCTTATGTAAAGTGATTGCTAATTAGGTCATTTCCTATGATTAACCTTCATCAATTTACAGTATGTTTATTTCACATGAACACTCTCGAGCCTCCATATAAACAAAGTTTATTTTGGTGTTGAGATCAGGAAAATCAGTTTTGCAATCCATTATCATTACTACGGGGACGTCCTGTAATCACAATGTGCTTATTTCACTCTAAAAGTACATTATGTTGTTTCCTGTTCACTGTGTTTATCACAGGACATACATATTGTAAATGTCATCAGTGTGTATTTGTGTCTGTGTGTGTTAAAGTGCTCACAAGACAAGAAAGAGAAAGATGTCCCACAATCAAAACACTCACTGACACTCTTGATAAAGATGTTAATTAAAGGCTGATTCTAGATCAGATTTTTTTTTTTTTTTTTTTACCACTTCGAACTTTCATTTTGAAATTCCAAGGGGAAATAATGAACTTTTCACTACTACTACTAGATTTATTTGAAAAATACTACTTATTATCAATATCTAACATATGAAGAGTTAATAAATTACAGTGCCTTATTATAAACTACACTTAACAGCATATACCTACAGCCACATCTGACACAACAGGTCAATTATCTGATCGACAGAAAATTTACATTTCATGGTCGCAGCTTCACAAATATGAGAATTTGCTGCTTTTCTATGTAATTAATTCAGTTTTATTCCAACTATTAGCTGGACCAAACAGGTAGTGTAAATATGTCACCTTGTAAATATGTAACCGGTGGCCTATTAACAGCCTGATTGCTTCTGGTATTCATTAGTTTATCAGTATCTGTGTGGCTTTGTTCGTTTGTAGGTGTTGTCATGTTCCAATTGTACTCAGCCCCCTGGAAAAAGATATACATACCTGTGTGTGTGTGTGTGTGTAGCTCCTATTGATGTCAGAGCTTGACAATAACTTCCTGACATCTCCTCTTATTTTGAAATCATTTTATTATTTTAACAAGATGGAAAACACAAGTCATTAAATGCAGCACGGATAAATGCAAATTACATGACTAAATGTATTTATTTCAATTGCGTTGCCACCCTTATGTTAAAGTTGTGTTCAGAACAAATGAGAAGAAAGCTCTCGTCCAAAATAAATGCAAACATCTGTTCTCCGGCCTCACAGCAACATCTGGACTTACAGTTGTCCAAGAGCAGAGTCACTGCAACTCACCAGTAAACAAACGACTCTGTCCCTTTTGGCAAAACAAGCTCCACTTCCTACTGCACCTGTAACACTTTCCTTTACAATTGTTGATGTCAAAAATAATGAAAACGACAGTCACAGAGCCACAACTGTACCTTTACAACTTTTTTTTTCTTTTTCTTACAAAATGTTAATTTCAACTCCAGATATTTAGGTTCAGGTGCATCCTAACTAATAAATTAAATAAAATTCAGCTGCACCGTATCTACTCTAAGTTATTTACAGAGTTAATATGAAAGTGCCATGCTATAGTGTGGGAGGATAACAGACTTATGTCATGAATATAGTGAATTTCAACCCTGTTGTTACATGAAAGCAGGTTAATCACTGGCTTAATTTCAACCCTTTAATAAGCTCCAGTAAATATTAAAAAACGCCAAACCAAAATGTTACATCCTTCAAAGCTTCTCCACACAAGCTTTAATTTGTTTGTTTTTTTATGCAAGGGCAGGATCAGTGTGTCAGTCCAGCAAAAATGAAGACGCATCACGTCTCATGTCCGAGTTAGGATTTGGCCGCTCCCTTTGACACCGCCAAGCCGATGAGTCCCGCTAAGCCTGCAACGCCCAGCCCGATTCCCCCGACGATCGCCATGCCAACCAGGCCGTCTAATGGATAACAGATGAATGTCAAAATGAAGATGTTTGTTTTCACTCCACAAAAAAAAAAAGGTCAAATAATATAAACAAATGTAATCTCTTTTACCTTTCTTCAAAGCCTTGTCGATGAGCTTCTCCAGCTCCAGAGCCTGTTTGTTCCCCGGCTCGTTCTTCAGAAGAGTCCGGATGTACTTCAGGGCTTTTTCATATTCCTGGAGGAAGAACAGGGAATGGGAAAAAGAAAGTACTCTGTGACAGGTGATAATAGGTGAGGGCTGCAAAGTTACACACAGGTGTGAAACTCAAGATACAAGCAACAAATCCACATATTTAAATAATGCCAGAATTTGTAAATACAATGAATTTACTAACTTTGAGTCTGTAGTTGGCCACGGCAAGGTAGAACAGGAAGTCCCGGGAGTCGTCCTTAGATGATTTTTGAACAAGCTCTTCACAACAAAAGTAATATTGATTCAAACAATGGAAGTTGGAAAAACACAGGCTAATATGTCACAGTAATATTCACTTAGTAAAACATGAAACTATCAAACCTCTCACCTGACAATATCATACAATGTTATGGTTAGAAGAGCAATACTGACCAATAAATAGTACTGAATTATGTAACCACACCTTAGCACAGAACATATCAGTAGTGCTATATAATTAAATAAAGATAATTTATTGGAACCTTTGTTTGTTTTTTCAGCTGTAAAATGTCCCATGAAATATCACAATTCATAAAGAAACATATTTAAAAGATATGTATTGAAAGAATTGAATCAAACTACAGGTTTATGTTAATTATCTTCCAACAGATTTGATTATTTGATTTTTAAAGCCTGTAAAACATCAGCATAATCAATAACACCTTCAATAATAATAGTAATGTCATAACAACAACAAAAATGTTTTAACTTACCTTCTAAGAGCACGATGCCCTTCTTAATGTCCTCTGAGTATTTACTCCTGATCAGACACCAGGCATATTCAAACTTTGTTTCTTTGGACACAGCTCCCTTCACCAGCTCAGCGTTGTACTTCTTCTCAAATTTCTGCCATCAAAGACAAATACACTGTTACCGAGACATTTCACTTCAGGCATCAAGCGACAGTTCATTTACTGTGACATTTAACTTCATCATCGTGTTCAGACAACAAGTGAAACCGAAACAACGTAGTTTGCCAACACCACATTAAAATTAAACCATCACTCACAGCGTATTTTTAGTTCTATTAGTTATATCTGGCTGTATTGTCGACGCTTATAAAAACATCGTGACTAGTTTGTCATCATAAACATGATCATTAGCATTAGCAGCTAAGTGACGCGACTACGTACGTCTCTCTGTACGTCCTATTATCGTTCACGTTTCAGCGTCTACCAACGACACGGACGAGAAGAGAGCCTCTGCGTGAGTCTATCTTTGAGTTAACGTGTGTGTTTGATCAAGGTAAGAGGTTTATTAAAGAGAAAACTTACCAGAAGGTCCTCAGGAGCTACCACATCACTCAGGACAGCCTCCATGTTTCCGGAAACAGAATAGAGCCCCGCCCACTTTTATCACATGATGTAACAATTGGGCCACGTCATTTTTGACGTTCTCTACGTCTTTTGTGTATTCTTCATTACATTTCATTTGTATTTTGACTACAATAACCAATGGTGTTGTATATTTGCACAATTTTCAAAATTATCATTGTTATTTTATTTTATTTTTTATCTTTTATTTTTTGTTTATTTGTGTTAGGCATATTTGCTGTTATCCCAGCACATTACTAATGTCATCTCATACTAATCCTAATACTCATACTAACACTAACACTAACACTAACAAGCTTACAACTACAACTAATGCTACTTTTATTACTGCTAGACTAATACTAAATACCCATAGGCTCACTAATACTAATACTAGCTTGCTACAAATGATACTAATGCAACACAAAAACAATTAAACGCATGTTTTGTGGGAAAAAATACTTTTTTATTGTAAATTCAAGTGATGTTTGATTTCAAGTTTGTTTTTGTTTTTTTGCTGTGAATCAACTCAAAATGCAAGGAATGATGAGGTGTTGGTATTACTGAATTACTTTCCGAGGTGTGCAGGCGAAAAAGCCAGAGGCAACAGTTCATTCAGGCTGGTTTCTTTGTAAGATCCATCTGGCTTGGTCAAGTACACTGTCCAGTCTGATCCGAACTGGTGAGAGAGAAATGAAAAGAAAGAGTTGAAGACCTTTTAATACCTTTATACCTCCACACTGTTGCGTATTGATAGGCCTAGCAATTTCATTGTCATACTGAGCAGAAATGAAAGCATAATGGGAAACTGAATCCTAAAAATGAACATGAACTGGAAACAAAAAAGGTCAAAAAATGCATGAATGGATTCATAAAATAAACCACGAGTGGTTCAGAAAGTGTAAACGAGTCAAAGAGTAACACCAATTTAATTTACTGATCAAGTTGTTCTCTATGAGGAAGTTACAACATTTTATAAGCTTGGGTTATTACCATTGTTTGACTTGCTTATAAAATACAGTGCTGTTTGTTTACACACAGACACAATTAGCTTCAATTTCTGAGGAAGTGTTTGTCAGGGAAGAGTTAGCGTTCCAGTGTATCTCACACAGTAATCACAGGATAATGGTTATCTATGTTGGTCATAAAGGAGCTGTCTCACCTCCATAAGAACCTGCCGACATGCTCCACACGGCCCGACAAAACGGTCTTTGATGTCACTACACAGAGGGAAAGGGTGAATGCATGAGAGGATGTGGCACGTGAGGGTCTTAATGTGTTGTCAGTGTCCTTATGCTGGGCCTCACCATGTCACGGCGATGGCTGTGAACTTTCTGTGTCCTTCCACCACAGCTTTCTGAACGGCTGCCCGCTCGGCGCACACTGTCAGACCATAGGAGGCGTTCTCCACATTACAGCCTGGAGATACAGTAATATTAGACTATTTCACAGTGGAAGAAGAGATCTACTTGATTTAATAACTATTATTTGGTGAGTTGTATACTTTCCTTGTTTGATGTACATGAGACTAATTTGTTCACTTTTACAAAACCAATTTGCAATGCCTGTTATTACCATGTAAATATTGATTGCTTATTATATTAAGGAGGACACACTGCTGGTGGATGTATGTAACTTTTAGATATTTATTCACCTGACTATAGTTCACCTATATTCCTTGTTTCACCCTCTTAAATAGCCAATAATTAGTACATATAGAGAGAGAGATGACCAAAATACAAATTCAGTGTAGTGAGACAGAAACTGTGGCCAAAACATTAAAGCTACTGTGATTTTTTTTTTTTTTTTTTTTTACTTTGAAATTGTAGAATTCTTGCATTGTTATTATGGTTCGTGCTCTGAAAAAAACTAAAGTAGAAACTGAGAAACCGCCTGTTGGGTCATTACCTTTGATTATGACGCCATCTGCTGTTAAAACGGCGGCACCGACAGGGAACTGGCTGTAGGGACAGTATGCCCTGTCCCGGGCCTGAAGGCAACTTGAAACGAGCTCGTTAACTTTATCTGCGCATTACAGGAAACACGGAGTTTAGTAAATAGTTAGCCAACATGATTAAGGACGATGAGCTGTGATAACACACGTTTTACGGACACATTTGGAGACAGTGTCTGACAGAGACGTGGACTTGCCTGTCATTGCAGCAGACGACTGTCCGGACAGTTTTTTGCCACAAATATGCGACAGTCCCGTTACTTTTTGTAACTTTTCTTTTGAGTCAGAACCGCTGTTTCCTGAATCAGCGAGCGCGAGAGAGAGCAGCAGGGGGGAGGTTGACCACAGCTGCACGCGCATTGTTTACTCTCACGTCATTGGCTGGTTGGACCCGGCGTCATCGACCAGACTCGGGGAGCGACTCTGACCTAAGACAGGACCAGACTTCTGTCCAAATATCTCGCGAGAAAAGAGGGCTCACAAAACCACAGCACCTTTTAAATAAATTAACTTTAACTTTGTATCACATGGCATATAGCTAATTAAAAAAAATATTTATGTTTATTGATACAATTTTATACCACACATATTACACATAAAATACAGGTTATAGTCCAATATTACATTGGTGCATTGCTAATATAATCAATATTATGTTTAATATTTTAATAACTATGCTTTAGGAAATGTATACATGTATAAAGTAAAAAACAAAAACAAAATAATAAACAAGAAGACAATATCAATAAGTAGGCTAAGTCATAGCTAAACTGTTACAGATTATTGCACAGCATCCTGAGATCAATAGTTAACACATACATGGAATAACACATGTATAAACATTTATAAAAAGGGACATTAAAGTTTGGACTTGATCCATCACTGTATTAATCCACATCTGAAAATAGTCCAAAATACACAACATATCAAATATCTATTTACCCGCCACACCCCAAGTTACAATACAAGTCAAAATATAAAGTGACTGAGCTTTATAATCAAAGTGTGTAATGGAAGCACTTAAACCTCACAGATAATCATTTGCAGTGCAACTGTCCTCCATCCTTTCTTCAAACTTGCCTGTAAAAGTCTCTGTTTGTTGGCGCAGGTCTCGCCACCACATAACAGACCAGTCCCCTGCAGAATTGGGCCAGAGAGCAACAAAACGCAAAGACCTCCCACACTACGTTCCAGAAAGTAAAGGTGTACAGCGTTTTATTGCAGTAAAGACCGTCAGCTGCTGTGGGATCGTAGTTGGGCTGATAAACCGAAAAGACCCACACGACACCTGTAGGAGCAAGGAAAGGAAAGGGTACAGAAACATTTAGATGTAAAATCAATTTAAAAAATAACTGAAAGAAACGAAAAGTGTTTGAGAATTTTATCCTCACCTGCAAGGATCCAGATGTGTGCATACAGGATTATTACAAACAGCACAAAGGCTTTGCAACCCTTGGGGTGCTCCTTTGGCTGAGCTGCGTCACTTTCACAGGGCAAAGTCACAAAGGGAATCATCAACAAAGGCACCAGAGTCAGTCCTAACAGGAAGTTGGGTATGTTAGGCTGCTGAGGGCAATCCTTGAAATATACAGCACCTAAGAACACATACAGCAGTGAGAACAACACACCTGTGGACTGTTGAAAGACAACCATGTTAAAGGAGGAGCATACTGACCAAAGATGAACCGTATCAGAGCTACGATGACTGATGCTACTGTGGCTTCAACTAGAGAGAAGAGATAATAATGCCACATTAATTGCATATTCATTTTATTACCTAATCCTTCATTGTATATTAAGGATTGTTGTATTATATATGCTCACCTGTTAGTCTTGGGGGTCTGGGTGGTGGAGGTTCAAGGTGAAACCTCCACACAGCTCCCACAGTTACTGCCAGTGGGGGTCCTGCAGATGGGGCTACAGAGCAAACAACCTGGAGTTATTCTCCTATGGTTTCTACACTTCATGAAATACAGTGTGATATCAATAAGACTAAGTCAGTGGGGTCCGAAATCACATCTCGTTCGATGCTTTTCATCATTAATTTGTGTCTTAATCATTATCAGAGTAATGAGTGAAGTTTACTGTTCACAAACTGAAATACAAAATACTCCGGTAAGAACAAACATTCACTAATGTACAAAATAAATGTGGGTAATGGCTTGAATTACATAACCAGTAGTACTATCAAAGAATTAAATGCACCTATACATGTGTACGTTGCCCTTGCCCCAGTATTAACCAAACCAAATAACCAGCCCTGTTTATTCTCACATTTTGTTTTTCATTAGCAAACCAAAAGTGAAACAGGTGCAGCAGGTGCAGCCAACTCTCACGCTGTACAATCATACCATCAGACTATTTTGCTGCAATAATGTCAGATTTTTATTTTAATCAAAGCATTAGCCCCAATACCAAACAGTTTGACAACATTATGTCAATAAATGTGAAATGGTGAACTTCTCATCTTTAACCCAAGTAGCATACTTCATAGGGTTCAATATTTGGTTTTACCACAGATTATCTGAAATGCCTGCATTTATTTAGTTAATATATTTGTATTACATTTATAAAAGAACAAACTTACCTGCCATCAGCTCTGAATAAGTGTCCTCTCTCCAAGTGCTTCGTCAAATGACTTAGCTTGTGCACTTCTAGAGGCTTTTATCGGAAACCCAGGGGATTTCTTGAAGATCGCTTGACACTGTATTTGGCATCAAACAGGAAGGGCCAGTTGGTGGAATGGCACATCACGGGTTTGTTAAAAAGTAAACCATAACACAGAAAGTGAAAGAGTGTTGTCACAGGACTCTTATTTACTGAAAGTTTCATATCCGTTTAAATCATTGTCCATGACATACTGTAGGGTAGGGTATGTGCGTACTTATGGAAATCAAGGATGAAAGTTTCTACAACTTTTATCTTGTTAAGTCAGAATGCATTTTAAGGTGTTAGAGGCGAGCAACATGGAAATTGCTGACATAATTTTTATTAGTATTATTTTAATGAGCTATCAATCAAGCTAATTAGTGGGAAGTTGATAAGCACCATGACAGTATACCTGGAGAGCATGATTCAAATCACTTTCTATTGTGTAATTGGTGTTGCATAGCAGCAGAGTGTCCCTTAAAAAAACAAATACATGCAACTACACAGAAGTGCTACAAATTTAGAAAACAGTTGAATCGACTTAACAATGCAGGCACTACACAAAAAAACTCACAACACAACAGAAGTGATTTTGGTGACATAAACATTGATGGTACATTCATAAAGACGGCTATTGGAAAATAAGGTGAGTCTCTTTTGGTTATTACATCATCAGTATCACATGTTTGCTAGCTGTACTGTAGGCCTTAGTTGAGTCGGTCCGAAAACACTTGCGTTGTGTTGTGAGTTTTTGCAGTGCGTGCTAATTCATTAAGGTGTTTTCTAAATTTGTGGCAGGTTTGTGTCTTTGCATGCTCTCTAAGTTGCAGCAAATTGAGTTCTCAGGGCCGTACCATAGTCTTTTGAGGGTCATAAGGATCTGACGGGGCAGTCTTGTTGATAAAATGTTCCAGTAAATATCAAACCTATGTTGTTATTATTCTGGAAAAAAAGAGAGATGTTTGTTTCTACTATGGATGAAGAAATGTATATATGTAACAGATTGTGTTATTTTGTCAGATAAACAGCCCCCCTCCCCCCATATTTCTTTAACATTAACTTGATGCAGCATATGATTTAAATATGATTCAATTAAATTGCACCTCACACTCAACCAGTTGGCGGTTAGTTACTGACAAAGTTTTTATTAAACCATCTCAATGACCAAGCCTTGTCCTTTGTTTGCAGAGGGCCATAAATAGAATAAACAGACTGATATCATCATCAGCAGGTATCAAAGGGCGTCCAGCTGCATGACAGGGGCCCCGACACCACCGCGTTTGAACTTCTATGTCCGGGTGGCCACTCACTGACGTCATGCATTCCCTAAGCTTTACTCTATAACCTCATGCATCATTTCTAAATGTCCTAACAGGGAGGAGTGGGGTATTTTCTGACCCCTTAGAGGAGTTCCCCTCTTTATCTGAGATCAATAAAAGGAAATACTCAGGTTTGAAATCATATTGGAGGCGGCCTCAGCATTACTTGGCCTTTGTTCCCTCTCTCCTTCCTGCTCTAACTGTCACTGGCCGTGTTTGACTTTCACAGTGAGAGAGGGTGAGCGCCGGTCACTAGTGAGTTTCGCCTCCCTTTTTCGACTGACGTTTAAGAAGCAGGTGAGACACAGGGAGTGACCAGTAGACAAGAAGAGGGAGCAGTTAGAGGAAGAAGAAGACCAGAAAGGTAAAATAATGTGCTGTACGGGGAAGTGCGCCCGCCTGGTGGGCCTGATCCTGCTGCCCTCAGCCTTCATCTGCATGATCTCCAACCTGCTGCTGTTCTTCCCCGACGGGAACAGACTGGACAATAACCAGATCTCCTTCGAGGTCTGGCTCATGGGGGGGCTCATCGGAGGAGGACTCTTTGTGAGTAACTGATCACGATCTGTGAACATCCTCAGAGTCCGGCCTGAAGTTTTTATTGTAGCTTTTATTGGGTTTTTCAGTCATTAACTCAGCAGCTTCGGTAAACCTGTAAAATGTAATGTTTGCTTTCCTTGAGTTTTATTGAATCTAACTGTTTTTGAGGGAATGACTGCAGAAGTATTTTTAGAGGAATAAGAGAATTGTATCTTATTAGATTACATTTAGGTTTTAACTGCTTTCTATTTTTGTTTGAACTCCTGAACTGTCTGGGGTTTCACTTCATGTGGACTATGATTATTTCATAGATTAGACTCCTCTGTGTATAGGTTGTTATTTAAAAGGCCCATTGAGTGGCAAAATGAAGAGATGACTGTATATGCAGGATATCAAGAATATTCCATTTGATATTATAATACAGTCCTATAAAAATAAACAAATTCACACTGAATAATAAACTCAAACACAATTTCACTTTTAAACAAGCATTCACTTTTCTATTCCACTCTAGTTAAGAGGGAAGTAATTTACTTTTTTACTCCACTACATTTAATTCATTACTTTACAGTTAAAGATGACATAAGAATTTATAAAATATGATGCGTTACGGCAGATTAGGATACATAACATATATAAAATAGATCAATTGAGCTCTATACCTCATCCAAATCTTAGATTAGAACACTTAAGTATCTAATGTATAGTAGTTTAATAATAATTTTTACTTTAGATCCATTTTGTTGAGAGTCTTTTAGTGTTACGTGGCAAAAACATTGTCTGATCTTGTATATTACTTAACGATGGACAAATGTCTGATTGTGCGAATTGCCGCTCACGTTATCTTGAAACTTTGGCGGGTCCAATAATAAATCATCAATATTTAATCTCACGAATGAATCAGAGAGACCTTTGACTCCGGTGGAAGGGCAGGTCTTTATAGCAGGGGTATTACAGTCTGGAACAGCAACAGGGAGATCTCCCACCCAGAGCCGGCCCAAGGCATAAGCAAACTAAGCACCTGCTTGGGGCCCCGTGCCTATTGGGGGGCCCCCAAAAGGCACGTAACTTTTTTAAATTGTAGTGCGTAACTTTTGTCGATCCTTAGAGAGACTCTGCGTAATTACAAAAAACTTTAATTATTGTTGCATTTCAAATTGTTGTTGCACTTTTCTGTTGCAGTATATTCAAAACCAAAATTTTTAAAAAGCAGATGATGTGTTTACAGTAAATGCATTGTCTGTTGGTTTATTTTGTTACTTTTAGTCGACCTACCTAGGTGACATTCAGTATCCCAGTGCTATATCAATTTAAATACTAAATGTAAATCAACCGCAGGCTACACTTTTAGCTAAATTTGGTGCCATTTCAGAATAAAAACCATAAAGGATATGATGATTCATGATGACAGATTAGAAAAATGAAATAGTATTATTGGCAGTAATAGAGGGCACCAAAATAAAGATTTTGCTTAGGGCCCCATGGAGGCTTGGGCCGGCCCTGCTCCCACCTCTGTCATGGAGGATGACACTGGCTGCTGGGACCAGAGAGAAACACTCGATTCAGGATTCACAAATATTTGCTTTAAGAGATAAGAGAACACATGCACACACAAATGTAAATGCAAATGTACGGGAAGATGTGTGTGCAAACTTTTGCCTACACAAACACACACACACACATTAGATACTTTCATGCAGCATATAAATAAACTAAAACTGTTTCCCCGATCAATGAGGAATTTGTTTTTTCTATTCACTTTTTTTTTTTTCTCCAGATGCTGTGCCCGAGCTGTTCAGCCATCAGGGCCGGGGGCAAGGGTTGCTGCGGAACAGGTTGCTGTGGCAACCGTTGCCGGGTGAGTGAAGTCCTTTGAAAGATTTTAATATACGCTCGGTTGTCAGGGCCGGACTGATAATGATGGGCAGTGAGTGACAGAAGGTGAAGCGGAGGACAAATTATCGTGTTTATTTAATCAGCAATACACCATGTGGACAGTGTGCTCATGTTATTATAGTAATATATTTACTGTCCTGGGGAAGGTGCTATATGTACTTCCACTTTTTACAGCTATATATTAAAGATATTATTAAGTTTTGGTAAATATGTTTTGCAGAAGTAGATAATTCAGAAATCGTCCCCTGTTATTTATAATCAAGAAACCACTTTGTATCTTATTCAACTAGAACCATGTGTTATGTACAAATGAAACATTAACACGTTGAATAGATTGATTGTGAAGCTGTGACGTCATTTTTAGCCAAAATAAAATACTAGAGTTCATAAATGTAAGCATACTTGAAGTAATATACTGTAGGAACCTTGAAAAGATTTTTGACGAAGCAGTGTTATAAGAAAATGTAAACATGCAAGAACCACCTGAAGAGTTTGATCCAGATCACTCTCTATTGTGTAATTAGTGTTGCATAGTACCAAACTACGGTGGCCTTGAGAGCTCAATGCACTGCAACTAAAGAAAACACAAGCCATTTTTTTAATGAATGTACTATTTTATCTTATTTATTTCTGTTTATAGAAATGTCTGTTTTTAGATTGTGCCCATTCCTTGCTTTCATATTTGTTTACTTTTTATCTGGGACCTGCAGGTACAGATTTCGTTCTGTCATGTTTAACATGTGGAATGACAATAAAAGACTTTGACTTTGACTTTGAAACGCTCAACAAATTCAGAAAACTTCATCAGTTTGATATCAGAATCTCACAACATAACAGAAAAACAAAACAGTGACGGACTGAGGCTGAGCTCACTGTTTTGTGTGTGTGTATTTGGTGTTAAGTCTTAAACATTAGAAAAGAAAGGAAGAAAAGAAGGGATGAGAAGCCGTGAGGGCTTTTTTGGACTAGACGAAATAATAAAGTGCTGTGCTGTGATCTCATCTTTCCTCCAGATGTTGAACTCTGTGTTCTCATCTGCTTTTGGCCTGGTTGGAGCCATCTACTGCACCAGCGTGGCCTCAGCAGGTCTGGCAGTGGGACCCAAGTGTGACGTGGGCAGCGACGTTTGGAAATACCCTTTCGAAAATGTGTGAGTGTTCCCATAATATCCAAGTCTCATTTAATAACTCCTGCCGATGCATCTTATCTCCCTTTGCAGTTCTTTATAACTGTGTTTACTGCTGTGTTTCTGCTCTCCTCTGTTATCTCTGTCTTATCTCCTCATCGGCTACAGTGGCTCAGACTTTCAGACCCCACTGTGTGTAACTTCCTTATCTCTCTTTAAGAAGCCGACAAGTTTGAGCTGATCAATAGAAACACACAGGTTTAATATCCTTTAAATCCACCAGGTGGCAGACTGGACCTGCAGCACAATGACGTGGAGCCACAGGCGGACGACTGGCTGCAGGGGAATTCTTTTATTACTGATTTTGATCAGAGTTCATGCCAAGCTGCAGGTTGTGGTTGATTGGCAGTTGAAAAATACTGAGTCCACATATTTTATCTAGTTAATTATGTCAAACTAGGCAGAGCCGGGGTGATAAGGCTGCTGGGAAATCTGGTTGGCACCACTGACGCACTTCACAAGATCAGGCAGGTTAAAGTAAATCGTGAATCACCTGATAGAAGCCCATCAGGCGACTGGGACAACGGTTAATAAATATAACCCCAGTGTTAATGTGTAGGCAATTGCTGTCCACTGGTGACAGCGGGGTAAAAGGGCACCAATGGTTACAAGGGGGGAACCAAGTCTGACACCAGAATGCATGGTGGGATATTAATATGTCAACCTCAGCTTGTCCTTCCTCCAGAAAACCTCAGTTTCCTCTTTTTTGTTTCTGCCTTTCTGTGTTTCTCTGCTGTGATGGGCTGCTTTTTTTTCCCTTTTTTTTACCGCCTTCCTACTGTGAACATTTATCTAAGTTACCCATCCGCAACCAAAACAATAATTTATGCACAGATCCGGCGATCACTGGAGATTGTCCGAGCAAGAAAGCAAAACATTTGCTCAATCCAGCCTCATGAAAGTGAGGATTTATTGTTTTGTACCACTGCAACTTGAAAATCTCTATTATTTCACTGTTTATAGAATACTAAAGAACTTTAAATGGGTATTCTTCACCTCTTTTTGACATATTATACACTGAATAAACTTTTGATCAATAGATTGACTGATAATAAAATAATAATTGTTACTTAGCACATGGTCAGCTCTATCTATAGGTTGAATCAGTTTACTTAATGTTGGACAGATAAGTTTCAAAGTAAAGTTAATTTTAAAATAGGCAAAAACTTCTGTTAATAGTCAAAGAATGGATGCTGAATAACTAACGTGGCTACATCAGAAGTAACAAAAACCTTCATAATGTGTCAGATTACCCTCTGGTTTCTGTGTGTTCATCATCATCCAGCTTTATTGAACTGGGAGGCTGATTCTGTTTCATAAGATGGAGAAGGTTTGTTGTTTCCACACAACCAGCATTGTATAATAAACCTTCCCACCAACTCTTTGGCAAGAAAGTGAAAAAGTATATTTTTTCTAAATGTCAAACTACTCTTTTAATTTTCCACCGTGAATGATTTTCTTTTTTGAAAGCTTTAATGCCACCTCGCTCCCTGCAGACCTCCTGATATTTCCATCCAGACCTTTTCTCCCAGTTCCTCTCTTTTCTATTTTCCATGTGCTTTCTCGTTTTTTCCACTTACGTCCTCACCGACGCATTTTTCCTCAACTCAGTCATCGCAGCCTTTTTCTTTCTGCACCCCCAAACTCGGCCTGTTTCACACATTATTTTCATTAATGCTGTTATGTGTGTCCTTACTGTTGTTCTTCCCCCCCCCCCTTGCAGAGCCAATGGCAGCTACCTCGTCAACCAGACCATGTGGGACACGTGTGTATTCCCTAAAAACGCGGTGATGTGGCACGTGGTCCTGTTCTCCATCCTGCTGAGCATGGGCATGCTGCAGCTGGTGCTCTGTGGCATCCAGGTGGTCAACGGCTGCCTGGGATGCCTCTGCGGAGACTGTCGCAGCGACGACAAAGATGTAGGTGGACGATGATGGACGCTCAGTAGGGAGAGCAGCAGAGGACGCGTGCAATTCTTTGGAGTTGAGCACACAATGAGCAGATGCGATTTTTTTAAAGGGATAGTTCACCAAAAATTCAAATTTCAGTCATTATCTACTCACCCTCATGTTGACTAAGGGCGAGAGTCCTCCGTGCCTTCCAGGAGTTACGGGGGGGGGGGGGGGGGGGGGGGGTTCGCACAGCAGTATTTGTCCATATGAATGGTGCTCACTTTTCTTCGTCCAAAAAGACACACCAAAAAACATCCAAATACCTCCATAGTGCTCGTCTGTAATGTCCCTCTTGTATTGAAGCACCGACATGAGAAATTGTTCCGCTGGTCAGTGCAGACACAGGAAGAGCAGTGAACCGAGACACTGGGAGCTTCTGCTACAAACAAGCTTAAAATATAGACTTATTAAATTTTTTTCGGAACAATTTCTCATGTCGGGGCTTCAATACAAGAGGGACATTACAGACGAGCAGTATGGAGGTATTTGGATGGTTTTTGGTGTGTCTTTTTGGACGAAGAAAAGTGAGCACCATTCACAACCATTATATGGACAAATACTGCTGCGCGGACCCCCACGTAACTCCGAGAAGGCACGGAGGACTCTGAAAATTCTCCCAGTCCTTAGTCGACATGAGGGTGAGTAGATAATGAGTGAAATTGGAATTTTGGGCGAACTATCCCTTTAAAGGCCCGCAGGTCATGAATTCTACACAAAGGTTTCAGGAGGTCATCAAAAGCAAGAAGAGATTAAAATTACGAGAGGATTTGTTCAATCACGGGCCACGCCAATGTACGGCAGTGTGTTCTGCACCGACTGGTTTGGCAGCTGGGAGCGAGCCAGCCATTCTCTCAGCAGCCTCATGTAGGACTTTTGCCTAGTGGCAGCTTCCCCACTGTGTTGCTCCGGTGCTGTTTGGGGTTGCTATTCTGGATTTCTATCAAGTCCGCCACTGATTCAAAACAGGAAAAGGGGGAAAAAAAGTTTTGATCTTGTGTTGATGATGATGTGTGAGCCAGGAAATGCAGCACACCACCGGCTGTTATGGGGATTGGAGCGTGTCAGTTCAGCGAGGGTTTTCGGAGGTGCTTGCTTGGTGGATTGTGTTACCTTTGAAGGAGCCGCGCTGGCTGTTTGTTTTCTAACCAAACCGGCTGCAGGTGTAACTTAAATCCAGCGCAGTGACATCAGAAGGGGGCATCAATCTTCTCGTTTAACTCTGCAAGAAAGCACAGCACGTATCGCGTTTCACAATGTGCAGCTATGTTCCTTTTTAAAGAATTAATCTTTCACATTATAAAATCAGTTGAAAGGCTCACACACACACACACACACACACACACACACACACACACACACACACACACACACACACACACACACACACACAAAAGATCGGGTTTCTCACACACAAAGAGTAAATGAACAGCCTGGCAGGAAAAGTGAAACAGGTCAAAATGTAAAGTTTACATGTACTTCTGCTGATTATTAAGCTCAGATTTAGCACATGGTTGAATGTATAGTGATGATTCTACCAAAAAAGAAGGCCAACATTGCAGTTTTGCATGGACGTAAACACACGCACCCACTAGTATTGAAATAATGAGACACTTCAGTAACTAGTATTTAAAAACACCATTAAGCTTTATGCTACGCTGCTAACACCTGTCAGGAAATGCAGACTCATGAGCAACCGCTTACACATTAACACTGTTCTCACATTTATTTAACCTAACGTGTGACTTCTGTCCCATTGCAGGATGACGGTGGACTGTGAGCGTGAAGAAGATCGTCACTCTGCATTTTGAAGGGCTGCGTTGCACGTCTGCATTTCTTTAGTTTCCCAATGTTTGTATTCAGCCTGTAAGACATGATGAGAGTCTCTCTTGATACTCCCTGATCTACTTCTTCTTGTTATCTTCTACAATATTTCAAAGCCGCACTCCATTACCCTATGAATCTTTGTGATGGTTCACATGCGTTGCTCGGCTTTCTTCATGAAAAGAATCACAGAATTAATTACGGTACATATTCAATTTCCACATCCGTTTCCATTCATAGGGCAGATAAGGATCTGCAATTGTAAATAATGGTTGGTGTTTGGTTTACAGACATAAAACTGTGCATCGGGTGAATGTGAAGACACAGTTATGATTATAAATTATATAAACACTGTTTACAATTTTTTAGGGATCCTATTTGTGTTTCATTGTGAAATTCCTCTTAACTTAAGCTGTTGTAGTTCTGTCTGACTGCCAACATTAAAAACGACCTAACATGTGAGCTCTGCTAGTGTTTTTTTTTTTTGACAACTTAATTTTGCTGCGTAACCCTCACTCTATAGCCACAATACTTATACAGTATATTTGTGGGGACACCCATTGATACCATTGATGCTTTATCTAGCCCTTTACGTTAACACTAATCATCACAACTGAATGCTTAAATCAAACCTAACCTAATTAACTTAATAACTTAAACCTAAGCTTAATCTTAACCCTAGAACCAAATCGTAACCATCAAAATGCAATTTCAAGATGTTGCAGAAAGTAAGAACCTGCCAAAATAAACTCACTTTGCAAAAATGTCTTCTTCACTCTGATGGGGAAATACTGTTGTGGTCCCCAATATGTAGCATTTACAGAGCATTATACAGAGAGGAAGTTGGACCCCTGAGGAATAACTCTGAGGATTTCTGTCAATGACCAACGTCACACTGTGCCTGTGCAGCCAGACAGCCAGCTCTAACAGGATTGTTGTGCGTCCAGACCAGTGTCAAAGGTCAGATCGCCCCCTGTGGACGCAGCGAGCACTGCAGCTGCACAAACAGGACACAATCTGTACCGCTGCCTGTTAGCATAGGTGCAGGTTAAGCCCATAATCTTTTGTTGCCATGGAGCGACTTCGTGGTAATTGTTACCTAACTTTCAAGTTAAAAGCCTGTTGCAGAGGCAGAGCTGCACCCAGGTAAATATAGACGCAGAGAGAGAGACCAAATCACCCAAAGCTGTGCAGCTCACGGCTAAAGCCAGGCCTCCTTGGCAGTAGCCTACAGATAAATACATTTAGGCCAGCTTCAGTGGCCTCACCGCCTCATTAATAAAGTCTACAGGGCATTTTTTCACCCTTCTCTATGAACACCCTCCACCAGAATGAGGTCTGTGTGTGCAACAGCTGAATCACGACTCCCTGTGCTTTGGCTTGGAAACAATAAAATCTGTTCAAGTGAAAATGATTTCAGGGAAATGACGTAGCCATGGAAATAATACATAATAATAACAAAAACAACAGCACCGTGACCATCTTGGCTGACTGACGGGGGCTGGTGTTGCGCAGCTATCTTATATAATGCACAGCACAAAGCGAGGATGGAGCATTAGTGGGAAGAATTGGGAATAAAAGAGTGGTGGGACAAAGGGAGGAAAAAGGGGGACTGGGGGCCCGTTCTCGGCCACTTCTAATGCAAATCGCAGCCACTCTGAAAGAATCTAGAGAGGCAAAGAAAAGTGCTATTTAACGGTGAGGTGGACAAACACTGATGTGAGCGCATACATGCTCTGACAGAGACTGAAAAGACAGGGAGTGATTCCCGAAAGGCAGGGAGGAGAACACAACGGGTCAAAAAGACAGTTGCTTGAGCACAGACTCAGTCTTTTATATCCACCTAGTGCACTTATTTAGACCCTGTGGTGAGGCCATTACTTAGAAATGTACCCCCTTCCAAAAAATGAGCCCCTCCTCCGTGCTTTATCCCTTCTTTTCGGGCTTGACTGACATAACAAAGTGGAGGCACACTGGACTTTAATACAGACCTGGACAACAGTTCACATATTAAATACTTTAAATGAGTCTACTGCTTGCACAAAAGTGAGTCTGTTCTCCTCCGTATCCTAAGATCTTTGCGCCACACCAACGACCGCAGCCTCATTTAAGAGCAGCAGGCATGTTGTAATCGGTGACCAAACGTTTGACTCAGACACATGTAACTGATAACTCAGCAGTGTCCGCCGCCCAATAATTATGTCAACAACACTGTGAGTGACCCAAGGCCAAGCCACAGAGGAGACAGTCAGGCATGTTCAGCATGTCTGTGAGCAGTCGACAGTGTCACCACCATCAGGTCCAAATTTCATTAATTAATGGTTTCTTGCTCCTTCGTGACCTTTAAAACAAATGTATCTGAGTTATGGACATCCCTATAATTTTCTGGTTTTTAGATGTGTTTGATAAATGCTTAGATAGATTTTTATAGACACTCTCTGCCCAGGTAACGATCGCTTAAAGATGCTGACGGCGCTGCTTTCACTGTATTATCATGTAACACTGAGACATGACATTTTACACTTGGACCACATATTACCAACAAGACATAGCATCATTTTTTTTAGTTTCCTTTTTCTTTTGCATCACTGCTTAATTGTAGAACAAACATGAAATGAGTTAGAGAAATTCTTGTTAAAGTTGCACATAGTTTTGGTTTAACTAGAGATTGTATATAGAAATACAGATGAATGAGGTCAAAACGAGAGTAATATCACTGAAAGCCAAAAGTAAATGCATAATTATCAATACTGAATTAAGAGCTTTATTCTTTATTCGTTTATATAATCATTTATTTTACCATGAAGAAGAGGCTGCTAACAAACTAAGTACCTGGCCTAGCTGACGCTGCACCTCAAGCTAGCTGCTTTGGGCTAAAGCTAAACCTATAGCCTATTTATTTTTAGTAAACTGTAAGCTAATATTGATTTTTACAAACACCATCTCTATATTTGAAGTTAGTTATTCACTAATTGCCATGCAGCTAATGATTAAAACTTTTAAGGCAACAAGCGACCTAGCTTGCAAGGTAACACTAAGTGCACACTAAACATTTATAACCTTGTTTTCACATACTTTGTATCAATAATAGGGGGGAGGCAAATCCTAGATAGTGTGTAGTCATTTTGAAGTGTTAGGGCTCAGCCTTTTAGAAATGAACAGATGTAAGTTTTTGTCTTCGTGGTTGTTTGTTTTAATGTCAAATTAGAGACTGTGAGAATGGATCTGAGAAAAAAAAAGTAAAAGAAAGACTCTTTGCCCTCAGATTGCTTATTTACTACATTTTATCAGCTGATTTGCCTGGTATGTAGGATACAGCCGTGATTAGACTTTCCCCCACGTAGCTACTGCAGGATTAATGCAATCACTGAGAACAATAAATGCAGGGGAATTTCTATTGCTGACGTAAACACGAGGCATGTTAAAGAAACAAGAGATAAAGTGGCACACTGTATACAGGAAGTCACAGACCGAGGAGAATAAAGGACGGTGACAGGGGCTGGAACCAGCCGTGAGCGACCACAGCCAGCCAGTCCCGGTCCCCGGCTCCACAGAAGCACGCCAACATCAACAGAAAATCAACAAATGCTGGGTGTGGGAACGTCTAGAGGTCTGAGAGAGGAGGGAGGGGACAGGAGGGGAGAGAGAGAGAGGGAGCAGTAAACATTCACTGAGGACTAGGCTGGTTTCATCCTGCAATGACTCGATTTAAGCCTGTTTTTCACACTGGGAGCGTTTTAAAATCACATTAACCTTGTTTTAAACACCCTTACATAAGGTGAGACCACATGTAAACACAGTTTGTAGCTCTAGATTAGTCACACTGCACTTCTGAACCTCCTTCTTCTGATACAACATAAGATCCTGACCATCCACAGCACGTAAAAACAGGGTTATTCGATCAGGATTCAGGACACTATAACGGGACACTTTACAAATCTGAAAGGTTGTGCAAAGGTCGGAAGCCAGTGATTTACTTATTTTTAAAAAATACCTACATTAACCCACAAACACACATTCCTGCCCCATTTTATTATTTCATTTAGCATTATGCACAAGTGGAACTTAAGGACTGATAGCCTTTCATGATAACTCAGTGATAAACTTCACCCCTGCTGCTTTGACCCCTGATAAAAACATACAAACCTTAATTGTACCACGAACTGGTCATGTAGCTCTGTGTAACTACACTGTATGTGATGTAGTGTTACTGCAACTGACATTTTGTTTTCTTATCTAGGTATTTTTGGGGTCTTTTAGGCCTTTATTGATAGGACAGCTGGAGAGAGACAGGAAATGGGAAGACAGAAGACGGGGAATGACAAACAGTGGAACTGAACCGGGGCTGCTGTTGCGAGGAGTACAGCCTTGGCATATGGGGCGCCTGCTCTACCCACTGAGCTAAACAACGCCCCATTTTGCTTCCTTTTTATTCTTCAAACACATAGTTTTCTCAAGAACATCCTAAAAAATGTACTCCTTGAACGCACCACCAATATCTAATAATCTTATAATATCAAGTGTTTTCGTACTTTCTATTTTTTTTTACTTAATTGCACTTTCTGTGGCGGGTGTTACAATTTTGTCCCTGTGTGCAAAACTAACCCATTTAACTGAGCTATTGCAAACAATACGAGTTAAACATGTAGCACCATACCACTGCCACTGCTTTCAATGGATGATTTGTTGACCCCTGAGTATTTTTAGTGACTCTTAGTCAATGATTTGAGTCGGAGCCACGTACGTGACCCTCTCCGTGTCTCATACTCCCTTTATTTCTGTCTTCGTCCTTGCCGCTCTTTCACAGACCTGCTATTCCTGTTTTGTCAGCCAGTGGAGCAGTGCCACCGAGGGACTAAATTACGAGCGGGGACATAAAATTCACAAGGGATGATGTCAGTATTATGACATTGCCACTTCACGCTCGCCACCCGGTTTGCCCCCTTCCTTCCTATAGGTGGGAAAGTGTCTGATATCACGGTGGCACTTGAGGCCAATGGGACAGTGGGAGTGTCTGGGTTCTTGATATCTGAGCCTTTTACTCGTGGTGCTCGCAGGAAGCCACTGCGTTGGCTCATGATCACATTCGGGCCACCAGCAGACTGGCAGGGAGGCTCGTCACCTTACAAGGAGAGGAACAAGAGTGTGAATGCACGGAGGGGACACTGCAGAGGGACCACTTGACTTTCTGTCACGGCACGACAACAATCTGAGAGCGAGGTTGTAACCTGCTGCTCAAAAAAGAAAAGATGGTTATTCAATGCACTTCAATAATTTAATTTATGACATAAGCTTTATATTTGTACTTGGAAAATAGTTTGAAATCCTATACTCATTGGAGCGATAAGATCTTTTGTCTCTACGATTTTCATTAAAACTATAACTTTTATCGTCCAGTCTGCCGCCCCGCTGTTAATTATCGTCGCAGCTCAGATTTAAAATTAGAGACAATGTCCCTCTGAAGTATGTCTGTCCTTCACCCACATCCACAGGTGTAAATCTCTACACATGAGTGTGAACGGAGCACACTTTGCAGGTCTTACCGGGGTAAGACTGGACTTTCACGCAGATGGCCGAGATTTTGAAGCGGCCATATAACTCGTAACAGTTGGAGAGACGTGACCTTTTGTCTAACAGTGACAGACTGCGACAGATCGGCTTCACGTCTTCATCTCTCACTGTCACAAACCAGATCAGATCTAACTCATGTTCCCTTTGCAGCTTGATTTAGTTTTTAATCGAGCTGTCAAATCTAACGTGATAATATAGCAAATATGCAAATACAGTTTATCACCATTATTATAGATAGTGCCACTGTGTTATTATCATTTGAATGTATTTCTTATGCCGTGTGCAGTGAGGCCTTTAAGGGTTTCTTTTTTTTTAATGTTTGGTAAAGTTACATTTGCATAGAGCAGTATATTTTTCCATTATTTAACATATTATTAACAACCTATTATTAAAGATAGCCTATCCCTTTAATGTTGATTTTGAACAAATAAAACATGCGAAGAACTATTTCAATCGATTGACAGCCCTAGTTTTTGACTTCATTTTCAGTTTACTGCCCAGAGTGTTAGAATACAAACTGCAGCCATGTTGCACATTGTTGTAGATTTGGAGCAGTGGAGTGGAAAAATAATGACCACTAATGATGTGTGTGGTTAAAAAAAAATCAATCCAAAGAACATGTGAGCTTCTGAATAATAGAAAGCCTTTTTCAGTTTCAGTTGCTTTTTACCTAAGAAAATGAGTCATACATATCTATTCTCATCTGATAACAATGTATCGACATTCAAAGTGAAACGGTTGCTCTAGTGGTTAAATTCCCTGCACAGGAGCAGCTTTAGAAATGTGCCTGCTGCTTCACAGCCGGTTTCCTGGGTGATTTCTGACCAGCAGGCACAGACTCACTCTGAGATCTCATCTGGGTAAATTTCCACCAGACCAAATCCGTGCAACCAGTGAACCGGCCTCAATAAGCCTACAAACCCTGGCCAGAGAGCTAATAAACAACAATGAGCTATCTAATGGGCCAAGAAGAGGCCAGGTTTTCCACAGCCTGTGTATCTGCACTTGCTGTTACAGCACAGACATGAGTGAAAACTCTTCTTATGAGCCATTAAACTCTGATAAATCTGTCATATTTTACAGGTTTTGCCTCTTGACAACATGGTAATTTTGTTGGCTCTCAGTCTTACGTTGGTTTACGCCCATGAGACGCTGCAAATCTGGTTGTTCAGTGCACTGGAAGTGGTGTGTGTGTATTTTTAAATGCCTCATGTTTCCACATACAACACATGAGGATGAAGCAGTTCGTGTTCTATGCGATTCATTCATGAAGGTGACCAAGAAACAACTGACCACACCTTTATTCCTTGAAAGCGAAACTCTCCTTACCCAATAGTATTATGCTTACGCCTCTATGTTATGTTACAGTCTCACTGTAATAGCTCCAAATGTCTAAACAGGTTTCAATAAAGTTTACAGGACTTGAGCCAAGAGACAGGTGATTACATGTCAGTGTTGATTCAGATCTTCATTTTATACAGTAGGAGGAGGAACAATTGCCTGGACAAGAAGTTTCGACTTGAGCTTCTCTGTGAGTGCTGCATTCGGTAAAAGTGGGTTAAACAGAATAAAAGGAAAGAGAGGAAAATCATTCACTGTCACCTGAATTATCTGTGGCTGTAATTCTTCTCAGTAGGTTTGATCCACTTCAGACTAAAACCCTCTCACTCAAACAGGATTGGGATTTCCTGCACAGTATACTGTATGTTACCCTATACCTACGCTGCCTCGTCGCTCAAACGCTGGTATTTTTATATATTCGCGCTTTTAGGAAGTGTTAGGGATTTGAGGAAAACGCCAGTGAAAAGATAAAAGTGGTGAAGGTCGAGCTGCAGTTTTGTTTGTGGTTAAATAAGAGAAAAATACCAACAGGAATTTTGTTTGCATGAGCTGTGGACCTTAAAGGTGAAGGTGTTGTACATCCACCACCTAAACTGCCTGTCCTCCATTTGTTTCCACATTATTTAAAGATTAAAATATGTGTGATGTCATGTCCTTTACACAACATTTTCACTGACTGAGCAATGTGTGTGTCAGCTCTTTGTTTTGGTTCATGAGTCTGGACGTGTAGTTTGAGGCAACTTGTACATGCTCATTGTCACATATCCAGTTGTTTTACAATTCGATTTGCTGATTAATAGCAAATCTAATTGCTCTTAATTAGGATTTCAACAACCACTTAAATATGAAAAGGCATTTAAGTATAAGAGGGAATTAAAATGATTTAAAAGACACAATCTTACCTGTATCATGGATGACATCAAAACGTTGATGATGACCTCTGACCTCTCTAAAGAAGACAGTGAGGAAATGAATCAGAATCATGTGTAAGTATCATCTTCATAGTTACTATTATTATTATCATTACACAAGAACAACTTGTCAGAGTGTGATCACCTCTTCCTGATCATAGATTACAGTAAGAGGTTAAACACCTCAACTCATGATTGATTGAGTAATATTGGATTCCCCATGTGACATCCGCACGACTTCCACACTACAAAGACGAGAGGCCATTTAAATACAGTTGAAGCTATTTCTGGAGAACTGTGTTATCAGTGTCAACAAACGTCTGCAGGCAAAACAACCATGGAGGAGAAAGTGTATGAATGTATGTGGGATGGGTGAGGAGGAGAGGAGGAAAGAAGGGAGGATGGAGGGAGGGAGGGTGTGTATGTGTGTATGTGGGAGAGAGAAAGAAAGAGGGAGGGAGGGAGAGAGAGCAGGCGTGTCCGCTCAGTCGCCACGCTCCGGGGATTAGCTATTTAAAGTTCAGTCTCTCGCGCGCCACAGAAAAACCTTGCCATACTGCCAATAAGGACGCACCAGGACGCACAGTACCGGGCAACGCTCCGAGGACACACAGAGAGACACACACACACGGACACACAAACACACACTGAACCACATTTTAATGAGGCGCGGACCCGCACATGAAGGGAGAATAGTCCTGTTGTTGTTGTCTGGAGGAAAGTATCAGAGCACATCAACCTACCGCCTGTCGACGAGGCTGCTGCACCAGGTACGTTAATAGCCTACACACTCAAACACACGACACCATGTGTTTTTTATTACGTAATTACTGCAGCTTTTTTAAATGTCACTTCATTGCATGTCAGGAATTTAAAAAACTTGGAGAATTTTCTTATCTCTACCTCTCAAGAGTGGATGAGGGGTTGCTTTTTTTTTGGTTGTGGAGCAGGAGGTGTGTCGGTGGGAGGGTCTCCGCTCATAAATGTATCATGCTATGCTAGTGCCACAGACTGAAGCCCACTTGTCAAACTTTATTTCGTGCGCTTGAACGCGTCAACTATTGTCCTGCAGCTGTCCGGTCTGCCAGTTTAATTAGCATCACTCATTTATCACCTGAAGTCACTTTAAAAAGTAGCCTCTCGTCTTCGCTGCGACATTTCACGCTGTAAGTGAGTTAAATTATGTTTTTTTTCCCCACTTCCACGCACTTGAAATACGTCGGCGAGTTAAGTCTGTGATGGTTTATTCAAGGAGACAGAGGAGAGATAAGCGGTGTCGTAGTGCTCCAGATGAAAGCTCAGATTAACTCCGTCTTGTCTGTGTGTCTGGCTCTGGCTCCTGCTGCTGCGTTTTCATTCACATTTCCACCTGCACGCGCCCAGAATAAAGCTAAAGGAGCAGGAAAGGATTTATTTAGGAGTCGTTTTGGCTCCTAATGAGTGTTTACGGAGACGAGCTGAAGCAGATTAATGAGTAAGCTTAAGTGTATCGATAAGGCAAAAGGTGTTAAACCAGTTTTGTAATCATGCTGTTGGTGTTTTTACAATTTTTCATCCCCTCATCCCTAATTTTACTTCCACTTTTAGTTACATAAAAGAGAAAGAAAACATTCATGTGCATGACGCATTACTTACTTATGCAGCAGACAATGCAAGAGCAGCGGCACAGATTCCATTAAAGGTTAACAAAGGAGTTAATTAAAGAGCATTGTTAAAACTGCACCTATGTGTGAGAGGTTATTCTGACATAACATTGGGAAGATGCCAAGAGGATGAGCTACTATCTGAATGTTTGATGAAAGTAAAACATAAGGGGAATGTTCATTTTCAGTAGTTTCCATACAATACCCTAAAATGGTTTAAAATATATAATAATAAGTACAAATACAGAAATGTAAACTGTAATATTCTGTTATAGCTTTAATTATTATCAAATAAATTGCTATTATTGATGCAACAGCATAAGTTGCATTTTAAATGTGTAGTTGGTCATGCTGGAGCCAATTGTAACAAAAAAAATCGAAATGCACACTTTAGTAGGTATAGCTTTATAAGATGGTTATTTTCTTTCTTTCTGAAGATCCTAAAAGCAGCCTGATAAGGACGGTGCAGTGAAAGTTTGCATCTGAAATCTGGTGGAGCAGAGGTATTAAGTAGCATCAAATGGAGGTCCCAGGGCCTTTTAAGTGCACTTAAGCACAGCACTCCAGTAAATGTGCTGTAATCTTTCCCCATTAGTGACAATAACCCACATGATTGCCATTATTTGATCAGTGTGTTGTGCTGGTGCTCCGGAGGCCTCTAAAAGCTGCTTTATCCAGAGTGTGTGATGATGAATATGATTCAAAAAGGATTGTATGCTGCTATTAATGGACAAACACACACTTGTGCAGGTTATACGTGCACAGAAGTGTGTGTGCGTCATCCACGCTGGCAGCCCTGTGTGAAGCTTTGTGCAGAGGGGCAGTGACACAAGACTGCACTTTTTTTTCTCCTTTTTTTCTCTTTTCATAAACCCCCCGAGGCAGACTGAATGTGGACCTGTGGGCCGATGCTTATCATGTTACTGTAAGCATACGTATGTGCTCTGCTGCTCAGTTAACATTGTTTACAAAGCAGATATGGAGCGTGGAGTGTGGACAGAGCAGAGGGGCCTGGTGCATGTGTGTGTGTGTGTGGTGCTTTTGCTGAAAGAAAACTTTGATATCCAAAAAGAAAAGAAAAGAGAATACATGCAGGGATCACACCTGACTGACATGTTTGAATAACTCAAGTTGCCCACAAATTTGCCTGCAAACACGCACACAAGCACAAACAAGCACTCAGAGTGATGAAAACCTGCCACACGTGACACAAAAACCGTAAGCCACTCGCTTAATGTTTCTCTGGGAGGGATTGCGCAATTTTTTTTTTTTTTTTTTGGCTCCATCGGCAGGCCACCGCTGATGGAACAAGTAAAACCACATTATTTGGGGGCTCGTGCATTGCTCACATCAGCTGCCTGCAGCCTGGAGGCTCTAGTTTGAGAAAAACATGAGGTAAAAAAAAAAAGAGGTCAAGTTCAGACCAATATCCCCACCCTTTTTTTTTTTTTTACGCCTTCTCTCACTTCATTCTTCCCCCTCCCACCACTTTTTTTTGTTTTCATCATTTTATTCCTCATCCTCTCTCTCCTCTCCTCCGGTCTATTTTCCCTGCACTATTTCTTTCTGTGGTCAATGTGGGCACTGTCTTGGTGCTTTCTCAGTGAGTAAGTGTGTGTGTGTATGTGTGTGTTTGCGATCTGAGGTTGTTTTTCTCCTCCAGGCTCCCAGGCTGCTGCGAAGCTGCCAGACCCCCACAACCAATCATGATCTCAGTCCTAAATTCCTCACCACTGACCAGAGAGCCTCAATATTGTGTGTTTGTGAACTAGTCTGCACGCTGGGGACAAAGTGTACACTAGCCGAGTTAATTTTACACACACAACGAAATTTCTAATCTCTGTGCAAGCATCGTTGGTCTGTCCCGTCCCTGTTCTTTACAATGTGTCCCATACAGCAGCATAGAGTATATGTGCTATAATGGGTTCACTGTGTGTTGCGGGTGGGGTTGGATTTCAGGGGCACACCTGAGTGAAACAGAGAAGGGAGGGCGCACTAGATGGTTAAGAAACGGAGAAACTTGTGAAATTAGAGACTCTTGAGTTTTTTTTTCACTTACAGGACAGGAGGGGTCGTCTGCCTGCAATGTGCTCCAGCGACCCTTTGAGTGTGTGTGTGTGTGTGTGCATGCATGTGTGAGCCGTCACGTCTCCCTGAGCTCGCCTGGCTGAGTCAAAGAGCGTGATGATGCATCGACAGCAAACAGAGAAAAAAAAACAGAGCGATGTTAGCTCAACACTGCTCTCCTTTATGTTGTAATCACAGTTTACAGTTTGCCATCAGATAACCAAATCTCCCCCTCTGTGATTAATGAACAATGGGGATCAGACTTTATCACAACAGCAGCAGCAGCAGCAGCAGCAGCAGCAGCAGCAGCGGTGGGTTTTCCCCCCAGGTACGCACTTTGATTCTCACGCTGTGGGATTTAAGTGAGACAAATTTAAAACCCTGCAATGCTTTGACTAACGCTGATCTTATGACAGCTGATGCTGAGAGGGCAACAGTGATCAACTTTGTGAGCACTCATTTTAGTTAAACAGTAATTTGATGGAAACTATTACAAGACTGGAAATATTTTTGATATAAACCAATGTTAATAAATAACTTTATTCTACATTTGCTATTTCAACTCACAACCATAGGCAGATTCTGAGATAATGGTTTTCTGGCTTTTTATTCCCACTTTGTGTGAATTCTTTGCAGTTGTTTAGCCTCTGTTCTCCCTCTTTATCTCGTATTGTGTCACTTTCAGTTTTTCTTTATAGCTGTTTTGCATCTCGTTGTTGTTGTTGTGCGACTCTTTGTGGTTGTGCCACCTCACTGAGGGAACGGTGGTAAAAACCATCCATCCCCATCCTGTCATCTGTGGTTTATGATCTCCTGACGTAACCAACAAGCCATTTAAGTTTGTTTTTTTATGATGAAAGGTCTTATTAAATAATTTATATGTTGTGCATCTGTGTGTGTGTTCTTTATGTACCAGGAAGAGCTGTGCGTCAGAGACTGCTGGTGTTTGATCATGGAAACTTGTGCTTTTTTTTTTTTTTCCTCCTGAAGCACAATTACAATAGAAACAGTTGAGATCGAGCACCTCCCTCTGCTCCACATCCCCTGACCTGTTTCTTAACCTGATTAGACTAAAATAAATACCTTTTTTTCACTCTAAGCAAATACAGCTTGGCACTACGGAGCGGAGCCGACTTTATCTTATCAGTCAGACGCGCCGCAAATAGAAGGGCGATCCTCCGGGGAAATTATGAATATGACTTACTTTGCCGCTCAGTCGGTTGGATTTTTTGCATAACTGGCCGTTGTTACATCAAACCCTGGCGGTGTGTGTTCAGGGGGAGATGTGGGTCTAGATTTGCAGCAGCATAGGTCAAGGTTGAGTGGAGCGTTATTGTGAAACATAATGTAAAGCAGCAGCTACTGTGCGAGTCCAGCGAATGAAGCCTTCCACAATGCAAAGGATAATAGTAGCTGGAAAGTTTTGGGAAGACGGCTTTTAGTGTTTTTGGGATGGAAACAATAGCTTCAGTTGAAGTGTCCACTTGTCTGCCTGTGTGTCATCACTGGCATGCATCAGATGACCTCTGTGTAATCTGTGTTTGGTTGTCAGACAGGGGCTTATCAATTTCTCTGGCTGCTGTTGATGTCCTCTCCTGGGATTAGACAGCGGGCAGCATGAGGAGGAGGAGGAGGAGGAGGCGGAGGATGATGATTGGCACTGTAAATAGTGGCTAACTGGCTGACTGCTGGAGCCACGGTGCCATTCAGTGATACTGTCAGCTCACATTAAGCTATCACGTCGCCGAAGTGCAGGATCATAATTCCATTACACCGTGACCCGGTGAGGAGACGAGGAGCTGTCGGCACTCGGCGTGATAAGGCAGCTTAAAAGTGAGCCGTGGGAGAAGAGAGCATGCTGGGAAATGATGTTTACAAAACACTTGAGGGGAATTAAACTGCATTAAACTGTATAAAAAAGAGGGTTGAATGTTGTCTGTGTTTCTTTTATACTCATGGGTTTCTCCACTCTTCTCTCTGTTTCAGACAACCATCATGGGTGTGAAGATGCTGCAGTGCTTTCCTTTCTACAGACGCTGTAAAGACCGCTGCAAGAGGCAATGCCCTCCAGCCACAGGTGAGGCCCAACTACAGCCTGACTATAAAGAAGAAATAACAAATAATGTTGTGATAGATCAGCCTGATAAAGCCTGACTCCATCTTCCGTCTTCCACCCACTCAGTTCCCATTGAGGAGATGAAGCCCCGTCTGTCCTCCACCACGTCCTGGAGCAGCGACAGCGAGGGAGCGGGAAGCCTCAGCCGCGGCTCCCAGATCTACTTCTCCACCAAGGCCCGGCTGTCTTTCCGACACCAGCTGGACTCCAACATCAACGCAGTGGACGCCACCTACTAAAAAAAAACCGAGGACGAGGGAGATGAACGGACTCCTGTATCAGAAGTTTTTCCATCCGCCCACTCATGCTTTTTGGAGCCCGTGGCGCAGACCTGGCGGCCCCCGGTAGCTGAGCAAACGCCATCTGTCGTCACCTTTAGACGCCATCAACAGTAGCTGTGAACAGGCCACGTCTTTGCATTGTAACCCCCCGGCGGTTGGCGTCAGACGGAGAGTTCTCCATGATGAATGGGAGTCAACGGGGGACACGGACTGAAATAGACTCGGTTTCCAGGCTCAGTGCATTAAGATTTCAGAAGACTGAACTGGAGGAGATCCAGTATGCAAATGGGACATGAAACTGATGAAAGATAAGACAACGTAGAGACTTGTTTACAGCATTCACTACCAACAAGTGCATTATTTCTTTTCTTTTTCTTTTGCTTCTCTTTATTTTTGGTCGGTCGGTGGGAGTTTTTGTTTTTCTACCAATTCACTTTTTTAAACATTTCTTTTCTGGCAACCTTTGTAGAGCTTTTTTTTTTTTTCAACTTGGAGATGATCTCACAGCCCATGGGTGTGTTTCATAAAGCAGGACGAGGCAGTTAAAGTTCTGTTTAAATATTCTCATTAGTCATCATCATAATGAGTGAATTTTAAATCTGATGTTGACCTATTTCTAACCAGGTCTGGGTTAACTTTCTAATCCTGCTCCGAGACACAAAACCCTGCCTAGTAACAAACACGACAAAACACAAAGGGTAACGACGGCATTAACTCTACATCTAACACAAATGCATTAAGATCACGTCGACAGGTTGTATATTTGTAAGTATGAGGATGTTCAGCTGCTTCCTCCAGTTAGTTCCTCTTTGAAAAAGTATACAGTAAGCTGAGCTGCACAGCAGTTACATTTCCATTAGGTTTTTTTGAGTTCTACTTGGCTTTGGCTAATTCCTTTTTGTTTATACATTTTTTTTATAATTAAAAAACACTCCTGGTTGCATTTGATATTGACATGTATTGACTTTTTAACAGTATGGATTTTTTAAAGAATGAACAGGGTTCTGTATTTGCCTACAAAGAACAGATATGAATGTAAGCGCTGATCCCAAACGACTGTGAAAAAACAAAAGAACAAACCTGCTGAAATATGAAACTTCCAGTGTTTTGTCCTCTGGTGCAGAACCAGTTATCAGCTGTTCAAGTCCACAGAACGTCAAAAGAAAAGTCTCTTTATTCTTTACTAACAAAATAATAACAATATACATTTAAAAAAAAATGTCTCTTGTGTTTTTATTGGTGGTGAATGTGAAGTGTGTGTCGCAGTATTAAATATGGGAATCACATACATTATTGTGTAGAAGTGACGACAGAGTAATTGACATGGCTGCTTCAGGTGGTTTCATTTTTTAACCAAGACGCAGACAGTGCATCTTGTTAATTTATTTAGAAAATTAGTTCACTGGTATAAAAAAAACAAAAACAATCTATAGACAAACTTCTCCAGACCTGTTGCCACAGACGATCTCATCACTGCATGTTTTTGGGTTTGGAGATGACGCCGTCCGGATAGCGCTTCTTGAACCGAGCCACGACGTCGGGATCCAAAAGGTGAATGCCATCGAGCTGGTTTCCCAGAGTTACCCTAGAGAGGAAATGCACTGGGTCAAATACATGTCAACTATGTGGAACCATTAGTCTTCCTTTCAATCAAAGCATGACAGCGCGTTACCAGTTGGGCTGGACGTTGTGGGGTCGACCGAACAGCTCGATCTTCCTGGTGCCGGGGGAGAGTCTCTCTATCATGCCGTAGATTTCGTCTGGTTTGTGACTGGTGGAGCGAACCTGGGAAAGAAAGCGCGTTGTGAGTTTAATGAAACGAAAACGAGGGCTGAAGGAGTCGTAACTGCAGTGTGTGTGTGTGATGGAGGATAAAGCCACGTACCTCGGCCACAATGACATCACAGTCCAAACCTCTGTTGAATCCCTGAGGGTTTCCCTTCACCCCGACCTGGAGAGAAACAAAACATGTAGATGAGACACCAGCAGAAACGTCTTGTAGCTGTAGGACGACATCTTTGATTAACTAAATTTAAACCAAAACTAAGGAACTTTTCAACCTTCATAAAATATTTTCATAACTTTTGTGATGATACATCGACTTACAACAAGTTGAATGACACCTCTGTCATGGCCTGAGGGGGTCTGTATCTCTTTCTCTGGCACTAAGCAGCTTTGAGGAGCATGGTAGGAACCCGGCTCTCACTTAAGTTTCACTTTCACTTTTGCGAGTCACAACGAGGAGGGAACAGGCAAAACGGCACTTTAGCAATGGATTATGTTTGTGTTTTCACTTTGAAATGATCCACTGGAAACAGAAACTTAGTTTTGATGTCTTCTGTTAATTTTAATGCAGGATATTTACAGGGCTTCACGCTAGTGTTCATGGGAAATGGAGTCTTCCTTCAGGCAAAACACTACCGCTTTGGTCCACAGGCGCCGCCAAACTCAACCAAAACTGAAAGTTCTTTAGTACTGCTTTAAAGTGTCAAGTTCCCACAGGCTTTAAGTGGAGTTGTTTCATGCACACATGACAGAGAGAGATTCAAATACATATATATATATTAGATGATGTTAAAGGAAAGAGATGTGAACACACCAGACAGTGCTCCTTGCCGTGGTTCAGCCAGTGGCCTGTCCTCCCGGTGCGGATGATTCTCTGCAGCTGGTTGGTTTTCACCCAGATGATTTCATCCACACGCTCGTAACTGTAGGAAGATTAAGCAACAAAAAAGAGGAAAAATATCAGAGATGCAGATTCAGACTGTGCCCTACTGACAAAGAATGATGTGATTGCAGTGGAGACTTACCCCCAGAGACTGAGGCACTCTCTGCCCAACTCCATAGCCCTGTAGGAAAGAAAAACAAACCAGATGAGTCACCCTGACATTACAGGAAATGATTATAACGATTAGATTTGCCTTTCCAAACATATTTAGATTCGTGGATAAATAGAATCCATATCTTTCATATCTTTCAAACACAGTAACATCACGACGAGTCACGTTCTTGAGACTGTTCGGTTACCTGCCCGTGACCCAGAGGAAGAGGAAGCCGTCGTCCTGCATGATGGGGACGTTGAGTTTTCTCATCTCGTCGTCGGTCAGCGTACCGTAGGGCAGCTCCATGTGGATGTCCCAGGGAGGGTCGGCCATCACCACGGCAAACTTACCCAGGATGGAAACGTCCAAGTAGCGGATATCACAGCAGATCCACTGGAGATTCAAACACAAACAGTTATATCTCAGCATCCATCTGTTTCTTCTTGCCTCACCCTCTTCTCCTCCTCCATCCTCACCCTCACCTGTGAAGGGAACAGCTTGCCCACGTTGCTGTCGGCGTCCTCAGTTCGGAGGCCGAGCTCGGCGGTGCCCGCCTGGGGCCCCATCAGGTTCCCCTCCATCTCCGGGGGGCTGTCGATCTCATAGTGGACGTACTTGCAGGTGTCCATGTGGAAACAGGTGTTGAGGAAGGAGCAGTCGCCGAGGCTCTCGTCTGTGTGCTTGTTGATGATGCGGCTGAGGAAACACACATCAGTAGAGCAAAGTAAAGCAGCTTCATGCACATGTGTGTAATCCAAAGTCGATTTATTTCAACGGTTGAAATGTAATTTTTAGAAGCTTGATGGAATAAATTCATCTAGTATTTTACAAGAAAGAAAATCCATGTTTTTAATAAATCATTATTCATCTTACTTTTGTTTGCAATTCTGTACATTAGGTTGGGAAGTTAAGCCTTTGACACAATAAAAAACCTTTTATATACAGTATTTACAGTGATCCTTTGCCTTCATTACAGTGCCCTCCTCAGGTCAAACTGAGTATTTCTCAGTTCACTCAATTCGTCATTTCTTTTAATTAAAGAGTGACACTTGGTAAGAGTTTGGAACAGTTTTCCTAAAGAGGTTTGGAGATAAGGAAATCTTAAATCAGTGATACCGATACTAAATAATCAGAAAATCACAATTTTCAAAGTCTTACATGCAGCATGAGGCTGAGCAGCCGTTGTTGAGTGAAGCACAACAGAAATCAATCATATCAACTCTTATTTTGTTTGATTTAACTTTCAATCTAATTCATTTTGATGAATAGCAGTGTGTTGAAGGGAGGTTGCTGTTGCTGCTGACAGGACCAGGAGCACTGACCGGAAGTGTAGCTTGGTGCAGGGCTGAGGTGTGTCCCCAGAGCGAACACACTCCTCTTTGGTCCCATGGTCACAGAACTCCTGGACCTGAGCTCGGCCGCGAGACCTGAACTTCTCCACGATGGACTGCTCCTTTGCTGTGCTGGTGTTCAGCAGCTCCAGGATCTCCCTGCTCACCTACACACAGATAATAACATTGACATGATGCCACAGCAGTAAACGAAACCTCCACGCTTTTGCTTCCTTCCTCGGCAGCTAACAATTAAAGGAATAGTTCAACATTTTGGCAAATTGGCCCATTGCCATAATCCCTATAGCCATATCAGTAGGTTTGTTACCTTTAATTGTCAGTGCAAGCTATTTTTAGAGCCGCAAGCTGCTCAGAGCTATGCTACGGAGGCTCATGGGATTTCTTGGTTTCCCTCATAAAATACACAATCCAACAACTCCAAAATGCTCTGGTGGACAAGTTGTGACCTGCACATTCACCACGCTATGAGATAATAATGGAACGTTACGAGACAGAGTTGTTGCTTGCCGAAAAACTGCCCCAGACTGGAATGCGCATCAGCGGTTTTGCATGAATTTACCTCAAAAACGACTCCGTCTCGTAACGTTCTGTAATTATCTCATAGCGTGGTGAATGTGCAGGTCACAACTTGTCCACCAGAGCATTTTGGAGTTGTTGGATTGTGAGTTTGATGAGGTAAACCAATAAATCCCATTAGCCGCTCTGCTCCACTGCTCTAAAAATAGCTTGCACCGACAACTAAAGGTACTGTAACTAACCTACTCCTAAAACTATAGGGATTATGGCCATAGGCCAATTTGCCAAAATGTTGAACTATCCCTTTAAACAGGTCGTGATAACCATAACTTTTCACCTTCTTGCTCTGCTGCTCCTTCGTAGACTGTTGGTTCAAGAGGCTCTCGATCTCCATGTCCATATGAGACGACTGACCTTTACTGCTCCTGCCCTTCTTATCCGCCCCGCTCCCTGACGCTGAAGGCAATGCCAGCTGGATGGAGGAAGCCGGCGTCAGAGAGGAGGTGGTGGATGAGTGTGGAGGGGAAGCGGAGCTCTGTAGTGAGGGCGAGAAGCCTGGAGCTCTTTTGCTGTGGGCTTGCTCTTCTGCTTTTCTCTTGACTGCAGCCCTTTGGGTTCCAGCCCCAGACCCAATCATAGCCCATAGTTTTGTGTGGTCCACGGCTATGACGACGGTGGCGGAGGTGGCAGAGGAAGTTGTAGAGGAGGAGGCTGACGTGGACTGTCGAACCTCAATGAGTTCCTGGGCTGAGAATTTGAGCAGCAGACTCTGGATGCACCCATGAGTGACCGCTGGTTCAGACTGCGAGAAACAATCAGAGGATGATAGAAAGGAGAAAAGGTAAATTGTTAGTATGATACACGGATACTTTTCTACATAGAACTCTTGGACTCAGAAACGAAAACTCACACAGTTGAGTTCATTTGTGATTGTGAGAGAGTCCGTAGGCATTGGGAGACTCAGATCAGACAGGTATCCCAGCAGCCTCTTCTCCAGTTCGGGGTCTGGTGGTTTCTCCGTCTCCTCCTGAGAGGTGGAAGGAGCTGATGGAGCTGGGCTGTCGCTCCTGGCTGCAGCACCGTCTGTGCTGCCTCCACCATCTACAATGAAAGGGTAATTGATAAGCCATGTTAAATCTCTATATGCAGTACTTTTGAATTTGCTGTTTCACTAATGTGATACCAAGCTGAGAATTACATCAAAACATACATGTATATGCCTGTGATTTCAGCTTTGTATTGCTTTTTCGTTTCATTACATGCATTTTGTGTTGACATTGTTCCACTCACCAATGATCCAAATAATAAACGATACAAAAAAAAAACTTTCCTCTGCTGTTGCTGCCATACACAGACTTATTTCTCAAATTTGGGAAGTGTCACTGCAAATTATCACAGCAGAATCAAGTAGTAACATTGTGTATACACATGCTCAACACATACAGAAATGCATTCTGCATTTACATTAATCAAACTGTTCGAGCGTCAAACTTTTTTATATTAACCAATTAGCCAATGGATAAAACGCATAACTCTCAACTGAGGTAAGGTCAAAGTCCGACAGCTGCCGCTTTGTATTATTATGTATTTCCCGGCAAAAAGTAAGCAGTGGCAAGATATCACTTTGGTTTCGATTAAAATAAACTGTCATTTAAACTCATTTTTGGCAATTTATGGATTCAATAATCAACTAATGGAGAGGAATAATGGCTACACAACAACAGGTTATATTTTTTTGTTGTCCCGCTGGAGCCCGCCGTCCGGTGTGAGCCATACCCGCGGACAGTTGTGCTGGGTCTTTCCGCCGCCGCTGCAGCCTCTCCCGCAGAGAGTCCAGTTGCTTCTTGTGCGCCTGGATGTTGCTCCATGTGTCCGACATGACGAGCTGCGTTCAACAGCAACAAAAAAACACAAAAACACCCTCCGAATAGACAACCTCTCGACAAAAGTTAGCTCCTGTCCGCCCTGCACGGCACGGAACCACCAAGGATGTATGGTCCGCCACGTAAAGCTGTCGGACCAGCAACACATCGAGTCAAAGGTTCCGGCTGACACAGTGCGCCTGGTCGTTAAATTGTATATAATAACATAAATATCGTATTTCTATTAATATAAATTGACAAATGTGTATTTTTGGGAAACAAAAATCTCCACTATATATTTTCTGCGTTTGTTTTTTGAGAAGGTCCACTGTCGGAGTCATTTTCAGTGCGGACTACTCCAACTTCCGGCGTCACTGAAGTTAAAAGCCCGATGGCTCTGCGCTGTAATATTACCCGTTGCATTCGTGCTGATTTGTGAAAGAAATGTCTGTTTTCTGCCAACATATGAAACAACAGAGCCTTAGTTTTAATCGTCGGCCCGTGACTCGGTGCATTTAGCTCCACGCCACCTGCTAAACAGGCCGAGTGCTGCTGTAACGTTACGCTCACTGCAAAGATGGCGGAAGACGAGAAGAGTGGCGAGCCAGCGAAAGACAACAACGAGCTGCAAATATTCCAGGTAGGTTTTGGTATTTGTATCACACGAACGTATAAATACACCTACATTTCTTATTTCGTCGTGTTTAGTTGGTTTCTTGTGCGGTAATTGTTGTGGTGTGGCCTCTTGGGTGTCTTGTCGAGCTGTAGCTACATCCTCCTGAGCGACTCGTTACTATAACAACTGGCTGCAACATGTCATGCTAGCAGTGTTTCTGCTCTCTTTTTTATTATTATGTATGTTCATATTTAAGGCGTATAGTGATTTCTGCTTTACATCTTTATTAATTAATTATTTTTTTGTGTGTTTAACGTTACACTACCAGATAAATTCAGTGTAGTATGCATGCTGTTCTTGAGTCTGTCCCACTGCTTCTTGCTGAGTCACCAGATTGTCTGTGTGCTTTAGGATTACTGCACCAGACATGCACTGTCTGGCATTATTCATAATCCTTTATTAACGCTCTAACAAATATCTCTGTGTTAAAAGCATGGATCTATTATGGTTAAAAGTAACTGTCTGGTTTTAGGATTTCATTTTCAAGATTTTAATTCTCTGTTTCCAATCATTTCAACCTCATACACTGAACACTTGTCCTCGTTTTAGTCATAATGGTTATTAGTCTACAAAAACACAATAGATTCAGATAAATAAAAAAAAGTCCTGGATTTAATCATTTTACACCTAGCAAGTGTTTTTTTTCCCTAAATGACACACGAAAGATTTGTCAGTAAGCAAAAAGTAAATCACTAACAGCTTTAGACATTATGCTGTGTTTCTGCTATGTCGTGTGTTCAAGTGAGGAACAGAAATAACCAAGTGCCAAGATTAAGCTGGAGCATCTCCTGTAGCACATGGTTGTCCTAGTTTTTTGCAGGCAGGTGTATCTGAGAAAAATGTGTCTTTGATCTATTTTTAAACATGGTTAAGTATTCATGATCTATTTTTCACCCCCCCCTCCTTCTTCCTATTACAGGAGCTTGTGGATGAATTGTATAATTTCCGAGATCATTATTTTGAGACTCACACTGTGGAGGAAGCTGGAAAGAAACAAAGTGATGTAGCACAGGAAACTGAGAAGGCACTTAAGAAGCTGGAGGAGAAAGAAGGTGGGTGTCGTCGTGTGCACAGTACAACAACAATCTGACTGAACTCCCAACTTCACTGTGCAAAATCTCATTCACGCTGCATTTCTGTGTTTGTGATTTGCTACAGATCTGTACAAACACAAAGCAGAGTTTCTGCTGCAGAAAGGCAGGTGTCTGAACGTACTTCCAGACTACAGCACTGTAGCAGAGGAGTGCCTTTCCCGGGCTGTGAAGCTGGAGCCTGGCCTGGTCGAGGGCTGGAACATACTGGGCGAGCAGTACTGGAAGAAAGGAGACCTGATTGGTGCCAAGAACTGCTTCACTGGAGCCTTGCAGCAGGTACAGGAAAGAGAGAAAGGATGGATATGTGTTCAGTCTTTTTTTAATTATTTGTTTGGAAGCATTGTAAATGTGAATTACATGCAAAATGTAAATAACAAAATATCTGAAGTTGCAGGCCACTCCTGGGCACCAATCTACCATTTTTCTTATGAAATCTTATGCCTCTGCTTTATCTTCCACCTCTGTAGAGTAAGAACAAAGTGTCTCTACGTAACCTGTCTATGGTGCTGAGGCAGCTGCCGGCGGCGGACAACGACGCACATGGCAAACAGGTGCTGGAGAGCGTGGACATGGCCCGACAAGCCGTCCAGCTGGATGTCACAGACGGGACGTCCTGGTGTGAGTAGAGGGAGAGAAGACGGTGTTACAGGGATGTGGGTAGAGGTTCAGTTACTGTCTGTAATGAGGGAGCTGTGTATCAAACACATCCAAATTATATCCAGAAGTTATTACAGGCATACAAATTCTGTGCTCATGTTGTTTTGTTTTTCACAGATATCCTGGGAAATGCCTACGTGTGTCTGTTTTTCACCTGTGGACAGAATCCACAGTTGTCTCAACAAGCTCTAAGTGCCTATGCACAATCTGTGAGTACACACACATACACGGTTCATTCACTTAATTATACAGTTATAATGAATCGGCATTGATTGCACAGTTTTACTAATAATTTACTCTTCTCCCACCTTCCGTAGGAGAAAGTGGACAGAGCTGCCTCTTGTTACCCGGAGCTGCATTTCAACCGCTCCACTCTGTTCCAGTATGAGGAGATGTTCGGCTCGGCGCTCGGCGGCTACAGCCGAGCGGCGGCGTTGGACCCGGGCTGGGAGGAGCCTCCGGAGAGAGAGAAGCAGCTGCTGGATTATCTGCTCAAAGTCACAGAGCTCATACAGAACAAGGTAGGAGAGTGTTATTTGTTATAAGCATAGACTGTAAAAAGATCTTACCAACTATTCATACTAAACAGCACTCCTAGCATACACATTGTAGTCAATATCTTGTCATTTTTTTTACAATGAGAACACAAGTAAAATTAAAAATGTTTAAAGGAATAGTTCACCAAAAAATAAAATTCAGTCATTATTGACTCACCCTCATGCTGATGAATACTCCAGAGTAGTTTTTTATTCCTCAAAGCAGCATCTGAAGACCCAGGAGTGGAGGTTCGTAGTCTAACGAAATCCTTATAGTCAATAGCGCCCGACATAAAAAGGTCCATAAAACTACACAAAAACCTTGTAATCTTCCTCCTTACTGCTCGTCCACTGCAGTCCAAGTGTCCTGAAGGGATATCGCCCAGAGTTTCCTCGAAACAACGATATTTAGGACATTTTTACAGCCTGAATAGTCCTGTATTGAATTTGCCTGGGGTTCACCCGTGCATTGCAACGGGCAAGCAGTATGGAGGAATATTACAGGGTTTTTGTGTAGTTTTATGGACATTTTTGTGTTGGTCCTTATTAATCTCATATAAAGTTTTCGTTGGACTACGAACCGGCCTCCCGGGTCTCCAGATGCACTTTGAGGAATAAAAAACTACTCCGGAGTATTCCTCAGCATGAGTCAATAATGACTGAATTTCATTTTTGGTGAACTATTCCTTTAAGCATTCAGTGTACTGAAATGAAGGAAGCTGGAGGTGATGTCTGAACTCGTTAAAAAAGACATTATGTCTTTATGAACTATATATACCTTCAGCATTACATCTTTATTCAGCTCAGTTTTTTACTTGTTTTATGTCTCATTTTGTATGTTTATTCTTTTGTGGGGTTTTTTTTTTAGAGAAATGACCAGAATTAATTAGTTTTTCTACATTATCAGAGATGAAAATGTCAAGACTTCATTTTTCTACCACATGGTGGCAGCAACGTTCAGCTATATATCACTTGTTCAGCTCCTCACGTCCAATACTGTATTTTTTTTTTTCCTCAGGGGAAGGTGAAGGCTCGTCGGTTACGGACCATGCTCTCTAACCTCAACACGTCGGCTTTGGGCCCCTGCTCGTCCCCTCAGTTCCGTTCACCCACAGGCCGCGTGGGCAGCCTGGAGCCCCGAACCATCTCCTCCCTCTCACATGGCCACAACGCCGGGGTGGCCGCCTTGGGCAAGGTGGTGTTCAGCCTGGCCTCGGAGGGTCGCATGGCCTTGTGAGTGCAGATTATCAGTCCATCCATCCATCCTCATGCAGTCCGTCTCAGTCTTGGTGTCATGGTCTTGTAACATCTTAATCTCTTTTTCCCTAGTACATTTGGCATGGTGGACAGTGAGGAGATGTGCATCGTGGTGATGGTGTACAACACAGCGGACAGCTGGGGCGTCCTCATAGGAGACTCTGTAGTCATTCCTGAACCTCAGGTCAAACGACACAGTATAACGCATAAAGATAAGGTCAGTGTTTCATGTACGTACCTTAAAATCATATTAAATACCATCTATCTGATTGTCTGACTTACACTTCTCTTCTCTGTGGTAGACGATTGATTTCAGAAGTATACGAGTGGACTCTCCTCTGCTGCTCATTGTCAACGGCAAGAAACAAAACATCCAAAGTCAGATCGCTGTCTCTGTCAGTTACAAGCCCCAGAGTGAATGAGCCGAGCGAGAGGCCGGAGGACCAAATCTTTCTTTTTTTTTTGCTGGATATGGAGGAACAGTTTGGATAATATGGAAGAATGAAGATTCCAAAGTGTGTGCCTGTTTTATGTGTTGTTTTGTATATAGAGCCCTTCATGTTACATTGTCTTTAGAGAGACAGCTTGTTTATATTTATAAAAATTCCTTCCTTTTTTCTGTTTGTTTGTTTTGTATCCTGTTGTTTTTTTGTAAATGGAAGACCCTGTGATGACGACAATGTGATCGGAGTCAGAGTTGTGACTTAAGTTTATCCTTAAAAAGAAAAAAAAATCCTTTTGCCTTACACATTTTGTTCTTTTTTTCATTTGGTTGTTTGTTATACTGAAACAAACTTAATTTAAGGCACATCTTTATTTAAATCAGTAGCATAAAAGTAAAGAAAATCTTGTGTATATTTTTATGCTGATGTGGCAATAACACCACCAACCTTTTTGTGCCAAAATCTGATATCTATTTCTGGACATTTCTTTTTTAAATGTATATGAATCGTTCTGATATTAGTTTGACCCAAAACAAGCAGTCCACTTTCCTTGCCTAAGTTAAGGTGAGACCCAACCTTGCTACTTCTTACTCATTCTTTCTTTTTTCTGATGTTAAAATAGGAAAAACAAAGGGCTCAATTCTATGGTAGTGTCCTCCACAATGCATAGTTTGTTGTTTGTTTTTGGCAGTGAACAGGTGAAGGCTAAACAGTTTGTTAATGTGGCACAGTCATACATAATTAAGGGGACTGCAAGACAGGCAGTGCTGTATGAAAAGACAGTGTTTATGTTTGTACTTTTGCTGGATTTACAACATAAATGCACAAAAGAGGATTTAAAGTTCATTGTTACATTTAACTACACTTTTGGTCTGATGTTCATTCAAAAACACATTTATAATTCAAAACTGCAATAAATGATACGAAAAAGTGCTTAAGGGGAACGCCTTTGAGTAAATTAATATGAACGTGGAACAACTTGGTCATGTGAGAAATTGCTGTTGGACCAAAGTCACTGTGTAACCTGTCCCTCTCAGTGCTTCTTGATGAAGGGTCGGCCTCTGTCCCTGGCGGGGGAGCTGAAATGGAAGAAGGCCTTTGCTCCGTCGGCCTCCAGGCAGGAGAAGAACCGACTGTCAGCGTCAGAGCCCGCGCAGAGGAACTGAGGGCTTCTCTGAGGAGTCGCCTGTCGAGCCGCCCCTGCGTAACACACGGGAGGAGGTTGACGGATGTCCTTCATTGTTAACACTGACTAGAAATTCCCTTACATAGACAATCAGCTCATTACTCCCACTGCTCTTTCTTGATGACCGCCTCTTCTTGACAAAGCAGCTACAGATGTGTCTTCCTTTGAGCCCTCTAACATTATTCTTATTCAGTTTCCTTCCTCTTCTCATTAATCAGCGTAAAACAATTGATACAAATGTTTAATTCTCAGGCAGAGACAGAAAAACACTTCGTCTTTCTCATCTGAACGGGATGAAGTTAAATTTATTATCCTAAATAGTCAATCAATCTGTTGTTTAGCCCATAAGTATCACTTACATCTTCCTGCATTCTTGCTGAATAGATTAACTGAATGAAAAACTGTTGTTTATCTTACCAGTGCTGAAGTCGTGATGTCCTGGTTGCAGCAGCGGTTCTCTGTCGCCAACCCCCACCACCATGTTGCGCAGCCTCAGAGAGTCGTAGAGCCCCTGTAGTTTCTGGTACTGCCTGTTCCTCTCCATCAGCCTCTCAGACACCTCGCTGTACTTCCTCTTATACTCGTCCATCACCTAACAGAAACACATGCTCTTCATCCTGATAAATACTTTGTGAAGATATGATTGTAAAATTCTCAACCTTAAAATAAAGTCTTTAGGTATGAATTTCTTGGACTAACAATGAGTAAAACTAGAAAAAGAAAGCATTTCCTGCAGAAAATGCATGTGAATGCTGAAAGCAGCTGAACGCTATTGCTGAAGCAATGCTGAATGAGCTGAAGAAATTGTTGAATCAATGCTAAATTAGCTTAAGAAACTGCTAAAGTTATGAAAGTAGAGTTTTTCAATACATCCCCAGTTAAAGTTAACTAAATTGTGAATATTTGATTAATATTTGACATTTTTTACTGATGTTTCCACTTTTTCATCATCTAGGATCAAGAAAAGACTGATTGGTATTTAATGTGGATCCTGTTACCTCTCCCCTTAAACTCTGCACATGATTATCTCAAACATAACACGAACAGAATGGAAACACAGCAAGTCAGAGAGGATATTGGAGTTATTTACCCACACAAACAAGTTTAACTGTCTTTAAATGTGAGTTTATGAATGTGGGTTTATGAGTTGTGGTTTACTTTCTTTAGGGAAGCAATTTCCCCTCTCATGGCGCTGAGCTCCAGCTCTCTGCTCTGGTTCTGTTGGTTCAACAGCTTCTCCATCTGCTTCAGCTGTTCCTCGGCCCGTGACAGACTGTACTCTTGGTACATATGCTCCTGGTGGACCTGTACACGTGACACAAGCTGGGTGTTTTATAAAAGTTCAAAGTCACCGATACAGAGGTACGCAAAGTTCATAGACACACAGATGGAAAGATGTTTGACCTGATAGCTCCAGAAGGCCAGAGAACGGGAACAGATATCCAGAATCATGTCTGGTCGCAAACCTGCCAGCACCATGGCTTTGTAATCCTCAGAAGGCGACAGCTCCGTCCTCACAATGTCCAACTTCCCAGACAGCGCAGAGGAGCAGGCCGGGCAGATGGCAGGGGAGCGGCTGAACTCTCCGGACCCGTGCTGATCACAGAAAACATGGGAACAGGCTGTGACCCAGGCGAAGCCGTTCAGCTTGGTCCGACACTTTGGGAAGTTACACAGGAGTGTGTCATCGCAGAGAGACATGGCCGACTGCAGAAAGCACAGTAATGGGGTAATGGAGATCAGCACAAAAGGCAAGTCGTTATCTCAGCATCACATTTTAAACACACACTCAAATTTCCTTGTAATGGTGAAGCTTTTTGTTGGGATTCCTTACAGCCCTAGGTAAGTGTAGAGAATCTAAATCACCAGGTCTAGGGTTTCAAAATGTATTTCTATGTGTGAGTTAGTTGTTTTGTAGATTGAAAGTTTTTCCACTGCTGTCATGCTTTTCATGGGACTGGGAAAACCTTATTTACAGCTATACTTACATACATAATAACTCTTACTCTGGAAAACCCATTACAATATTTCCTTAAACTCAACTTTCAACTTGTGATTTATGTTTTTTTTATGTTTACATTTACATGTATAACAAACATAATTCAATTAACTAACATTACATGAAATCTAGTAGTAACTACTAGTAGTAACCCAAACCCTAACTACTAAGTTAGTAAGTTAGACCTATAACTTTCTGTTAACTGTTAGGTCTTTAATTGTCAAAAAAAGGGTAGCCATAACTTAATTATAACCTATTCAAAATTATGAATATAAAATTAGTAAAGACTAAATACTCCAAATATCATGACTTTGTTGCATAAAGTGATTTTTTTTTCGTGACAAAACCAGTTGGTATGAACTGCCACTCAAAGTTAGCATTAGCAGGCTAAGTTAGCCGGTTAAGTGACGACACTTCTCCCTCCCGGGCTACTAGTCTCTGTCATTAACTTTCTGTCCATCGGCTGCTTTTAAACCAAGGATAACTTTCACTTTAAAAACTTTATTTACTGCGAAACTTAAACTTTTATTTAACCGTTAAATTCATTGTCTATTTCGGGAGATACCACAATTTTACCATTAGGCTACTTACCGTTAACGCTAGTTCTTCCCTCGACAAGGTGGCAGCAGGTGATGCTAAGTGAATGCTGTAATCTGATTGGCTGACTGCAACCAACATATTGATGACGCCATAAACGATTCAAAAAATATTGCAATTACTGATTGAAAACACGTGTGAAGTAGCCTATTCTGCCTATGCATTTGGTTTTTATTTGTTTTGTTTTGTTTTGTTTCATCTGTAATAGACTACTAACTCTTGTAGATAAACATTACAATGACTATAATAGTTGTTCGGCCTTACTGAATAATCTGCTCCAGTTCTGATGGAGTAGGCTATTTTATATGTTTTCAATTAAGGAAAAATATCTCTGAGACCTCGACAACACGTCCTGAAACATATTATTTGCTCATCATTTTTTTGTTTATTTTCCATTTGATGCTAATTAGCTTGAGCGAAATCAGAGCTTTTCCCGAGCATCCCAAATTGTAGCTAACCCTTTGGATAAACACGGCGGGTTTAATTCCTCTAAATCAAATAATACCCTGTTTTCTTACACCGCCTCTGAGTGGATATATGTATAATGTGAGACACCTACTTAAATATGGTCAACCCACCCCACCCCCCTCCTCCTCCTCCTCCTCCCACTGTTTTCTCTCTCTCTCCTTTATCCATTTCTCCACGTGGTACAGGAGTAAAGGCAGGGGGTGAAAGAGGGGCATTGTGCTGTGCAGCAGTGGATCCGGGGGTTCATAGTGAGAGAGGGGAGATGCTCACTCAACTGTGTCCGGCACGCCATTGTCAAAGATTCCCATCTATTCTCTGCCTTTTAAATAGAGCTCCAGTGTAAGATGCTTTTTTTTGGGGTGGGGGGGAGTGGGGGAATGGGGGGGTTATTATGCAGTTGGCGATAACACACGGAATACATGCATGCATGCATGTGGGATGGCTGTGTGGCCCCACTTGCACACAACAGCCACTCACTGCACTGTTGTTGATAATTGGCCCTATAGAAATCAAAGAGCAGGAATATCGCCTGTGCAGCCCTCATCTGGCAGAATAACACCGCTGAGGAGACAGATTTTTTGACTCTAGCTGATGCAAAACACCTGCCATTCAGTCATTATGTCATCTTTTTTAATTATTTATTATTATGAGCCTATTATAATTATTCATCCATACTGCCTGGGATTTGAAAATACACGCAAAACACCTGATGTCACCTGATTGATCAGTCACCTGTTGGATTTCCTTTACCCGTGTTATTTACACCGTAAATCGTTTTTATTCCCCTCCATAGCGATGATTAAAACATTTATCTTTTAACAAACAACCGATTCTTACGCCCACTTTAATTTGTTTTTTAGGCATCCAACGGCTTTGACACCTCACTGTCATGTTTCATTGAAAGTTTATAGCTGCTGTGTGAGTGTGTAAAGAAAAAATAAAGCTGGGGGAGAAAGAGAAAGAGAGAGAACCAGGGAGGCTGTGTGTTACACGCCATTGAAATGCAAATATCATTGAAGAACAAGGAGTGGTTCTGTGTGTATGAGTGTGTATGGCGTGTGTGTTTGTATGTGTGTGTGTGGGTGTGTGTGAGTGAGTGTGTGTCCCTGTATGTGCATGCAGCGGGGCAGCAGTGGGAGAGGAGGGGCGCAAATTGGACAAGTTTTTTGGGGGAGAAGAGACTTTAGAAAACAGCCACACACACGCACTCACGGCAGATTCATATGACACGGTGCAGACCTGCGGATTCCCAAACACCCATGTCCTTCCTCTTTTTGTCTTTTTCCAATGAAAGACCGCTCTTTCAGCATTTAAAACAGTTTCCACGTACATTTCTTTTCTTTTCTTTTTTAAA